>NC_134031.1:2855294-3172058 GCF_964204645.1 Tubulanus polymorphus
ACACGAATTCTGATATATCATTGACAATGGTACATTTTTAGAAATTGGAAAGTACAAACTTTACAAAGACATTCAAATCACGTAGATAAACACATGCATTTACATTCAAACGTAGGAGTCAATTCTGCAGCTGTTAGTTAAGAATTCACTGTTTACAAAAAATATTCAATCATCATTCAGTTTAAACGTAAATACAATGCTCGTTACACGTATTTGAACATGTATACTTGAAATTCGAACTGAAAATAACCTCACAACTGCGGAACTCTTACATAGAAACCGATAGTCTGTCCTAGACGATCTCACAGACGAATCAAGTTTCCTATTTGGGATGATAAAAAGCTGACTGGAAGAAGAAAATTACTTTTTATAAACCCTTCAACCGCGAGTTACAAAATGTTGTCGGAATCTACGGGTTTTTAGACTGCGAATAATTATGATGATGAACGTGTGTTTTAATTTACAAATGAACGATGAAAATAATAATGAGTCACCAGGTTTACGCAGATCGGCAGAAAAGTACAAACCAGACGACCCGGTTCAAAAGTTCCGACACTCAAGATTCTTAAATTCGACTCTTAAGAGAGTTAACTTATTGAAATGGACTCAGTTGTGTGATTTGCCCACGGAAATGAACCACAGTCGAACTCGCTTAAGTTGTCATAGGGTAGAACCTCGTTATAACAATTATGGATATAGCGATTTATCGGTTATTACAAACCTAGGTCCGGTTTTATAGACTGGTATTACCTTTAACCCGGGGGCTAACTCAGTTGAATATGAATTGAGTTAGCCCCAGGATTAAAGGTAATATCCGACTATAGAACCAGCCCCTAGAATTTTGTCCCGAAATATCACAATTTCAGTTAATCCATACTGGATATAACGAACTATCAGGTAAAACAAATAGTTTTTTAGTCCCCTGAAGTTCGTTGTAACGAGGTTCCGCTGTAGTTGGGAAGATTATTATGATTTCGACTTATCCAAATTCCGACGTACACTTATAGTCGATTGAATTGAAAATAAAAATTAAGACTCATAAATCAGCCATGTGACGACTTTAAAGCAAGTTTTGCTGTAATATCAAATGTAGTGTCTTTACAAAAACTGTTGAACTGGGGCCTGGAGCCCGTTCTAGAGTCATGGCTTTGTCTTAAGACATCAACTTAGTATTATAGTCGATTTAACAACTTCAGATTTAAGACCACTTTGGTAAGTCTTGACTGGAACAGGCCCCTGGGTCGTTGTTTAGCTGCTCGGATGACTGTTGTATAATATACGGTGTAGAAGGCTTGTTTTATTTAACGACTGCTAGCGATGATTTCGCGTCGGCGACGAGAAGTTCCATGCTGTCGGTGTCTCGACGTTTGAACGCTTCCGCGATCACTCGAGCCGCGTCGCGATGTTCGAGGTTCTTCAACGATTTACCGTTGACCTCCAGAAGAACGTGGCCGACTTTCAATCCGCCGGACTCGTGCGCCGATCCGCCGGGCTACAAGAGAAAAATAGATTACTCGGTTTAAAATGAAATCTCGGTAATCGCGATATCGTTTAACTAAACACTACCATTTTCACTTCATGTTTTACATCCAATATTTACGTCCAAAGTAAATCTACCTCCAAAAATATTACACCAAAGATAACGTTCCAAAATTGTTGTGCTTTGAAATTTTATTTTAATTTTTGAATATCGACAAATTTTGAATTACAATTTTTTTTATAAAATCTCCTCACTCGACGCTACGATTTAAATCTCAAAAACCTGTCCAAGGTGTACCTTTAACCATAAGAAGATAAGTATGTCGAGAGAAGATGAAAGAAACTGAAAACAAGATGTACGTAGAACAACCGAGGAACATCGTGGGGACACAATACGTAACATTAAAGGAAAGCTATAACGCCCCAGAGAACACGAAAAGCTCTTCCCAGTAAAAACACATCATCAATAAAAGGAGGTCATTCATTTGAAACGATTGATCATGGATTGATCATGGATTGATCATGGATTGATCATGGATTGATCATGGATGCAGGAATGTTATACTTGAATGGTGGGTTTTGCCATCCCCTCCTAAATTCATGATCCACTCTGTTTTTGCCTCATAAATGAATGACCTCGAGTTAGGAATGACTTTCGAAGGAATCTTTTCCAGAAGGGGTCGACATGAACCATTCACCAAAACGAAGCAGCCTGTTGTCACCTGAACACTATACGTATACCGGCACCGCAGTTTATTAGCGTGCGAATATATACCTCGATTTCGACCACTTTAGGAATGGGCTCGCGAGATTTAGCACCTCCGGTTATCGCGATGCCCAACGTCGTTCGACATTTTTTAATGATAACTTTCTGCGAAATAAATATATATTTCATAATTCAAAGAAGAACAGAAATCAACTTTTTTCGGCGCAGTGGAAAGTAATGATTGATATAAATAGAGTTGCTGAGAGATGCGAATGTCTGAATCGGAGATGCATAGAAGAACGTACATAGAGGAGGAGGTCCCAAATGCTTTTACTAATAGGCAACAACTGACTAATATCAAGAGGAACTAAGCAATATAATGTTTCATGGACCTTGATGATAATTTCTAACGTCATGAGAAATAATCAGGGTCTGAGATTCTGACTTTCCATATCAGACTTCGCGTACGAACAATCAGCAACTCTGGATTCAGTTTTTTATATAATATACCGAGTCTTGTCAGAACAAGCCAGACAGATATACTACTAGAGAATAGAGAATGCGCCCGTGGCGTCTGCGCGAGTTTAATGTTACCTGTATGTTGATAATTCTGGGAAGCGGTTGACGAGTGTTAGCTCCACCTTCGATCGCGATTCCCAGCGTCGGCTTAGTTTTATACACGTTGACGATGCTACCCTCGTCCGTCTGACAGCTATCATCCACCGTGTTTAATGGTTGCTGCAATAATCATTGTTAGTAATGATAATAATAATAATAATAATAATAATAATAATAATAATAGTAATAGTAATAGATTTCATTATATAGTGCAGATTTAGTAAGATAATCGCTGCACTTCACCTTCACAATAAAAAACAGTATAGAGAAAATGTTAAAATTACCAATCAGGCATTATGAAATATTCTAAAAGTAGGTTTGGCTAAAAAGATATGTCTTAAGATAACGTTTGAAAATATGAATGGATGTTCTCTTAGAGATTATGGCAGTTTGTTCTAGAGGATTGGACTAAAAAAATATTTTGCTAACAATCAATCAATTAGCTCAGACTTGATCCCAATGAAGTTTAATGGCTTGTACAGTGTTGATTCAGTACTATCAGGATTGAAACATATTTTACCTGTGACGCCTGTTGTTTTTTCTCCTCTTCAGGAATAATAGGATTGAAATTTGGCTGAAAATAGAGAACGAAATGTTACATAAAGCATAGTAATACTATCTTAACTTACGAGACAATGTTCATAATGTAAGGGGCGGCAAAACACATTATTAAATCAGACAATAAATCCAAACTAAATTTGGAAAAAAAATAACGTCTGCGTTTAACCCATCCCTGTGCTAGGTAACTTCAGATTCTAATGCGCTCAATAAAACTGACTCAGTTCTTAATGATTAACGAATCCATTGATGACAATCCCAGTTTTGATAACTTAATTCAGATAAATTTCAATCGAAAAGATTTAACACTATATATACAACACTAGCAACAAATAAACGAGTTGAACAACACTTATTCTGATTCTATTCGGAGAGATAAGATACGGCGCCGCTTTCTCTGAGAGTCTAACATTTCAGAATTATTAAAAATGACAGAATCGAGGACAGAAACAACTCAAGTGCTCATATGGAATATTCATCGGAAAGACACAGAAATAGAGACAGATTTCCAATAAAAGTCTGAGAGGTTTTGTTTTTGCTTTATGAGTGTTCGATTGCGCTGAATAACTTCATCATCTGCGTAGAGAAATATTGCGTAATATGAATCATGACCACGTGTTGATTCAGATTGTAGATTCTTACAGATCAGAGAATCCATAATTCCCTGACATTTCCCTGATTTGTCCTGACCTTTGACCAAAAATCCCTCCGATTAAATTTGAAAATATCCTCAGTGGGGACTGTTTCTATTCAAGAAGTTCCTTGTGCTACTCGTCACCAGCAAGAACAACAAAACTACAAAATTCAATTTCCCTGACTTTTTCTTGATTCTCAAGAAACTGATTCCCTGATTTTCCTACACAGGTAAAAAATAAAATCTGAAATTCCATGAATTCCCCTGATCTGTAAGAACCCTGGACACAAGACGATGAAAAGTGATTTTCACAAGAATTCTAGAGCGACACGTTTGTGCATATTTACACCAAATACTCTGACGGGAGACAAACCTACATCGGTCTCACGGATAACCGATATTTCGCCGTCGGGGTACACCAGGGGGCGTGGTATTCGAAACGGAGTGTTCGATAAAACGCTATCCATCGCCTCGGCGGAAGAGCTATGAACGATGAGGAAATAAAATAGAAATTTTACCCGAAAACCAAAAAAAAGGTGATCTAAAACACAACAATTTGAATTTACATAAACGATCTTCAAAAAAAAATCGCACTCTAGTGAAAAAGTTTGAAATAAATTCTTTTCATGAAATCGCTACCAAACATACGTGTTTGACATGCTGGTACCCTAACGAAAATTTTACAAGAAAAAATTTCGTAAATTTCAAAATTCAACTGAAAATTTCATCACCAATAAGATAACTGCTATTATGTTCCTAGAAATTTCGAGTCTAAATGTTTTGAAAAATATTGCAATGAAAATATTCCGAGTAAACTTCGAGGTTAACAACTGAAAACGAATGTCAAATATTCAACATAGACAAAATGAATAAAAGTAAAAAAAACGCACAATTAGGAAACTGTACAAACTATGAACACACAGAGTCGACAAATCCTCTTATATCTCTGTCTCTCGTATGATTTGAAGTGTTTGACATCAATTGCCGATGATAATACGCTGCAAGTTTTATAGGTTACAGCAACTGATGAGAGAGGGTGGAGTACCATGTTGCTAGGCAACGTATGTAAGTTAATGGATGCTTCGATTGCATTCTCTAACGTAGATCAGTAGAGCTATTCGCGCGACTAATGCAAGGCTCGATTTATTTCATTTGTAGAAAGTATCCTTCATTTTCGGTTTGAAATTATGTTTCTAATCGAGGAAACGCGGGAAACAACTGAATCAAACATCTTTTAATTGTGAAACCAGAAATTTCTTTTATCAGAGTGCCGCCACTTTCTGCCCATTTACAAATTCCCATGATTTTTCCATGTTACAACAAAAATTTCCCTGAGTGAATCAGAGGAATTTGTAGGTTTAAAATATTACTATTTATTCAATTTTTATGAATCCTGTATTACTGAAGAGATAAGTGGTCGATAACGTTATCTCTGAAAAATTCCCGGTTAAATTCCCTGAATTTTCCCTGATTTTTTAGGTTTTCTAATTGCCAGAGTTTTCCAGGTTTTCTAGGTCAGTGATCAACCTGTCTATCGTGTCAAGATATTTTCATTCCAATTATCGGTATCCCAACAAGAAATCGACAACCCTCAGGATACAGAAATTACGCCAAAATTGAGTTATGATACAGAAAACTCACTCAGCTAAGCGCGTTCATGTACATGCATTCTCAATTCAATTACCAGGGTAGTAACTAATTAGTAACAAATATAGTATAGTTAATAATTAACAAATGGGTTTAATTTACCATAATTGATATTGGATATTTGATGATAACTGAGTGGATCGTCAATAGCGCTGGGAATACAACAACTTAAAAGTTTCATTAGCATAATTGCAAACGATGAAATGGAAACAGACTTGACGAGGGAAGAACCTGGTTATAGTAAGAATGGTTAAGTTGAAAGGATCCAAGTTGAGTGGAGTCTTCTGTACTTACAAGTACAGGGCTTAGGGTATGTTTTGTCAGTGAGTTCAATAGTCATCCTACAATATTATAACTTTGGAAAGAAATTCATATCTCTTACCTGGACCTTGTTGTAGTTACGAATTTCATTGCTGAAAAAAAAGGAGAAAAGTTATGAAATCGAAATTGAAAACGAGAATTTTCATTGAAACGCTTGAATGCGATGTTTTACCTCGGTAAATGTTTATCAGAGTTACCGTTTAACTCAACCCCACTATCTTCACTCGGGCTCCTACCCTGACCCTACAAATAAAACATACATATACGATGTTCAATTTGGAGCCGGGCTTATAGCGCATCAAATACAGTCGACTCTGATAGGCCACTCCTGTACACCGAGACAGTCATGTTGAGAATCACGGAAAGAGTAGTTTATCTTTTCAAGTTGACTGGTACAAAGTCAAGGAGATATTCATCAGTTAACTCAGGTAACACATTTAATCGTTATTTACCTTCGGTTGAGCCTGTGATTGAGAATGCACCTCAGCAGCGACCAACACATTTTCGCCGGGTTGACTTTTTCTACCCGCGCCACCGTTTATGTGTCGCTGAAACAGTTAGTAACAATCTAATGTACTAGATGTCGATCAAGGGGCAATCCTTTAGTAAGTAGCCGGCCTTGAAGGGTCGGAATGCTGGCTTCAAATAAGGGATAAATTAGACAGATAATCTGATGTATACCCAGTGTGGAAGATAATGAATGATCTTACAAATGATGATATCAAAAGTTTATTTTTCTGACAGTTAGTGTTTCTATGAAAACCGTCAGTTTAATAAACTCAGGTTTTGTACCATTTGTAGTCATCGATTTTCAATACCTTTTCCAGTGGTAAATATCTAAATACCCATAGCTACTGAATGTGATATGAGTTTATATTTACTACGACAGAATTGAAAGTTTACGTAGACAAATACTAGAACCACAGTTAATTGAATCCACAAGAAAATTAATCCAAACCAAATCCCGAGCCTTGAAAAAATAACTTCTAATATCCATAACTGTTCCAGGATTATAAGGACTCGCGCGAACCCGTAAAGTTTTATGATCATCGTTCTTAGGGGTTTTTCATTAACTGATGAATTTGTCTGTTAATGCGCGAGAAAAATATACATCGGATTCCTCGGCAAATTGATCTGGATCATTAGGACGAGCAGTTTTGACTTACCATCGGTTCACCACCGAAATAATCGGGTACCCCGTCTGTATCGTCGTATATATGATCAATAGCTACCTTCAACGGGTCAGATCTAACATTATGATGACGAGGACCCTGCAAAATATACACGTACACCCATTAGACAGTTCGCTGATATTATTGGATTACCACGTCGCCTAACTTAGAAACGCTCGGGTGAAAATAGCGTAAGCAACCACGCCTCAGACAGGATCAAGGTCGAGTGGACACTTTCTAACTGAAATATTGATCGTAAATAATTTGTATTCGGGTCAACTTTCCTTATATGCGTCAGCTGCGATGATAAATATATTGAGTATTGTCTGTACGTGCTGCAATTTGACAATTAGCGTAAATACATTCACGACACAGGCTACATATTTATGATCAGGCTAGGTATTTATGATCAGCCTACGTATCTATGACCAGGCTATGTATTTATGACCAGGCTATGTATTTATGACCAGGCTATGTATTTATGACCAGGCTATGTATTTATGACCAGGCTACGTATTTATGATCAGGCTACGTATCTATGACCAGGCTATGTATTTATGACCAGGCTATGTATTTATGACCAGGCTATGTATTTATGACCAGGCTATGTATTTATGATCAGCCTACGTATCTATGACCAGGCTATGTATTTATGACCAGGCTATGTATCTATAATCAGGCAAATTATTGTCATTCGGAAGATGCGTCAGTATCAATGGGATAATGAAATGTGAATCATAAAACTCAACTACCAACACCCTGATCCAAGTCTAATCCTGCACCCAGTGTTCTCTGCCTTCTGCCAAATCGAGCTTAATTCAATAGAATTTATTACTTAAGAACCACAGGGACCAGTGCACATTTACCAGCGACATTCAGTGCCTATGCCGATAACTGATCTAACTTCGATTTCGGAACTTGTCGGGTGACTGAGTTTACAAACAGTAACTGTGGAATCGGTGGCCCAATATCTGATCGTGTAATATTGAATAATTTCGCTGAAAAGGAATGACCTGTCAACAAGTGACCAAAAACCTGAAAATCAAGCCACCACAATCTGTGCAAAAACTAAATCAGAATCCAGTTCCAACGAGTTAGATTAAATTCCTAAGTCGAATTAAGTGCATTTTCAAATACATCCAACTACAGACTGGAACCGGCTCTTTCGTGTTCAGAAATCTATCGAAAAACCTTTCACCCTCGTGGCTAAAACAAACTATGAATCCGTGAGAGGAGCCGAAACTAACCTTCTTCGAATGCGGGGGTAATGACTGATTCATATTAGTCATCATATTGAATTTCAGATTGAAATCATCGAGAGACTCAGAATCCTGTAAGTATGTAAACAGATTCTGCAGTCACCTAAATCACTTCTTCATTACAATTGTACTGTCAAAACCTCGTGCCTAACATGACATTTATGAGATTACTGGGGTCAAATTGATGAATTCAGGTATTAAACATCTTTGTAACATCCTTACAATGGCTTCTTTTCACATTTTTTACAACAAAATACCAAGATTTTTCTAGATTATTCACATTTTTCTACATCAAGGTACAATATCATAAGTCATAAGTGACCACGATCTGGAGGGATTAAAATATAATTTCTTTAACCTTAACACAGCTTGTGCATACATTTTGAGCTCCACAGTTAAAGGTACAAAAAGAGGATCAAAATATTCGGACAGACATTTTTCTTGAATTTTTCACACATTTTCATGATTTTTCACTGATTTTTCAATTTTTCATTTTGCAAGCAGACATCCATTTTTTAACAATTTTTCACATCAGTCTCACCCCCTGACTGATTAACATTTTCATAGAAGTGGTTGTATACGGTACCTGATCGTGTGAACTGCCGCTGCCGGTAGCGCGACTAGCCGCCGAACCGTGACTGTCAAACGATAAATCAGAAATATTGTCCGGAAAATAGGTCACATACTGCGTCTGCCTGGCCTGTAAATATAACAACAACGATGACAATGAAGCAATTCGCGACCGATATCGAGAAATTTAATCCGAACAAATCGTTAATCGTACCTTCATAGTTTCCACGTCACGTTTCAAAACGAGAGAATCGAATTTATCCAGATCTTTCGGCATGATAACAGTACGAACTTCTGAGAACAACGACGACTTTAATCATAAAACAAACAGAGAATCTGAACTCATAACTGTGAAATAGGTCCTGAATATTAGATTATTAGTCAAATATTTTTTGACTTGAGTGGGTACCGGTAAGTGCATTCCGGACTGAGCTCAAATCGGATCTTTTGGTACCGTCAAAATTTGTCGTAATAGAGACTGTGAGAACCGAGTTTCATGGTAAGTAGACTCCATTCGGAGTAGCTGATCGTTTATTTTATTCACTGTTGGATATTTGCACTCTGGCAATTGGAACTGACTTCATAATAACTCTATATTTGCCAACTACTGATAGTAGCAACTGGGAAGAAACATGTCAACCCCTGATTGAAAACTGTTTGAATATTTACCTTCGCGTGTGTATTTAAAAGTTCGAACAGCGCTAACATTAACGAATCAATTGTAACGTGTTCTCTTTGATATTCGGTTAAATAGTAACGCAGCGTATCGCGTTCCGTCTCGTTCAGAAGCTGCTGAGCCTGCGCGTCGATCATCGCCCATTGGCTACTCTTCGCGTTGTACACCAACTGGGAACCGGCCCCTTTGGTAAATACGGGCTGGAAATATACGAAGCACGAATGAAATAATGTCCCCCAATTAAAAATGAACAAAATCCTGGTTTTGGAAACTTTAAATCTGTGAATAATATTTCATTCATCTGTAAATTGAGACTGCAATGTCTTGTCAGCAATTACTAGTATTGGTTATTTACTATTTCCTAAGTCCCTCAGTCATAAATATTAGGACCTTGTTCAACTTCCATCGGGCTACTACGAACAGATACATCTATTATTCATAACCAGAAACGAAACTCTGTCTCACCTCAGGAGCCATACTCTTTACATGATTCCTATCCAGGGAGCTATAACCATTCAGCCACCTATAAAACAGCCAACACATTTCATTTATTACCACTAAATTACTGACATCTCAGAACTTACTACCATGAACCCTGGTAGCCCCAGTAGTAAGGCCAAGGCAAAGTCAGCACTTTAATGTACTTGAAGATGACTATTAGGATATACATGTAGTTGAAACGTCGAATTGATAAATTATTAGCTTGAAGGAAACTTTTCGGACTTCATCTTTCTCGTTTTATTAGTGTGGGATTCTCTATATATTCTAAAGCACTTTTTGATAGTAATAGTAAACACTTTTTAAGCACTTATGTAAGGCAAAAGTGACACTTTTCTCATCATTTAAGACCATGGTGGTCCTGGTCCTAATTGACCTCGTCCATAGCGCATTTGTTTTGAGCAGGACTCAAACCCACTTGCCACTCAGCACTGATAGTGGATGCTACAGCATCACACTATATCTCACTGAACTACGGCGGCATTAAGCACTTCAGAAACTCACTATGAACCCTGTTGGGGTAATTATCTTGGCAATTACCCCAAGTTATTGGTAAACTCAATGAGTCGCAAGAAAAAGTAAGATGCTCTATTTCTCAAACCTTAGCTCTCCGACTTACATAGCTTTGCCGGCAGTTTTCACGGGTAGCTGCTCTTTCGGAATCCACTGAGTTTGATCGTACGTCGTACGAGCGTATGGCAGACGACCGACGTCTTTAATCGTCAGCATCATGTGTTTCGACGATTTGAGAACTTGCACGGCTTCGCTGTGGGAAATATCGAGAAAACTGCGACCGTTTACATCCAATATCTGATCACCGACCTACAACAAATGCAAATATATACCATTATCCAGCATTTATAAAAGTACAGGGTACGGAATAAGTACAGTGAAATATTAAGGGACTCAAATTTTTTTGTTTAAATGAAATTTCTAGATTCAACAACATTTCTCGATTTTCAAATTTTTCAAATTTCGTTTGAAATCACAAGATCAAAAAGTAAAATTCCAACAAAAAGTTTTCCTCACAAAATTTATAATCTTTCTTTTTTAATTGGTGCAATTTTCATGTCAAAATTACAAGAAAATTTTTTTCTGGATATTGGATCAGATTTTCTGGGATTTTCAACTAACCTTTAATCCGGCATTTTCCGTCACCGAAAACGGATCAACGCCGGTGATGTAAACGCCTAAACCAAACTCATTACCGCCTCGGATCATCAGACCCAAACTATACCCATCTTTAACTACCACATTCACCTAGAAACGATATCGAAATATCACGCTACGATTTTCAGACACACGCAGAGACCGAAAAAGAACGAGATAATCAGGAATTTGTCACGAAAAAATCAACCATTTAAAAAACGATCGCAGACATTTCGCAGATGTTGCTGATATGAATGAAAGATCGATTACCCTGGATATGAGTGGACAGGTAATCAATACACAGATAGCTATAAACTGTATCTCAATTATATCTCAATATACCATCAGTAAGGTGAAGCAAGTTTCATTTTCAAAATCTGACATTCTAAGATCTTCATTATTCGCACTCATGGGTCGTTATAACGTAATTCTTAATGAAACCAACGTTTTCCTGGGAAAATACATCATTAAAACACCGTGTTGTCTATTCTTGGGAACCCAACAGCGGTGATATCAGACTTGGAGTTTGACTGTACATAGAACCTTGCAGGGGCAGATTTAGGGTCTGCTTTAGGGAGGGGTGCATCCCCAAATAAAAAAGGGCCTTTCATATAATTAAAAGGGCACCAGGAAAAAAAAACTCAGCAGAATACATTTTTTGGAAATATAGAGAACAAAGAATTTAAACTTTTTTGGTATCAGTTTGATATTTCTTACTTTTCCCGTAAAATTTCTGGGCAACTTGACATTTCTAGGAGGTGCACATCCCCTGCACTGTCCCTTGGATACACGCCTGCCTTACATAGGCTACTTAAAGGTTTCAAAAGTCACCTAAATATTAGTTGTTTTAGTAGCTCTTCATAGCAACCGCCATGAATAGAACAAGTAAGAGATATCAGGACTCAAGAGCCAACTTGAATAGTGGGCAATTGGGGTCTACCCAGATTATGAATTTTCCATACCCCTAAGTTACACTTATCGCAAATCTAGAACAGGCCAATGTAGGCCTGTTCAAAGTAAGTAAATGCCTATTATCAAAAGTTTCCAGGGTCTGCAAAAAATATTCCCATTTTCAAAGACTTTCCCAAGACCCACAAGAACCCTGTTATCCCGATTGTAACTGACTGCGGCAGATATAGGGTCTGATTTTGGGAGGGGTGCATCCTCAAAAATAGGGCATATATAATATATAAAAACAACTCATTTTCACAACACATTAATCGCAATTAAACACATCGCAAACTTTGAACAGGCCAATGTAGGCCCATTCAAAGTAAAGTAAATGCCTATTCAATAGCTTTTCCAGTACGGGCAAAAAATGTTCACATTTTCAAAAACTTTCCCAAGACCCACAAGAACCCTGTTATCCTGATCTGTAACTGACCGCGGCGTTACCTTTCGTTCGTCGCTGTCTTTCAGCAGCATTAAACCACTTTTACGTTCGCCCTTCGATTCGTATCGCGACGTCTTATCGATTTCGGGCGGCGGCGGCACCGCGCGACCTTGAGGGTCGACCCACGTGTACGTCTGGTGTACGGTGAACGAACCGGGAATTCGACCGACGCTTTTCACGACCAAATCCAAACGATTCGCCGATTTTATTATCTGTGTAGAAAAATGAGAAATATGATTCGCTTCAGCGGGCGAATTTCACGAAGTTTTAGCCTCGGATCTCGAAGCGGTGCTTGAAGGGGCTGCATTCATTGTGAAGTATATGACATATGACATCGTTGCTGCTGAAGTGCTTATATAAGAGTATATTTTGGTGTTATCTTCTATTGCTACATTAGCTCGATATATTTCAAAGCAATTATCGGCATTCATAGAATAGCCACACCGGTAGGGGGAGATTTTTTATAAGGGGTGGTTGATTTTCTGAGGGCGTGGACATAAAAATGAAAGGGGTAGTAGCCCCTCGAAAACCCCTCGTGGAGAACACTGACTTGAACCCGTAAATTTTCCTGGAAGGAAGCCTTGATTCTGGGGCAGATAGAGGCCTGATCATGGCAGTATCTCAGTATTCTGAATTTGGTCGATTTTTTGCCGAGATAGGCCTATCAAAAATTGAAAAATGAAACTATCCCCGATTTATGAAAGAAATTGTTTAATTCATTTCTTTCTTGATGTTTCTTGATTAGAAACTTAAATCAAAGGTAAACTAATCGACGAACAACTGTTCAGTCGATAGAATGGATATCAGTACACAATACAAAAATCACTTGAAATGAAATCTATTGTTTATCGGTAAAATATACCGCGATAATTCACAATGATATTTCCTTGTTCTTGTTTCTTTTTAATTGCACGCGGCAGCACTTTAAATAATTCATCCTAATTCAAATAGCTATGAATTCAATTCTTTCGAATATGTACCGGTAATTGCATCGCACGGAAGTAGCGTGTCACAGGCTAAAACCAGTTCTCATCAATTATTCATTAATGTATTATAACTCATGAAATAGCTTGAGATATATGTACATATATATGTTCGTATTTCGTATTTCCAAGGCCGCAGATATAGTGTTCAGCGAAAAAATAATATTAACAAAAAAAAATCTTTTGAAAAAATGTATCATAAACAGAAACGAAACCCCCCAAAAAATAATTTTAACACATGAAAACTATGATTTAACTTCATTCTATAAAATTTTTCCCAAACTTCTCCCCGACTTTTTATTTAGCTTGTTTTACAAAATTCACCGCCTTTTAAATAAAAAGAAGAGAAATTCTCTGATTTTCACCCTGGCTAGTGTCACGGAGAGCGGTTTAGAAATTGAATTTAATCAGAAATTCAAACATATGAATATAATCATAATCACAGGCAAAGGTATCAGCTGGTGTCTTTGACCTATCAGCCTAAATTCATCGCTCAATTCAAATTGATTTATCGCAGCACCGGTTTAGACCTCTCTATATCGGATCAAACCAGGTGGCAATTTAAACTGCATTTATACCGAACAAATTACTCAATAAAAAGGAATTTTAATTTGTAATTTAAATTTTTCAAGAGTGCACCATATTTTTAGCTTATATCATCAAAGTGTACGTGATTTATTTAGCATATATATGATTTTAGAAATGAATTTCAAATACTCTAATATGCTAAACTATGACATACTTCATAAGATGGCCTCAGGCCTATGCAAAATTCCTATTCATTTATTCTATCTATTTTAACTACTGCCACACTGCTATAGTTTTAACGCCTTTCGCGACTGAAATAATGTTGACAAATTTTCAAGGACGTTTACGTAGAGCTTCGAAATATTTCCGAGGAGCCATCTATAACCGGACTGCCGTTCAAATAAATGTGTCGATAACAATTGATTCGTAATTGACTCCGTATAAAAATGTGGCTCAAACTACGACAACAAGGTATACACAGAGAATCCCTAGTGCGTGCCTGTGTATCACATCTGCTCCACGCGAAAATATGCCAGAGAGATCGATACAAGATATATTATAAATATATGTGTCGAGGCAGATGGTGAAATATTTTGCTTTGTGCGCGGAGTCGTGAGAATAATTCATTTTTCGAAAACAAAATATACATAAAACACGCGTTAGGAATTGGGAGTTAGCATTCGACGAAGGAACCAAAAAAAATAGAAAATTGCTTTTCAGTTTCACTGTCCCAATATTCAATATGGTGAAAATTAAAATAACTTAAAAACTGCCTTTCACTTTCACTGTCCCAATATTCAATAACGTGAAAATCAAAATAACTTTAAAATTGCCTTTCACTTTCACTGTCCCTATATTCAATATCGCGAAAATCAAAATATCTTTGTGATATGGTGTCTTTTGTTTATAGTTTTTATTGTACGTTTTATTGAAACGCAGTGAATTGCAGTATCAAGAATGAAACGTGTTTAAGCGAAACTCTAAATTCAGATAACACCAAAATCAAAATAACTTTCCTCTAAACACGGCATCTAAATGCAGTCCAGTTTCATAAGAATGGGCCAATATTGTTCATCATCATCAGAGTAGCTACTTTTCCTGACTATTTCCTGACATGCACACGTTGTTTTCCCCGACTTGACCTGCTAAGAATCCAATCAATTACCACTAGTCAAATACGTAAGACAGACGGATACTGTCTGATTTTATGCACGATCTTATCTAGCAACTCAACAAATTTCCCTGACTTTACAGCTTTACAACAGCTTTTGCCTGAATTGACAAAATTCCCTGGCTATTTCCTGACTTTTTTTAAGAAAAGAAAATCCAACACTTTTCCCTGATTTCTAGGTATTAGTGGCCACCCTGGTCATTATTATGATTAGTTTGACATCGATCTGAAAATATTTCAAATCGAATTATCAATTCATCCGCTGATGACAGTTAATCTCTATAGATGTAGAATCCACTGGCTAACTGCCAATTACTGTGAAGTGTGTGAACTGGGCGTTGGAGGCATTATTGCGTATTATAGTATGAACAATATTTAATCAGAAGTAAACACAGAGAGAATGGAAATTAAATTGTCGAGTGTGGATTTTATATCATTTGCACCTGTTATCATCGCACAGTACATCTAGCATTCGTTAACGCAATCGTATTCATATATATCCTAGACCTATAGGCCTTTACATAGGCAACAAGAACATCTTCATTCTACAAGTGAACATTCGAAAATATGCCAAAATATGCCAAACGCCCTTAAAACATTTTGTCATCTCAATGATTATTTTTTTTTGAAGTTCGTTCTTCAATATTTCTTCTAGAATTCTAACGTTGAAAATGAATTATTTTCACAGCTCGATCGGCCGAACATTTTTTCAACATAAGTTTTCCTTTTTTTTCTACAGTAGACTCCTCCTAAATCGGTAATGTTTTAAACCATCGATTCAGTGGTTTTGTTTAAACGAATTTTTATCGTTTACGAAACCAAATGCGGATTCGAATTCGAAAACCACCAAAATTTAAAGGAAAAACCTGGTCCCAACTGTATTGATTTAGGTGTCGTGTACTGTACAACTAAAAACTGCCTATTTCTCATTGAAAGAGTTTGAAAGGAGTTTTGGGCATTTTGCTAAAATCAAAGGGAATTTCATTCATTTTGAAGGAGTTTTTAAGGAATGAAGGAGTCGTAGGGACTCCGTAGATTGACTCACCTTAGCGGCTTCATCATGCGTGATATTATCGAATGGAATATCGTTTAAAACGATAATTTGATCACCGGACGCGAGTCCTTGTCGATACGCTAAACCGTCCGTATCGACGATTGATACGTAGATACCGATACCGTGTTCGGCGCCGCCGCGGATACTGAACCCTAACGACTCTGACTTTTTCGGTCGAATTTCGACGCACTTGATTTCGGCGTCCTCGGCGCCCTGTAAACTGGGTGGGTGTTGTTTCGGTTTTTGTCGCGCGCGGTATTTCGACGGCAGCGTGCGCGAGTGGTTGTTCGGCGCGGGTCGCGCGCGCCCGCGCGTCGGTAACGTCGACGCACCGCCGCCGCGAGGTGGCGCCGCCTGCTTGCGCGGTAACGACTGGTATAAATCGTCGTATAAATCCTCATCGACGACGTGTTTATCGAACGAGGCGATGTCGCCGGTCGGGATGACTTTCCTCAATAACGCGATCAGACGTTTTTTCGCCGGCGTGTCCAGTAAAATCTTCAACATTTGCACGAACTCGTAAACGTTGCGTCGCGCGCGATACTCGTTTAACGAATCGATGAAATCCAATCGATCGCGTTCGTTGAATAGATTATTAACGGCTTCCTGTAGCTGTTGGACGTTCGACGACAGACCACGCGGCGATGATTTCTGTCCCGCGCTGCGAGAACCGCTAGTCCCCGCGCCGCCGGAGTTACTCCCGCCGTAAGATGAAGATAGATGAGACATTTCTATCCGATCCATATTATCATTCTGAGCGTTGGATGAAAATGTCCTGGCATTCTTTAAGCGGCCGTCCTAAATACTTATACACCTAAAATAATAAGAAAACTTCTTTTAGTTTCAGCAGGCAAAGCTCATAACCTGGCTGTCTACAATAGAACTAGTTCTCTGAATCCCGCATCATAGCTTAAGACTTATTATCCTGGTTTTTATATAGGCCTACCAATCCTATGGCGTGGTTCGTGAAAATACTGGTTATTTAAATCTGGTCATTATTGTCTAATGTCTATTTCACCTTTGCTCGGTTAAAAAATCAATGCGTTAGCTCAACTGCCCATCTGTACTGGTCCTTTTTAGACGGAACCTATTTAGGTACGTACTAATACTAAGACTGAGGAGCCAGCGTCCAGGGAGGCCACCCGATGTCCTCTCAAAAGCATTGTTGAAATAAACATCAGTCGTTAGTACTAAAAGTACCATATAAGATCATCTAGCTCATCTTGAATTCAAATAACCTTGGATTAAAGCAACTGAAAATATAGGATCGCTAAAAATCCAATCAGGTCAGCGGTTACATCGTTTTCTTTCGGTACTTAGTACAATCGAGAGAAATGTCAAGTTGAGTTGTTCTCAGTTTGAGACCCGATTCACTCGTATCTCAATGGTTTTAAATCGTGATCCTAAATATATCGGATAGAAAATAACACGAATCTTACACTCACTCGTAGAAACAGTTCGAATAGGTGAATTCCGGGTCGTAAAAACGATTCCACAAATAATGCTGTCATTGCAAAAGGTTGAAAGCCTGTTTTGGTCGATGGCTAGTGACGTCATCAAGATCGCCTTTTTGTTACTCCCACAGCTAAACAACTCACTTTTAACGGTTAACCGCTGAATTTGAATTTGCTGTCAAGTGTATTCTTGCTGGCTGTCGATTAAAAGATTGTGAATCATGTTTTCCGAACGTGTTAAGCTTGTCTCCGGACCAGTTGGTGGGAATATTGGTTTGAAAAAAGAGGTAGATTGCAAGATTATAAAAAACTCACTGGGTAACACTGGTGAACGCCGCGAGCATCGTGCACGGTGGTGCAGGCGAGGCGTCGCGACCGCGCGGCGGCAGGGCTTTTTAATTTTGGCTTTTGCCAGTTTTGGAGTCTTGTTATTGCCACCACGGCCACGTTACCACCACACTCACATTGTCGCTAGGCCTACTGTACTGCCACTACTTTACTTGCTACTTACTCGGCTAAATTAATTTGTCTTCATCCACGCTTACTTCCCCCCTCCCCCCCCCCATGTTAACAAGTAATTTCTGCCAACCGAACCACCAGTCGCAGTAGCCGTAGGCAGTATACTATAGTGCAGTAGTGGGTACCCAGTGGCATGCCATTGCCATGCCACTGGGTATAGGCCTATGTTGCCCGTACACAGTCACCACCTAGTACTAGGCCTTAAATATTCCAACAACCATTCCAAATCCAGCAACAAAAAATAAACAATAAATTTTAAGGCCTCGAAACAGAAGAATGGTAGTTCCCTGTATTCAGAGTCAATGAAAATGTATTTCTTGTTGCAGATAGATAGCCTAACCAATTTCAGGATAAGTACTTTTCATTCCTTTATTTATATACGTAGCCTAACTGTTTAATCCTGGCCCTGGCCACTGAGGGTGTATGCATTAGGTCTGGTCCCAGTTTCACTGAGCTAGTTAGCCAACAATTAAGCTGAGAAATTTTGTTAAGTGGCAATTCAGGGGCAGATCAGGAGAGTATACAGGGGTGTACACCCCTTAAAACTTTTAAGTTGCACTGAAATTTAAAGGGAAAATTAAAAATATCAACAAGTATTTTTAAAAAGCTTATATTCCAAAACATGTTCTCTGTAGGCCTACTTCCAAAATATAGGTATTATGTTTTCTGATGATCTGGTGCCCTTTTGATTTTTAATTATATATGATACTGATACCTATGCCCTATTTTGGGCTGCACCCCTCCCTGAATCAGTCTGCCTGCAATTAAGAGGATGTTTATAGATAATTTGATTTAGAGGAATCTTTTAATTTAGTGCCTGATGTTAGGCCTTCCACAGCCTGGTAGAGGTGGTTTAGGTGAACAAGTTAGTCTTTACACTGCAGGACTTTTAGGTGAAGGTGAAACTGGCCCTTGTTTATGCATAGGCTACTGTGTGTGCACGCTTATCTTTATGCTTATTCAATTAGAATACCCATGTAGCTACCAAATAAGCACCGCTTCAGAGGATTTTAGAAATTTTCACTTCAATAACACTGTGTTCTATTTTTGGGCACTAGCTACTATTATGCACAATTTTTTCAATCAATTCTATCACATTGATATACATATATGTGTCACTTCTTTTGCATATAGTAGGGTCTTACCAGTGTGCTCTCTCACACCTCCCTGTGATATTGGCCTGAGACTGACAAATAATCTTTTTTGTAGCGTATTGGTCTCGTAGCAGACAGCATTTTAAAGTATGCTGGGCTAGATGGTGTAGGCTTATTTGAATGGACAAGGATCGTGTGCCCCGGAGGAACCATTGAAACATTGATGGAAGGTAATTTCTCGGTTCAGTACTGATTTATATTGTTCATTTTCATTGGGTTACTGATTAGTTGTATATTACAGAATTGAAAAAGGTGAAGATGCTGAATGTGGAACAACTAATCGTCCATGTTGGAACAAATAATATGACGCGTGATGTCCCGCTTGAGATTGTTCTGCGAAGACACGTTGAATTAATTCGATTGTTGCTCTATAAATGTACTGGGACCATCATTGTACCAGCTCTTTTTCCTCGATGTGATGAGTAAGTATCAAGAATAGATTTTTCTTGAAGTACTATATTTATGATCGATGTAATGATTTTTAAATTTCTTTCTTTTTTAAAGTTTCGATGCTGACACAAAGATATTTCATTACAATGAAATGCTGCACCGCGAATGCTTTACACTTGGTGTAAAGTTCGTTGATTTTCACTTCTCAAGAGATCTCCTTTCACCGTAAGTAATCGTTTAATTTTAATAAGCCCAGTAGGTTATGTGCATTTTTTCGCGATTTAAACTAACTTGTTTTTTTCTAAATTTTGTGATCTAGGACTGACTTGTTACACCCCAGCCGTAAGGGAAATCAGTTCATAAATAACAGGATAATGGAACTACTGCTATTGAAAAATGAAGATGAAATGTACGTAGAATTGCATTATTTTATCCAATTACCAGGTATGCAAACTACATAAATTTTATGATTGTACTGGAAATAATGAATGATTCTTAATCAGGTGCCCTCAATACTTTCCATATGAGATTGAAAAGATGCAAAGAAGTAGAGCAGTCCATCGACGAAAGGTAATCATTTAGCATTGATATCCTAGAAAATGAATGATTTGCAATTAGTTTTTATAACTTGAATACGAAACCACTTTATTCAAAATCCTTGCATTGAATTAATGAATCATATTGATAGCTGATAGCAAAAAACAAATTGAAGGATGATCAAGCAAGAGCATGGGATGATTCAACAATAGTGGTAAAGTTGTTTTCCTAAGTGATTTGTACGTGATTTATCTTTATAAAGTTAGATATATTTTAACAGTTTTTTGTATCCTTCAATCCAGTATAGCAGTTTTGACGTTGCACATCATACGAGGAAACAATTCTGTTGTGAAGATCAAAGAGCCTTTTTCACATTCGACCAGGTACATATCATCTCAAGAACTTATGATTTAATATTAGTTTGGTCACTTTTATTTCACAATTACCTAAAGGCTGTGCATGCACAAATCTGTCTTTTTTTCCAGTACATGACTAAAATTGATGTGGCTGGTGTTGCTATTTGTTTAAAGCCTAAATTATTTACTCCTTTTTATCAGACTAAGAACGTGAGTAATATGTTTCTCGAAATGAAATTATAGAAATTCATTGGTATTGGTATGATTTATGCTGTAAAGCTTTGTTTTTATATTCAGGGATGCTACAATAGAAGTTGTCACAATACTAAAAGATTTAACAGAAAAAGGAAGTCAGTGGAACATGTAAGTTTGATGCCCTTTCTGCGAGACGCGGGTTCATTTTTGTTATTTTTGCTTAGATGTTGAAGCAAAAACAGATTAATGTGCTCTTCCACATTAGGTTATTCATCCACAGACGGATCCTGCTGACTCGACATGTTTTTGCGGAGTTGAATTCACCAATTGGAAAGATCTTCTAGACCATGTTAGTTTAAACCATACTGAAATGTAAGTACAACATAATTCAATTATTTTAGTACCTACAAATCTAAATGACTTAATGCAAATGACTCAGAGATACCCATGTTTTATGTTAGGCCTATATGGGTAATTTCATACTCTATCTATTGATATGTCTAAAAAAAGTGAGTTGATAATGTGTATTTCAGGCGGACAATGGAGGAAGAAGGAAAGGACGCGGCTTGTGACAATTTCTCGGAAGGAACGATAGAGGAAGCAGAAAAGATGCAGGAAGATAGTTCGAAAGAAAGGATAGAAAGATTAAAGATGCAGGAAGATAGCTGGATGGAAAACAAAAAACAGCTAAGTATCACAGGTGGTGGAGGTATCGAACCAATCATAATTGATGATAGTGATGAGAATGATTCTGATGATGAACATGTATGTAGAAGAAATTTTAGTTACAATCCAACAGAAATGTGCCTCAATGACTATCAGTTTTTGAAAATTCCTCCTGTTATGCCATCAAAGGTCACGTCATTCAGAATTTGTGACATGTCTAATTCATGTCATTTGGCTGATGATGCCCCCACTATGCCCCACAAAAATCAGTTGGAGGACATAAAAGCACAGATGCAGTCAAGGATTGTCCGTGACCCTTCCATTAATATCCATGTGAGACTCGATACAGGCTGCTATTCTATTGATCAGATTAATAGGTTTCTTTTCTTACATTATGCTAAAACCAAACAACAAGATCTTTTTGCCATGAATCTTTGGGTAAATAGTAAGCCTTTAAGCCCCACTGATTCAGTCGATTGGGAACAGATTCAAGCATTTTCAAATATGCTCTTTTCCTTAAAACCCTCTCAACAATTTCCAGTTGGTAATAATAATAGCGTATCTGTATCAGAACTTCAGACGATGACTAATCAAAAATGGTTTGAAGGATCTGTGTTAAATGCTTTTGCATCTATGATAAATGATCCAATACACCATGTAAAGACGAAAAATGTAATCATCCATCTGAATTCTATATATTTAATGATGGCAATGGTTTTTTCAGAATCAAGCCATGTTCATCAACATCTAGATTTTGTCCTTTTGTACAACATGATAAAGATGCAAGTCTAAAGCAAGGAGCATCTGACAATAATCTTAAATCAGTACTATGTAATTTTCATGTCCTGCAGTGTATTCGTCGCTTCATGAATGAAAATCAAGAACTTCGCTTATTTTGCAAGCCTCTAGAAACTGGTTTCAAATGCATTATGAGATCATGGGATGCTTCCTCTAGAACTGATATAGCCAATTCATTTATTAGTTTTATTGAGAATGATATTTCTTTGGACCTTATGTCGCAAGATACAAAAACATTATTTATTGATTACCTAAAGAAGAATTGGTTTAATTCCCAAATTTGGTCTGATGCATTCAATGCTGAATCAATTTATCAGTCAGACCAATCTAACAGAAATAACCCTTTGCTATTAACTGATAATATTACTGAGCGCAAATTCAAACAAATAGATGATGTCTACTTAAGTGGACACCTAAATAAACTGATATCATCTTTTGTACGATTACTGTTTGAAAAT
This sequence comes from Tubulanus polymorphus, assembly GCF_964204645.1. Lineage (NCBI taxonomy): Eukaryota > Metazoa > Nemertea > Palaeonemertea > Tubulaniformes > Tubulanidae > Tubulanus > Tubulanus polymorphus. The sequence goes on from NC_134031.1 coordinate 2,878,238, forward strand.
GTTTTTAATGATGAGATCAAAGCGACAAATATGAACAATCTCCAATTTAAGCAACTTGACCAACGAGTTAAGAATATACGTCACCTTGAAAAGATAGAAAAGTGTTGCAAAAGAGCCTTTGATTTATTACAGAATAATGAGATTTTAAAATATGATGAAGAAACTAATTGGTTTGTTGTGAAGAGTTCTTCACGAAAGAACTTAAATAGGTTAGAAGATAATGATAATTTTTTCAATGGTGATACTCAATATACATTCAATCAGCTTGATGTTTTAGAAGAAAGATTCCCCGATAAAGTATCAATATCCGAGGAACATTCATATGACATTTCAAAAAAATGCCGAAGGTACATAGGAAATTTAGATTCAATATCCAGTCGTATCTTATTCAATTACGTTATTACAATCGTTCCTGAAAATTGTCTTTCATACGTAGATGGTAATTGCCATTTAATCAATTTGAAACTAGGTATATGTACTTGTGAAGCTTTTATAATGATTGGACAACCATATTTTTGCAAACATCTTTTTGCCTGTTTTGCCCAAAAAAACAATATAACCACAACGAAGGCTTTAATTGATGCATATAAATTCCACATTGTGGAGCCTCTGCCAACTTACAATTTTACTCGACAAAATAGTTCTGTTTCATCTACCCTCATTGATAAGTTAAAAGATCATTCCCACATTGCTAGCTCGAATGATATCAATGCTGCTCGGAAAGGGCACATTCTAAGTATTTTACATAATGAAAGCCACTGTGGAATTAAGTTAATAAGCGGACGACCTGCCAAACGACAACCTCACAATATGGCTCATAGGCGTGCTGAGGGTCCAATCAAGGACAATCAGGTTGCCATAAACCTTCCTGAACTTGAAGTGATAGACCCTTACTGCCCTAAGGTTACAATGCCTAAAGATGCTGAGAATGCAAGACACGGAGGGCGAAAGATAATTAGACCTGCTAACAGAGGTGTATCCTTTTCTGCTATGGTTGAAAATGCTGCTATCAAACTAGGTAAACAAGCTAAAATATCAGAAATTGAAACCATAGACTCCACTGATCCAGATCCTGGCAATGATATCGAATTTTCAGCAGATATTTTAAGTCAGAATAAATCATCCTTACCGAAAAAATCAAAAGATACCAAACCAAAAGATATTAAGTCAATACCAGTTGTTAAAAATGACTCGAAGTCTGTTTTATTTGAAAAAAGTATTGTCTGTTCCTTTTGTATTAAAGACAAAATAAATCCTCCATATCTTTGTTCATGTCGCAGGGAACTAGATAGGCACATATCCACTTCTCATTCATCTTTGAAACCTATCTCATGTGCTATTTGTTGGGCAGATGGGGTTATTAATTCATATGCAAGTGAAACATTCCTTCAAAAGCACATTCGTATTGAACATAATCATCATAAGAAAAAATCTATTGTAATCGATTATAATAATAGAGATGATTATCTCAACAGTTCTCCTATTACAGAAATCAATAATTCCAAATCTGAAAAAGAATTAGAAATTCTTATAGATCAACCTGGAAATGCAGGCCTCCAAAACCTAGCAAAATTGAAACTAGATAATCTTTTGCCATCAAAAGTTGAAAAAACCCCTTCTCAGTTAGTTGCTGAAACCTGCCCTGTCTGCCACAAAAACTGCAATGCTAATCCTAAGAAAAAGTCCACATTCTCAATTGAATGTGATAATTGCCATAGATGGTATCATTGGAAATGTGCTCCAATCAATGAGGCTCCTCCTGAACATATCAGGTGGTTTTGTTTTCATTGTGACCCGATTTCCTAAATAGTTTGTATTGAATATTATTGATCGGGTTTCGAATGAATCCCTGACGTTAGAAATATTTTCATTTCCCATGGTGAACGTAGAAGCCTATAATGACCGTCACTTAGTCACCTATATATTTACTCGATTATATATAAGGTTAAGAAGCGATGTATATGCACTGGTGTTTATAGTGCTCTATTTCAGGTTTTTTCTTTCAGGAAAATATATTTTGTGAATAGATTACCGCTTGATTTTTTATGTTACAGGTTACTGCAAAATCATCAGTTATTGTGATGCGTGCCGATGTCTCTGGATGATTCTGACCATGTCTAGAACTTCAACATCCTTGACTTATCATCAATTGGCAGCAGTATACATACATGCATGTTCAGAGAGTGTATGAAGAGAGTGTATGGACACATCAACCTCGGTTCAAGGCTGTCCCTGATTAAATTGTATAATCCATATATAATATATATAGATTGGTCCCATTTTAACTTACTCAACTGCTTGAATGTCTTGTTTGTTATTCGTAAATTTTCACTTATTCATTGATTGTTTCTGTAGAATTTTATATGTGATATATAAACGTGGAAACCAGGGCCCATTGCACTATGAAAGACACTTGACATTTTTTTGGGACAGATCTTTCTATATGTTTATGTCCTCGAGGCATCTGAACTTAAGAAAATTCCCTTTGAAAACTGGAAATGACATAATGAAATAAGTTGTGGAATGTTTAAATTCGACAAAATGAATGTATTTTGCATTCCTAAGGCCCTATATATTTACTGCAGTTAGTCCTGTATGTCTTTTTTATCGCAATTTACTGTGGTTTATTCCTGTTTGTCCTGTATGTCTTTGTGATCGCGATCGCAATTCATTGGTTGCATTGTTTACTGTTAATTCTGTATGTCTATCGCAATTAAGTTAGTCCTGTATGTCCTGTATGTCTTAGTTAATCGCAATTCATTGGTTGAATTGTCTACTGTTGGTCCTGTATGTCCTGTATGTCTTAGTTAATCGCAATTCATTGATTGAATTGTCTACTGTTAGTCCTGTATGTCTATCGCAATTAAGTTAGTCCTGTATGTCCTGTATGTCTTAGTTAATCGCAATTCATTGGTTGAATTGTCTACTGTTAGTCCTGTATGTCTATCGCAATTAAGTTAGTCCTGTATGTCCTGTATGTCTTAGTTAATCGCAATTCATTGGTTGAATTGTCTACTGTTAGTCCTGTATATTCTGTATGTCTATCGCAATTAAGTTAGTCCTGTATGTCCTGTGGTTTAGTCCTGTATGTCTTAGTTAATCGCAATTCATCGGTTGAATTGTCTACTGTTAGTCCTGTATGTCCTGTGGTTTTATCCTGTATGTCTTTGTGATCGCGATCGCAATTCATTGGTTGCACTGTTTACTGTTAGTCCTGTATGTCTATCGCAATTAAGTTAGTCCTGTATGTCCTGTATGTCTTAGTTAATCGCAATTCATTGGTTGTTGAATTGTCTACTGTTAGTCCTGTATGTCCTGTGGTTTAGTCCTGTATGTCTTAGTTAATCGCAATTCGTTGGTTGAATTGTCTACTGTTAATCCTGTATGTCCTGTATGTCTATCGCAATTAAGTTAGTCCTGTTTGTCCTGTATGTCTTAGCTACGAGCAATTATCAAACTTGATAATTGCCTTGTAGGTCTTAGTTAATCGCAATTCATTGGTTGCATTGTTTACTGTTAAAGCTGTATGTTCTGTATCTCTATCGCAATTTCATTGGTTGCATTGTTTACTGTTAAAGCTGTATGTTCTGTATCTCTATCGCAATTTCATTGGTTGAATTGTTAACAGTCCTCTGTATGTACATGTAAAAATAAATAAGGTTCTGACAACAGGTTTGTAAAGTAATCAGCTATCTGTTTTGTCTATCGTTGCTTAAATTGTTAACTGTTGTTTTAGAGTTCTGTATGTCTTTGTCGATCATTTTGTCTGCACTCAGGGGCGGATCCAGCATTTTGAAGGGGGGGGGGGGGCAAATGAAAGCAACAACAGATGGCTGTAAGCCATTCCAGAGCAAGCACCGATAACGCGAAGACCCTCCCTAAAAGATTTTTGGAAAAATAGATGCAAGCAGGTGCATTCTGAGCATTACTTAATAGAAAGATTTCATTCGGTTTTTACTCAGTAACGCATAGATTTGCGGCTACATCGGTAAAAATAGAGGGGTGGATCCGCCACTGAATAGCTATTGTTTTGTGTAGGATTGTATCTGTGAATTAAGTAAAGTTACTTACTCCAGTCTGATGTTATGACTTATTGCTCGTATTTTATTGTTTTAAGTGTGCGAATACTTTTCTTAGATTTATGGAGATCAGGATGACGAGGGTTCGATTTGAACCAACAAATAAACAAAAACATTCAAACCTCAAATTAATCCGTTTACTTGTCTTTATTTTTGGGGAACATTTTTTTACCTAGTTCAGATTTGATAACACAGTAGTCGCTTGTTCCAAAGCGATGTGCCGTTGAAGACAGACCTGAAGGTCTTTGCCGATAGCGATGCTATCCAGGATTTCAAAGGATGTGAAGAAGGTGCATCTTCGACAACCATAGTTTGCAGTTTTAACAATTTAAAACAATAATAGTTTCATTAAACAACTTAAAATTTAAAGATTTAGTGGACTTACTGTTTAACCAGGGCAGGGATTTCTCGCAACCGTACATGATATATACATACACTAGCAGTAAATACAATGTACTTCTAACCCTTATAAAACTTAAACTATTATTAGTTATTTTACAATTATTGAACGGCAACGTTGAAATGCGATGTGCGCTCAGAGCGGCCGTAGTGATTTTGGCGTATTGTGGGATTCGAACCGCTCGGAATTTGTACTAGTGACGTCACTCGCCATCGACCAAAACAGGCTTTCAACCTTTTGCGCTGTCATTGGCAGCTGCAATAACTTCCGCGTTTATCCTGCTAATTACCAAAATAACCTCACTTGCCAGTGGAAGTGTAAACTAACTATTATCGGTAAAATCACATCCTCGTTTGCCCGTTTGCCAGGGGTCCGGTATCACTCCCGAACTAGCTTTAGCGTAGTGGGTTCGAATCCCTTGACGGGTGAAGATGGTAAAATCATAGCGGACCTTAAGATTTATAGTGAAATATACGAAAAGCCGTGAAAATAATTTTAAATAAGAAGGTTTATAGATAAGACATTATAATATAATCTGTGTCGTGTCCCAGTACTTATGACTATTTCATTTCAACCGTGCAGTTTCAGTGGCCTAGGCTACTCGAAGGGACCAGCACAGATTTTTGATCCATGGAATTGAAGGAGAGCCAAAAAACCTTCTTTGAATGAGGTTGAATTAGAGAAAAACCAAGTTAAACAGTAATAATTGTGAAATCATTTGACCTATATGATGTCATTTTTCAGAACAGAAAACCTTGTCTTTCCATTTTCACTATAAAAACATTTGCATCGTGAATTAATGAATGAAAGATTATTTAGATGTATTTTTTCATTTATTGGCACATATATTACATTGATCTCTTCTTTAAATCATAAAAATCATTTATTACTAGGCCTCCAATTCTAGGAAGCTATTATTACATGATATTATAACATATAATAGTTCAAGACTTATAAATAAATCATTCTTTGCATTTATAGTAAACATAACATCAGTTTGGAATTCACAATTCCGAGGGCCATCCTTAGCTATCAGACTAAATCTCTTGATAATTGATATCAATTAGACATCAGCAGCTGATAAACCCTCAATTTTGGATGCATTCAAAATCAACCGCAATCATCACAGTTTCTTAATTTCTATTATCCGTCTTCGGTAAGTAAACCGCTTTCTCATTTACTGGCTTCCTGGACCTGTGAACTAGCCATAGCTAAAACATTGTCAGTTGATTCTGAAAATAAGATAAAAAGTTATATGATCAAATCATCGAACCATTTACTATGGTAAAAGGATCAAATAGCAAAGACTAACAAATTTCTTTCCCTAAAGATCAGGACCCATTCTATTTGACTATAGGATCGAAGAAATAGGTTCGCAATCTGTATTTGTAATTCAATTTACTAAGCAACATAATGATTGTCGCTACTACGACGACCCAAGCCAGTTTGAATGTACCAGAATATCGGTGAACTGTTAACCTGGATCCAAGGAAATTAAAAAATATTTTTCATACTTTTATAAAAATCAATCATTCACAGCATTGATGGTGTTTCCAAAAAAAGTAAAATCTAAATCATGAGATTGACAAGAAATAGATATATCTAACAAATATAACAAGTCTCTTGCTCTGGACCTGGTTTCAAAAGTGCTGATTGAATTCAGCTGAAATAAGTACATTTTCAAACTTTTAACCCTGGGCCCAGTGTCACAAAAAAGTTGAACTCAAATTTTTGGTCTAGAGGCTGTAGTATTGGTTACTTCAAATCTACAATGATGACAACAATTTAAACTTAACCATTCTGAGCTTAAACTTTTTCATGAAAGCAGACCCTCTAGTAAAATTGTTACTATTCAACCGGGTCGAGGGCTGCATGGACTCACTTAAATCTTTCGTGACTCTTTCGAATTGTTTCAGACTCGTGTTCGAATTCGATTGTAGGAATTCCTGTTCCGCCGGCGTCAGTTTTTCATCAAGTTTTTTCAACGCGGTCAATATCTCGACCATTTGTTGTGTAGCGAGCTCCGATGCTAATTTACCCACTTTGACGTCTCGGTTTACCTGAAAAAAGCAGGGTGGCAACTTTGCTTTGAATAAATGTTGTTTTCCCTGACTTGATCTGCTAAGATTCCAAGGGATCATTCATTTATTACGTTCGTATAAAATTCGAATTTTTCAACCCCCCTGTAAGCAAAATCGGCCATTTTTTCATATACATTAAGCATTACAGTACGCAATTGCACTTACCCCTCCCCCTCCCCTAATGCATACGTAATAAATGAATGACCCCCAACAGTCAAATACGTAAAATACATTGTAGACGGAAACTGCTTGATTTTACATGTGATATAGTGATTTCAACAAATATCCCTGACTTTTCCTGATTTTTAGGGTTGTACAGTCATGGCACAGATTTAAGACCAGTCTAACACCATCTTAATTCTATAGCTAATACAACAACTTAAGACTGGTCTAACCAAGATCAGTTAAAATTCAACTATTGCATCAAACTGGTCCCCGATACTTACCTCGGCTAATCTCTGTCGTAATTGACCGGGCTGTTTTTTTGCGAATAATCGAATAACTTCTGGTGTTTTGAAAGCATCACTAATCGCAGCTTGGATTGCCTGAAATAGAATTCCTTAGAAACCTCAGAAAAATTAAACGACTAAAGAACCTGCATTTTCAAGAGACCTACATACCAGTTGCATCGCATTCAAGTTGTCAATCAAACTCAAGTCTCCGCCCTTCATTCGATTTAACGAATCACTGAATTCTTTCAGTTGTTCCATTGTGTCTTTTTTAGTTTCTTCATATTCATCTTCATCCAAGTCTTCTCTGAACCAGAGAACAAAATATCGTTACTACGTTTTGTATTTCAAAGCCTTCAATGTTTACACTTAATTTACGTATATATTAATTTAAATTGTAGATTTCAAATTGGGAAATTTTTAACACGTGCTTATCTTGAATTTTTGAGAATTGGGCCAAATGCAAAATTAGCTATTAAAAGTTTTACAATTACCCTACTACACAGTTTACCTGCATTCTTCTAAGTCCGTTAACTGTTGCATAAGTCTATCCAGTTGTTCGCCCAGGTTCTGCTGTAATTTGCTCGTCTCGGATTGCCCCCTTGATGCCATTTTATCTTTTAGTCTTAATTCGCTGTTGCCGTTGGAACTGCTGTCAAATCGCTGATTGCTGTCAAATCGTTATGCTGCTGTCAAATTACTATAGGCCTAAATGTTGGATGACTTTAGTACACACTATACACTTGAACTCCCTACTTGTTTCTTCTGGCGGGGAGGTAGCTTATATAGCAGAAGCATAGACAGTTATCTCTAGCTACCGGCTCTCTCTCTCTGAGCCGAGGAAATTGTCACAACAGGGGCTTGTCACCACAATTTGATGGAGGATGGATGATACCAGTAGCCCTATTCTTTTACTGGGACGCTGTGGATATTGTAAATGGGTTAATTATTTGTGTCAAGGAATTATATTACGAGTTCGCAAATTAGTTTTTTTCATTTAAATCAAGTCAATCTCTAATTACCTACCACCTTCCAAACTTTTTCGATTTTGTATGCGATATTCACAAAAAGCACCGCCTAGTGCCCAAAAAAATGGGATTCGAACCCGGTGACCTTTATCCAAAACATTGTCGTGTTATTGTTATTCGCATTTAAGTCTTCCTACTCTTTAATTTATCATGAAATGTACGAAAAGATGTTATTTCGTTAAAATATCTGTTTGAATCTTTTGCCATTCTGCAAAATGACGAGTTGAAATTATCGAAAATATTAGCATTGAATTGAATTGAAATTCAAGCAATATACGCCATTTAGCATTTACGACTTCCGGGCGATGTTTCCGATTTTTTGATCGAGAATAGAATAGTATTTTTGTTAAAGATTACGACTGTAATGTCAGATTATGACGGATCAAGTCAATCCCCGATGGAGCATGGAGAATTAGACCCCAGTCCGCGTCGTTTTATCAATGATGTTGAAGAAGACCCGATCACAATAGACGACAGCAGCCCAGAAAAGTAAGTTCACTTTTGCATCCCTTCTTTCCTCTTGCTTTGATCATGATCTCATCGCTTCTCATTCATTCAATCCAGTACATAATCACTCTGGAAAGTAGGCTACTTCTTTCTGAGTCCAAAAGACCCGCCTTTTGGGTCTAAAATTTGCCGAAAAGTCCTTAGTACTTCTTTTAACCCTGCTGGGCTGGCGCTTACACCATTGCAAAAATTCCAATAAGATTTAAAATCTATAATTTTTGGATAATAAACATTTATCTATAGATGAAACGAGCGTTTTTATTTGATAACTATTATTTTATGTTTTTTTTTCCAGAATCGAAGACGCTTTGAATATTCAGCCGCCTCCGGCCGGTCACACGAGTCGCAAAGATAAAAAACATAAACGCCATCGAGACAACGAGCGCCACCGCGCGGGAGTAATAATGGAGGCGGGCGGGCGTTACCACGACGACCACCGAGGCGAAAACCACCGCGGCGCGAATAAACGAGACGCTCGCGAGGTGATACGCGAGAGGGAACGCGAACGCAGAATGAGAGACGAGGATCGCGAGGCGAAGAGAAGAGAACAGTCTCGTATGGAGAGGTATGAAAATCACTCGAGTCTGTCGGTCTGTTTTACAGCGTGGCCATTGACCTGGAAAATTCAGGGAATCAGAAAAGTCGGGCAGAAATCAGGGAAAACTTTAAGATTTTGACTGATAGATTTCACCCAAAACCTGGAAAACTCTGGATACTGCTATCGACCACGCGTTTCTTTTACAAGTTTCAATGAAAAATGAATGAATTGTAACATTTTAAACCTAGAAATTTCTTATGATTCACTTCATTTTGTGTAATCACATGGAAAAATCAAGAGCCAGTTCAACGGTTGTGAGTTAGGGTTAACTCTTGAGTTAAAATCCGTTCATTTTCAATTAGTTAACTTTGAGTCAAATCTTAACACAGAACTGTGGAATAGGGTCCAGGGGATTTATAATTGGGTGGAAAGTTGTCACCCTGCCGACGCCCCCGGCCATGACCTGACCAATGGTTTCCCCGTTATCATTTCTGGGATGAATGTGCTGAGTAAACTGTGACGATTCTCAAATACAGTCAACCCCCGCTGTACAACCCTCCCATATACCGTCATCCCTGCCCGGTTTTCTGAATGTACACCTAAATACAAATACATAGTAAAACACCACCGATAAACCGCCATACTCTCTGCACGGATGTGGGTGATATATCAGGGGTTGACTATTTCAGTAATTTCAATCTATTGGTAACAGAGTATACTGAGTTTTGGTAGTGTTTTTAGGGAGAGACTCGAACGTCTGGAAAGAGAAACTCATAAAGAACGATATTCACAACAACACGACGATCAATCGACGAGACATAAACAAAAACAGGACGAACGCAAACGACGCGTCGAAAATTGGAGAGCAAGTACGTGATACCCCCCTGTCAATCTCGGAAAGTCTAGTCAGAGAATTTGAATTTATTCACATTTTTTCCTATTGTAATGTGTGTAGCACAAGGGATCTCTTGATAAGAGAAGTTGATATCTAATGATATAATCGGGAAATTTCGAATTCTTTGAAATCTATTAGAACCCTTAGTTACCTGCGTGGTATCGTCTTAACCTCTTCGCTACCATGCGCGATGTATATTTACTTCGCAAATATATTCATTTACTACAATTGCTGGTGTGGTGAGTCACTACGCCGCTAGTGTATAGACGTACTAAATGATCATCTGTTTCAATTTAATTACACTATTTACTCATAGATGGCGAATCAGTGCCTCAAATACTGAAAATATATATGAATATGGGAAAATGCTCTGGTGCGGGGCGTTACATTACATATGGTAGCGAAGAGATTAACAGTAACAGATTTAATGCGCTGATAATTTATTTGTGTTTTTAAGCAGCTCATGAACCGGCTCCGAAAAGAGAACGGTTCGACGTCGACGGTGGCGAAAGTTCGCAGCGACGCAGAAGCGCGAGTCCTCGTCACCAGGCGGCGCCGCACAGCAATGGTCGCGATCGTAAACGAAGGCACAGGAGGTCGCCAGCCGGTCCGAAGACTCCGCCTTCTCCTAAAAGTATGAACGATTCTGCGATGATATTCGTTTATGATGGTTGCATATTTTTCGGTTTAGTGTGATTTCCGTTGATTTTGATGTAGGTGAAGTAAAATTGCCGCAAACGCCCCCTGGTGAGCCTATTGAACATCACTCCGATGATGAACACGAGGAGGAAGAGAAGGAGAACGTATACGTGGATGATCGTCATAGCGACTCGGCCTCGGAGGCGGATGACGCTAGCGAGGCGAGTGAGGAAGGCTCCGGTACGAGTAGTGAGGATAGTGATAGCGATTCCGAGTCGGAGTCCGGAAGCAGCAGCGCCGGTTCGGCTGAAGGGAACACTGATCAGAAACAAGGTAATTATGCCATCTTGTCTCGGCACGGATTGCAATTTAAACATGATGGCATCATGAGACTGTCACTCACTGGATTAACCCCTATCCTAGTAAACCCCAGCCCTAGTAGACCATTCATACTCAACACGGATAGCACTCTGTCATGATACAAATCCCCGCCCTAGTAGACACATCTCTCTCAGTAGCGATTTTGTAACCTGATGGCGCCAAGAGACTCTGTCATGGTACAAACCCCTGCGCTAGTAGACAGTGACTAAAATCATGGGACTCCTAAACCCCTGCCCTGATAAACGATCAAGCGCACATTTGCTCTTGCAGCTTTTCCATATTGCAAAATGTGTAGATCCAACCAGATTTCAGGTTATATAGGCCCACTTACTCTGCTGTAGAAAAGTCGTGCAATTTCTGTCTGTCATTATGATCAGTGAATTCAATAATTAAGACTCGTCTATCGTCAAATCGTTTGTTCATGAATCGCCTTCTATTTCAGCGCATAAAGTGAAATCTAAATTCGACGATCAAAGCGAAAACGAATCGCTTCACGAAGGTGAAATAGTCGCGACGCCGGAACAAAGCGACGACGATCACAACGAGTACGACGTTCAGGAAACTCCGCCGCAATCACCCGTCGAACTCGAGGATCAACTGCCTCCGTATTTCCCGGCTATACAGGGCTGTCGCAGCGTCGAAGAGTTTCACTGTTTGAATCGAATCGAAGAGGGAACGTACGGCGTTGTTTACCGAGCCAGGGATAAAAAAACAGGTACTCTGTTATTACATGTTCCGTGTAACTTTTTAATTCCTTAAAAATTCCTTCTAAACAGAAAATATTTATAGACGAGGCGCTTGAAATTTTTTTGATTTTAGCAAAATACCCAAAACTCCTTTAAAACTTCTTGAATTTTAAGAAATAGGCAATTAGAAATTGGAAATTTGTCTAGTTAGTAGTTGTATAGTAGACTACACCTAAATCGGTAAAGTTGGGACCTGGATTTTTTTTTAAAACAAATTAGGCGGTTATTGAATTATAAATCCAAGTCTAGATAGTCACTACACTACTAGTGTAAGGATGATTTGTTAACAATACAACTGATTGGGATAAACCGTACCAATTTACGCGGACGGGGAGTCTAAAATAATTGGGATATGAAAGCGATGCTTACACTTTCTCGAAATTTGAAATTCTCTCCTTGAAATCTCCTTATATCCAGGAATGACTGATCAGTGGGAACCTCGTATTAATTCTGATGGATAATATTTATCAGACTGCACTTGAGTCAAATATATATTAAACCATTAAGATTTAATAGCTTGAAAGTGAAATTTAGAATTGATTGAAATTGACTGTTTCGATAGAATATTCAGTGATCCTTGAAATGTGTAGGCGGTACCGGTATTTTCATTTAGAATTAATCGACAAATTTTTTCCAAAACTTCTGGCTTTGTCCGACACTCGTTGACTCATTCTGATTATTTCCCATTTGAGCGACATTTAAAAAATAGATGTGGTTGAACATTGCTATGAGTGATATTAAAGCATTGAGATTGTATGCGTTTGCAGATGAAATAGTCGCGCTGAAAAGGTTAAAGATGGAAAAAGAGAAAGAAGGTTTTCCGATTACGTCTCTTCGAGAAATCAACACGCTTTTAAAAGCCCAACATCCGAATATAGTCACTGTCAGGGTACGACTATAAATATTTGTTAACTGTCTGTGTATTTCAATGGATAGGGTTAGATATTTAGTGCCAGGACAATTCGAAAATATATCATTACTACTATAATATTTATCTTTCAACAGAAAAAGTTTTACGTGTATTTCATGTAAAAATGTATTACATGAACTTACTGAAAAATTAATGAAAAATTTGAAGGTTCCAAAATTGTTTAGCTTCAAATGTTCACCAATTTTGATGCAGTCTCAAGTGAATTCGAGAAGATTTTTCAATGATAACCGGATTTTAAATCTAAACATTTTTTCCGTTGCAGGAAATTGTTGTTGGTAGTAACATGGATAAGATATATATCGTAATGGACTATGTTGAACACGATTTGAAAGCTTTAATGGAGACGATGAAACAACCGTTTTTAGTCGGTAAAGTAGTATAACATGTGTTTCATTTCACAATTCATTCTTCGCGTTTAAAACCTGGGCTCATTCGAAGCCTAAAAATTAATTATTGAATTGTACCTTAAAAAATGGCTTAAAATCGTTTTGAAAAACCTAAACTGTACATTCTATTTAGGCAGATTTTGTGTTGGTTTTTTGATATTGTCTGTTTTTCCCAGGTGAAGTAAAAACGTTAATGATTCAGTTGGTTCGCGCGGTTCAACACCTTCACGATAACTGGATTTTACACCGCGACTTAAAAACATCGAATCTGCTTCTCAGCCATAAAGGAATATTGAAGGCAAGTTTTGATTTCATGTTTTCATTTGTTCAGCGATCATTCCTTCATTATTCATTGCTGGTACAGCTGAAATGCGACCCCAACGTGATCGAGTAATAAGGAATATACTGTTCATGTATGGAGCACGTAAATTTGCATGGCACGTCGTAATTCTTGATATCTTTTTTTAAAAATGCCAAACGAAGGTGGGAGATTTCGGACTAGCGCGTGAGTACGGGTCACCGTTGAAGCACTATACGCCGGTAGTCGTCACGTTGTGGTACAGAGCGCCGGAACTCCTGCTCGGAACGAAGGAATACTCGACACCCGTCGATCTCTGGTCGGTCGGTTGTATATTCGCCGAGTTCCTCACGATGAAACCGCTGTTCCCCGGACAATCGGAAATCGACGAGCTCAATCGCATTTTTAAGGTAATGGCAATATTTGTAGGATCTCGTGAGGAAATGATCAAACCTCAACAGTAAGGGATTTAAGGGTCATTTTGATAGCCTATGGAGGGGCAGGCTATTCATTTACTCTACTTACCATCCCTGGATTGTTTTTTGGAACAATTTCCCTGTCGACTTAGTTACCTAATCGTTGCTGGTTAGCTTTCATGATCGAATGGTTTAAACTATGAAAATTTCTTGTTGTGTGGTAGCGAACTTTCTGAAATCATCTGAAGCAGATTCTACGTCACTCATTTTTCACGTCTCTTTCATTCTATTTGATTTCTCGCGACTGTATTGTAGGATCTCGGCACGCCGAGCGAGAAGATCTGGCCCGGAGTGACAGAATTATCCGGCTGGAAGAAATGCACGTTCACGGAATATCCGTACAACACGCTGCGAAACAGATTCGGTCCCTATCTGACCGACGCCGGATTCGAAATGCTGAATAGGTAAATAACAAGCAGCCACTCACTGTCATCTTCACCCGTCAAGGGATTCGAACCCACTACGCTAAAGCTGTTCCCCGAACCCCTTGACCTCACGAGTCGTTGGAGTCGTTACTAGCCGACCAGAATCCGGTCGTACCAATCACAGCGCTTGTAACAAACCGACAGTAGACTTCTGTTGGTTTTCCCGTTAAATGGACCAATCAGCGAACGTTTTACCGAACAAGGAAGTATTTCGCAAATCGATATATGACGTCACGCGCAACAGCGCCAGTAATGAAATCACGCTTCGTGAGGCCAGGGGGCTGGTGGAAGCGAGTTCGGGAGTGATACTGGACCCCTGGCAAGCGAGGATGCTCACTGTAGGCTAATAACTGTATACCTTGAAACTGCGAAGTCTTTATGATGCAAATTTAGATGATGCAAAGTTTGGCCGATTTATGTACCTATGGAGAAGTGGCCCTTTCCGTTTTCCTGAGCAAAACTAAGAAACTCTGCAGCCACTAGGATTCAAACTCATACCAGAAAGATATTCTAAGTTTCTATTATACCTGCAGGAAGGGATTTAGGGGGTGGTCTCAGGGGTCCGGACTGCCTTCCGATTTTTCTGCAAATTTGATACTCATCATCTGGTAAATTATGAGCTATTCTTTTGCGTGTTCGCAGGTTTTTGACGTACAACCCTAAAAAGCGTATCACAAGCGAGGAAGCGTTGAAACACGAGTATTTCACCGAGGCTCCGCTGCCCGTCGACCCGTCGATGTTCCCGACGTGGCCCGCGAAAAGTGAGATGTCATCGACGCGAAAACACATCAGCAGTCCGAAACCGCCATCTGGTGGCAAAGCATATGCAAAATTACTGGTGAGTCTTTAGTTTATCTGATCACGGAAGGTTTTATAAACCGTAGATGGATATCAGTTTGATCCCGGATGTACCAGCACCCACATTGTAGACATCGTGCATCTCTCGTGTTGAAAATTCTTGTTTCAGCCATACCTGCTTAATCCGCCTGATTATGATCTTATCCGGGCATTATTCATAGTCTACCTATAAAAAAATCTATGTGAACGCTGTTATGTCTAGAATTCTCTAAAACTGGGTTAAGTACAATTTTGAAGCTAGTCTACCTAACTACGTTCATGAGTTACCATTGCCTATTACGAGATACCTGCTGTGTCATGTTTCTTGTGTCTGCTATCATTGCCACTATGAGATACCCGCTGTCTCATGTTTCTTGCGTCTGCTATCATTGCCACTATGAGATACCCGCTGTCTCATGTTTCTTGTGTCTGCTATCATTGCCACTACGAGATACCCGCTGTCTCATGTTTCTTGCGTCTGCTATCATTGCCACTACGAGATACCCGCTGTCTCATGTTTCTTGCGTCTGCTATCATTGCCACTATGAGATACCCGCTATCTCATGTTTCTTGCGTCTGCTATCATTGCCACTATGAGATACCCGCTATCTCATGTTTCTTGCGTCTGCTATCATTACCGCTATGAGATATCTCGTAGTTCCAGTTCTGCCGTCAGTTTTCTCATAGCCGATCCTTCTTATTCACTGTTTGATATTTGCTCTCACTCTCGCAATTTGAATGACACAGTTCCTGATACCCATCGCTTAGTCGGTTCATTTTGAACAATGGCTATAGCTCCAATGCCAACTTAGGATATAACTCGTAGTAGCTGCCGGGGACAGCACTGTTTTATCATGGTTGCATCAAACGTGTCAAAGCATGTATAGAATTTGCTATTTTTCTAATTCTGTTGGAAATTAAACGGCAGATTTCATTTTGATCTATTTTTAGGGAGATGATGATGTTTTCGGTGGTTTCCACATGAGTAACGCTGCTCGTCAGGGCGTGTCTGCATCCGGTCCGGGATTTAGTTTGAAGTTCTAGGCTGCTCATAAACGAATAATTTTTCTGAACTTTCTTGTACCATACGTTAGAAATTCCCACAGCAAAGTAGAAGTGCGTTCTACGTATATTATGTACAATGGCTTTGTATTATTTGTATGAAAAAATCATGTGAAAACTGCATTTCTGTAAATAAAAAATATGTATTATATTTTAATCATGCAATCTCTGGTTTTTCTGGATGATCTTTGAATTGAAAAATTCTATTGGCACAGTTTGTGGTTCTTTTCTTTAACGTATCACTCGTTTCGCGCGTCACGTCTAAAACACTGTTATTTACGCTTGGAGAAGATTAGGTCATCCATGGACGAGATAAATTGCTCGCTACGTCGTAAGATCGGTCGACTGTGACGTTTTTCAGGTAGCCGCTCGATGACGACATAACATATCGCAGCGGTCTCCTCTCGATCAAAGCCACCATTTCGACCAAGCCCCCTGGGGCTTAGATATTTAGAATATGTAAGAAAATATACCATTATATTTATCATTCTTCGAGGATTTTGTACGCGTTCAAGTTAATATCGAATTCTAAGAAATATTCTGATTTTGAAACACAGCAAAATTAATGCTGAAATCGAGTAATGAGTTCCGCGAGATAATTTTGGACGAAAAGTTCATTTTATTTATCAATATTTTTACAAGAAATGGTCTTTATGACTAAATGCTATTTTTCACTTGGATGCATTTAGTCTGAGGACTTCCCTACACGTAACATTCAATGCAGCCCTTGTCCTGACAGGACCGCACCGCGCTTTGTCGCAATACGTCTGCCGGATTGACCGTGTGTTGACCTTGGAAACACAATCCCGCGTAGTAAGAATTCACGTTTTCGTCGTAGAAAAACATTTGTGGCAGTTTGAATTTCGTATTGCACGCTTCGCACATGAAAATCGCCTCGGAATCGGTGGATAGAACTTTAACGACTTTTTCATTCGGGTGCATCAGAACGCAATTCGATTTCAGTTTCGGGTTGAACTGTTTATGACAGCGGACGCAATGAGCGGCATCGTCTGCCGGGAACTTCTGTCTGGGAAGGATTGTGCTCATGGCCACGATCAGTTTCGGATCTTTCGTCTGTAAACGCAGAAGTAACGTCTCTTTCAACGCACCGGCGTCGAAGGTTTCTAAAATGCGCAATAGTCTGACGAATTCATTGCTCAAATGCGCGAATTTGATGAAGTTCCTCTCCTCGGATTGTCCACCGAAAGTTGCCGCGAGAGAACTTTGACTGGTGCCGCTGCTTTGACTGCTCAGATCCGACGAAGCCGACATGCTTAAACTAGAAAATTGAGATATTGCATTAATGGATAGACAGAAATTGGAATTTTTTTATTATTATAAACTAACCGGTACTTACCGTACCTAACTTTGAATGATCCTTTTCCGCGGACTCAGACACCCGTTTGATAAACCCTAGAGAAGAATGCGCATTGAATACGTAACTAATAAGTGAAATTTACATATAATGAATGGAAGGTTATCGCTTAATCGAGGCCTGCCACTAGTTTGTCAATTATATAGGACTAATTGGTAGCTTGGTAATCTTTATCCGAAAAATGGCAGTTATACATTTTACATCTAAGTTTCTAGATATCATAATGGTATATGATATGTATGTAGGCTGCGCAGGACACTTAGAAACCCACAGCAATACAATTTGAGCATTGAACCCGATCTTTTCTTCTACCTGGAGTCACATTCAATATATACATGAAAACGTTTTGTCGAGTTACGCGCGGTATCTTTTAAAAGTTCTATTCGAATTAAACGGAGGCATTATAGAATAGAATACACGATTATATCAAACCGACGCTTTCTAATTATATGATCTAACCCCGAGACTCGTCGTCGTTTGAATAGTTGAACAAGACTGACAACATTTTGAATAAAAATCACATATTGTAAACGCTTCATTGAAAATAGGCTGTGGTCGAATACAACAGTCGTTCTGGTACAGATAGATCATTGAACAGAATAATAGAATGGGGGCATCTATACCCATATACCTTATTGTCGTAGACCTGAAGCCTCTACCTAATACAATCCGTAAAACATAGATATATTAAAGATATGAATGAAATACTGAAATTCTACACAGGCAGCATACACACCGTTATAATATGATCGATTATCATGCAACCCAATTATTTATAACATACCTATCTGTAATTTATAAAAGCAGCTTAATACAATTAATAAGAATCTCAGATGAGTTGATATCCTAGAAATTTACTCGTATTACCGAAAATTCCCTCGATATAACGCGATGCACACCTCGAACTCCCCCGCGCAGCTACTATCGCCGTACTGAGTCGTAACCCTAAATGCTGCTACATGCAGCGTATGACTTTCAGCATCGATCCAACACCTGACTGCCATTCAATTAAATATACTGATTACAAAGCTAAACCTAAGCGAAAAACCGATATTCCATTCAACCCCGTATGAAAGTAAAACATCCCGCGTGAATCGCTAGTTCTTGGAGGCGAAATCCTCTCTGCGTAGAAACGCATTTTCGTATATTACACGTATATATTTTTGAATATGCTCGAAATACCTGTTCAGTCCGTCTGCGTCGACTTCGAATGCCATAAAGAGGCTCGAAAATTTCATGAACAAAAAAATGTAACAATACAAAACAATAACGAACGCCATTCGCAGATGATCACGATGACCCTTGAACACGGGCAACGTGCGGGAGAGTTGTGGAATTTTTTCCGACAACGAACGAGAAGTCAAACACAAAGAATAACTTAATTTGTTACACGTACCACAACATTATGATACATATATTTTTAACGAATGTATATTCATTGAAATATTTCTCGAAATGAAAATACCGACTTTCCGGTGGTACAACATGAATAGAGTAATGTTTTTTTTTTTCATGAAGGAATTTCCGACACAATCACTAACATTTAATTTCATTTTATACGACGAATAGAATATGTAACAATGTTAAGGCTAAAAAAAATTGATACCTTGTTTCTCCGCTCTGCTGAGCTTAAATGTTGACCCGGCCGGCCGCCTATCTACCCTATACATTACTTTTTTTAAAAATCGTGATCAATTTTACCATAACAGACCCGGCCGCTATAGAAATGAACTGTTTACAAATTTTATAATATTTTACAAAAATGACCCGGCCGCTGTGGAGAAACAAGGTATCATTTTTGTTTAGCCTAACTTTTCATTATTATTTTAGCATCAAGAGTGTAAAGAACGTTTTTAAAATCATATAATTACTCATGATTCCCGACTTATTGTGCTAGGTCCTTGTTCCTTTCGTAAGCAACAGCCGCACACGGCGATCAGCTCTCCTCTGAACATCCGTCCGGTAAGACAGTACAGCCAGAAATTGATGGCATAATTTACGTACATCAACATGGCTGAAATAGCGTGGACCAGAATCGAAATCTGTTCGCCTAATTGTAGCGATACGCTGAACGGAAATGACGTCACAAAGAAAGTAAAATTTGTCATCACGAGCATTAACGTGATGCTGTTGGTGACTGGTTTTTTCGAGGTGTTGTTGACGGCTGATGTCTGGGTTTGTCTGCGAGATTCGGCTCGTTTTAGAAAGTAAATGATGACGGCGTTACAGATGAGAAGTACCGCGAATGGCGCTGCACTGGCTATAACTAGATCTATATTCAACCAATACCGGCTCCAGAAAACTGAATAGACTCCTTCACGTTCGCGGCAGAAGCCATCTTGGGTGGTACGTATTCCATAAAGAATATGCGAGTTGATGGCGAATACTAGAAAAATGACCAATAAAGAAGCGTAGATCATTCGTTTTCGGGAGCAGATTATTTTAGCGCGCATCGGAGCGACGACCGATACGCATCTTTCGATCGTGATCAAAACCAACATCCAAGGCGAAGCGTGCGCGAAGAAATGAGTAATAAATGTGTGCGCCACGCACACTATCGAGTTCCCATCACGAAAGTCGAATCTCAAACAATAATAGAAGATGGTCCAATGCCTCGCCAGACCAGTAGTTAGAAGTCCTGAGTCTGAAACTGATAAACAAATGAACAACCAAGCGTAGCTTTTATAACGAAGCCGTTTACCGCTGAATGTTATGATTATCAACGTATTTCCAACTAAACCGAATAAAAACACAAACGGCGCCCCATAAACTACGATCATCCTACCAATCTCATCAACTGCAGTTAATCCGTACATTCTTTGCGCGGTTGATATTCGTCGCTGCGTAGATTTTAATCGGACGATAACAAAATTGATATTTCAAATCGAATAAGACTAAGACGAAGGTCCTGCTCTTTCTGATCGTCTGTCGATGTGACAATCTCGTATAAACTTTCGATGCAATAACACTGTCATTGCCCTTTGACGACGCCCTTTGTGATGATATATCACTCCCATGTCTCCAGTTCATGAAGCTTTTTCGAAGTTTGTTTTTGTATATATGAATTTATGATCGTCATCGATGCAATATGATTAATTGATTTACCGTTAAATTCTTGTCAACGAATAAACATTGGTCCCAGAAAATCGGGCGGTAATTCTAATCTCCGGTATACATCTGCTGAAAAGTAATCATTTTCACAATTTCCATGTTTTATTCATCGAAGACGAATCTCCGAAAGGTCGAGATATCTACGTGTGTTGTTATATTCAACTTTTGTCTATTTCATCGTTGTATCCGAAAAAGCACATAATCATGTGTTTCATTCATAATCGTTCGTTGAATTCTGCTAGTTCTGGGGACTTGTAGTATTGTAAGCAGTGGGCTCCTCCTGATCCTTTCGGTGGCGACAGTCGCAACATGGACGTCTACGGCAATCACTGCACAATTCGATCAACTCTTCTCTGAACATTCTTCCGGTGAAACAGTACAGCCAGAAATTGATGGCATAATTTACGTACATCAACATGGCTGAAATAACGTGGACCAGAATCGAAGCAGGTCTTAGTATTATGACTACGGTAAACGGGAATGACGTAACAAAGAATGTGAAATTCGTCGTCACGAGCATTAACGTGATGTTGTTGGTGACGGCTGATGTCTGGGTTTGTCTGCGAGATTCGGCTCGTTTTAGAAAGTAGATGATGACGGCGTTACAGATGAGAAGTACCGCGAATGGCGCTGCACTGGCTATTACTAGATGGATGGTCAACCAATACCGGCTCCAGAAATCTAAATAAACCCCTTCACGTTCGCGACAGAAGCCATCTTGGGTGATACGCATTCCATAAAACATATGCGAGTTGATGGCAAATACTAGAAAAATGACCAATAAAGAAGCGTAGATCATTCGTTTTCGGGAGCAGATTATTTTAGCGCGCATCGGAGCGACGACCGATACGCATCTTTCCATCGTGATCAAAACCAACATCCAAGGCGAAGCGTGCGCGAAGAAATGAGCAAGGAATAGAAACGCCACGCACAATACCGAGTTTCCACCGCGGAAATCGTATTCAGAACGGTAATAGTAGTTGGTCCATCGAACAACTAAATCAATGGATAAAAGTCCTGAGTCTGAAACTGATAAACAAATGAACAACCAAGCGTAGCTTTTATAACGAAGTCGTTTACCGCTGAATGTTGTGATTATCAACGTATTTCCAACTAAACCGAATAATAACACAAACGGCGCTCCATAAACTACGATCATCCTACCAATCTCATCAGCTGCAGTTGAATTGGTCATTTTCTCCAAGCGGTTGATATTCGTACCTTCGTGGGTGTTTAATACAACACGTTATTCACACTTTTAAAGGTCCTACTTGTTCTGAAGTCACACTCTCGTCTGTCGATTTACTGCAATCCCGTATAAACTTTCAATGAAATAATCAAGTTATAGTCTTTCGATGACATAGTATTCCCAGTCCTCCATTTGAAAATGAATTTTCACTTTTAATTTTGTATATATCTGTACGTTTTCAAATATATCTGACTTTATTTTAGTTCTTAGTTCAATAGTATTCCCAGTCCTCCATTTGATATAATGAATTTTCAAGAATTTTTTTTATAGAGTTTTTGATCGTTAATGTAACAACATGAAACTAATTTTCATTTTGTACATCTTAACCTATTCGAATATAACCGAATTTTATTTAGTTTATAGCTCACCATGTTTACGAAAAATAAGACATTTAATCAAGTGTTTTTACATAATGTTTTAAAATCGTAGATTGGATTTTACTAGTTCTGAAATCACGACATTATAAACAGTGGTCTCCTCCCGCTCCTTTCAGTGGCAACAGTCGCAACATGGGCGTCTGACGTGCACGGCCGCGCAATTCGATCAACTCTTCTCTGAACTTCCGTCCGGAAAGACAGTACAGCCAGAAATTGATGGCATAATTTACGTACACCAACATTGCTAAAATAGCGTAGACCAGAATCGGAACCTGTACACTTAATTGTAGACCCACAGTAAACAGGACGACGTGACGAAGAACATGAAATTTGTCGTCACAAGCATTAATGTAATGCTGTTGGTGACTAGTTTTCTGGATGTGCTTGTGACGGCTGATGTCTCTGTTTGTCTGTGAGACTCGGCTCGTTTTAGAAAGTAAATGATGGCGGTGTTACAGATGAGAAGCACCGCGAATGGCGCTGCACTGGCTATAACTAGATCTATATTCAACCAATACCGGGTACAGAAAACGGAATAGCCGCTTTGCGTAACACGTATATAAATATATGTGAGTTGATGGCAAATACTAGAAAAATGACCAATAAAGAAGCGTAGATCATTCGTTTTCGGGAACAGATTATTTTAGCGCGCATCGGAGCGACGACCGATACGCATCTTTCGATCGTGATCAAAACCAGCATCCAGGGTGAAGCGTGCGCGAGACCAAAAAAATGTGAGCTCCACGCACACTATCGAGTTCTCGCCGCGAAAATCGTATTTCCAACGATGATAGAATGCGGCCCATCGAGCAACTAGATCAGTAGATAAAATTCCTGAGTTTTAAACTGATAAACAAATGAACAACCAAGCGTAGCTTTTATAACGAAGTCGTTTACCGCTGAATGTTACGATTATCAACGTATTTCCAACTAAACCGAATAATAACACAAACGGTGCCCCATAAACTACGACCATTATCCCTATTTCATCAACTGCATTTAATTCGGACATTTTACTTCTAGCGGTTTGATATTCGTGGATTAATGAGTGTTTAATACGACACGTCATTCACTGATGTCTCACTCGTGTCTGCCGATTCCCGCAATCCCATGTAAACAGTTGCTGAAATAATAACTTCATAGTTATTCGATGACGGCCTCTATTCCCAGTCCCCCATTTGATAATGAATATTCAAGTTTTTTTGTAGAGTTATAATAGCTAGTGTAGCAACCTAAAAATAATTCATTGATCGTAAAATTGTTGTCAACGTGATTGGTCCCATAGAAAAGCAGGAATTCTAAGTTCCGGTACGAAACATAATTTGTTTCACAAATCATTCATCATTAATCGACGTTCATTCTCCGGATCGAGAAATAAAATATATCATAGTTTATACGATTCTTACGGATGAAAATATACCGGATATTGATGTAGTCTGTCCGAAAAAGGCATAGATCACGTGTGTTAAGGATGTTTTAGAATCGTACGGAGGATTCTCCTAGTTCTAGACTTGTAGTATTGTAAGCAGACGGTCCCCGATCTTTTTGGAAGCAACAGCCGCATAAAACGATCAGCTCTTCTCTGAACATTTTTCCGGTGAAACAGTACAGCCAGAAATTGATTGCGTAATTCACGTACATTAACATGGCTAGAATAGCGTGGACCAGAATCGGAACCTCTTCATCATCTAGTTGCAGGCACACGCTGAACGGAAATGACGTCACGAAGAAAATGAAATTCGTCGTCACGAGCATTAACGTGATGCTGTTGGTGACTGGTTTTTTCGAGGTGTTGTTGACGGCTGATGTCTCTGTTTGTCTGAGAGACTCGGCTCGTTTTAGAAAGTAAATGATGACGGCGTTACAGATGAGAAGTACCGCGAATGGCGCTGCACTGGCTATAACTAGATCTATATTCAACCAATACCGGGTCCAGAAAACTGAATAGACTCCTTCACGTTCGTGGCAGAAGCCATCTTGGGTGATACGTATTCCATAAAACATATGCGAGTTGACGGCAAATACTAGAAAAATGACCAATGAAGAAGCGTAGATCATTCGTTTTCGGGAGCAGATTATTTTAGCGCGCATCGGAGCGACGACCGATACGCATCTTTCCATCGTGATCAAAACCAGCATCCAGGGTGAAGCGTGCGCGAAGAAATGAGTAAGGAATGTGTGCGCCACGCACACTATCGAGTTCTCGCCGCGAAATTCGTAGTTCAAACGATAATAGAAAAAGGTCCATCGCCTCACAAGACTGGTGGCCATAAATCCCGAGTCAGAAACTGATAAACAAATGAACAACCAAGCGTAGCTTTTATAACGAAGTCGTTTACCGCTGAATGTTATGATTATCAACGTATTTCCAACTAAACCGAATAAAAACACAAACGGCGCCCCATAAACTACGACCATTATCCCTATTTCTTCGGTTGAGTTTTTCATTTCGAGTATTTCCAGGACTAAATCTGACTCTTAAGGTGTTCAATTCAATGAATTTTTAGTCTATTACGTCGATAGATATTTCCAAGCCGTTCACTGAATATCAAACTCCGCACTTTTCCCGTTTTTTTTTCGTTGATTATTATCACGAGTCGCACTCTCGTTTCAGCTGTGGTCTCATCGAACAATATGACAACTCATCGCCGGAAAGCTCGGTTAAAAGCGCCGATGAAAATGTTTTTTTCTGATGCGCTTTCATTTGATAAACAAAGTAAAAACTCTCTCTTCTTGGTAACAACTTCTGATGACGCATTTTCAGTTTTTGCCAAAATCATATTCTATATGATTCGTTTTACAAATTGATTCATCGTCAAATCGTTTTTATCGCGAGCAAACAAGCGAATTATGAATACACGAATATTTGATTTGCGATGAAAATTGTTTTCATAAATAACTAAATCACCGCATTCGTTATTCCCCT
The DNA here is from genome assembly GCF_964204645.1 of Tubulanus polymorphus. Lineage (NCBI taxonomy): Eukaryota > Metazoa > Nemertea > Palaeonemertea > Tubulaniformes > Tubulanidae > Tubulanus > Tubulanus polymorphus. The sequence goes on from NC_134031.1 coordinate 2,903,434, forward strand.
TTGACGAATCTCCGCAACAAAGATAAACAAAAAAATGAAACATTATTTTGATATTATGATTGAACGTCTAACGTGTTATTGTCGATGATAACAAATACAAAGGAGCAAAAATGGAGTAAAATGAGAGAAAATGATAAACGACTATAATAATAGACTCACGGAGCGGTGCATATATGGTAATCCGAGAGATTGGACTGAAAAATATGATGTAAAAGTACCGTAAACATTGACCAGTCCTTATGACAAGGCGATTGAACAATTAGTTACAACTATTTAGAATTACTGATTATAATTGAATAGAGAATCCCACGGACTGAAATGATGAAAGATGAATTCCAAAACGTTTCCTCATAGCTAATAATTTATTGATTCGACGTTTCCACTATAACCTATAATTCATCTTCAGAAATAAATTCTTATTCATTAATTAATAGTTTAAAGGAATATTTTCGGACTTCATCTTTCTCGTTAAAAGCGCGGATTCTCTATTTCTCGCCACAGCACGGACATACTGTTTCTTCAATGGTTACTGATTATAATCGTTTACAGATTTCACTTCTGCTCGTCTATGTCCTCCATGGGGCAGCACACATTATTCAGTTCCTTGCGGAATTTCCGCCCCGTTAAACAATACAGCCAGAAATTTACGGCATAATTTGAAACCGCCAACAACGTCAAAAACGAGTCCGCGATGACGTCATCGGTAACGGGTAGAAGCAGATAGATAGCCAACGGAAATGACGTCACGAGAAACACGAAATTTGTCGTCAGCAACATTCGCGTAATGCTGGTCAGTTGCTGCTTCCGGTTATCAGTCGCGCTCGCGGCCATCTTAGATTGGCTGCTTTGTGAACGGCGAATGAAGATTATAATGACAATATTGCAGACGAACAGCGCCAGAAATGGGACAATGGAGGCGATAGCGAGGTCAACGTGTACCCAATAGTTATACCAGAAATTCTCGTACGATTCGTCCCGTTCCCGACATCGGTACGTTATTCGCAGGCCGTAAAGAATATGCGAGTTAGCCAATAGAATTAGGCCGATGGTCAGCAGAGAAGCGTAGATCATTCGTTTTCGGGAACAGATTATTTTAGCGCGCATCGGAGCGACGACCGATACGCATCTTTCGAACGTGATCAGAATCAACATCCAAGGCGACAGTTGCGAGAAAACGCTGGTCAAATACGAATATAAAGCGCAGATGAACCAATGTTCTACTAGGAAATCGTAGCGATAGTCGTAGAAATAGATCACCCATCTTCTGAGGAGTCCCGTACAGAGATATCCCGAATCGCTGACCGCTAAACAGGTGAACAACCACGAGTAGGATGTATTACGTAAACCCTTACGGTTGAAGACGACAATCGTTAAAGTATTCCCGATTACTCCCAGTATGATGACGAACGGCGCTCCGTAAATAATTATTTGATGTGAAATGATTTCGCGTAGGGTTCCATTCACGCTCATCGGTGGACCCGTGACGATGTTCTCCCTTTCAAAATCACCCGATGTTTGGGATTCCGAGAGGGTTGTATCGTTTCCGCTTTGCATCTTGTGTATTCGCCTATACGTGAAATAAAGATATCAAATCAGTATACAATACTCAATTTCTCTCCCTCAATCTATGGAAACATGTCAGAATAAGATCCATTTCTCCTGGGTACAGCGTCACAAAAATGATTCAAGCCTAAATCGATTCAAGACGATCTGAATTGATAAAGATATTTGATCGTATTAAGAATCAATCCTCTTGTGAAACTGAACCCTGAAGTAAACGGCTGCATTATCGAACTTACCTGTATTGTCAGTGTTTTCCTGATTTTTGTTACTGTTTATCGTGGACTATCAACAACTGATCAACGCCTCTTGAACGTTTCATTCTTTTATACTATTTCCCATGTTTAACGCGACTCTCAAACGATAGATTCTAATTCATTTACTCGGTATAAAACGATTAAGTTTCGATTGGTTACGAGCATCTTATTACACTATCAATTTAATCATAACTGAAAATGATGACGATTGTTTCCGATGTAGTTCGTTTTCGGTGATTTAGAATAATAAATTACCCGACTATAAGTTATTACTTCACAATAATATTTCATTCAATCCCTACATTTGCTATTTGCTTTCGTCGTGCATTATTCACGGTTGGTTTTTTTTAACCAAAGACAATCATTTCATTGTATCTCTAACTGCGTCTAATGTAATACAAATTAAGATAAACAACCGCTCTTGATACGGATGGGTATATATGAACGTTTAAAAGATGTTAAAAAGCGTTTTTTTCAAATACAAAATTATTGCAACCATTAGTAAAACACTCAGTCCGTGCTGCGATGATAATATAGAGAATCCCACACCATAATTAAAAGGATAAAGTCCGAAATGTTTCCTTTGAGCTAATAGTTTTTTCATTTCGACCACATATCTCCTAATAATCATCTCCAGGAATACTGACTTTATTTTCATCTGGGATTCTCTATTGACATATGTAATTATGTAAGTATTTTTAGAACAAATTTTAGAATGAGCATAATAATCTAGAATGGTTACACTACAACAACGTTTATCGATGTTTGAGATTGGAAAATATTTCGACGCATCGAGTCGCCTGAACGGATTCAGAAACGACATTCGCTGTTAGAAGATGACGTTGCCACCGATGTAGCGATCGACTGCGACGACAAGCTTCGTCGTTGCTGAGTCGCCGTTTTCTTCGGGCGACATCGGCACAATTCGTACAACTCCGTACGGAAACGCCGACCGGTGAAACAGTACAGCCAGAAATTGATGGCGTAATTCACGTAGGACAACAAACTGAAGCAGGCGTCGACCAGTTTATGTTCGAACGTCGGTAACAGTAGATAAACGCTGAACGGAAGGCTGGTGAACACGAACATGAAATTCGTCGCTACCAACATTACAGTGATGCTTTCCGTTTGATTTTGCTTTCTCGTTTTAGTAGAAGCGCCGCCGCCGCTGCTGCCCGAGCTCGTGGCGGTGTTGGTCATCGCCGCCTGCCGCATTTGAGATCGCTTGATCGATATAATGATGACCGCGTTGCACAATAGGAGTATCATAAACGGTCCGAGAGTGGTTAGAAACAGCTCGACGTGAACCCAATAATCGAACCAAAAATCGCTGTAGTCGTCGTCTTTTTCTTCGCAGCCGAACGGCAAAACGATTCGAATTCCGTAAAGCATGTGTGAATTGGCTAATAAGATTATCAGGGTCATCAAGATCGAAGCGTAGATCATTCGTTTTCGGGAACAGATTATTTTAGCGCGCATCGGAGCGACGACCGATACACATCTTTCGATCGTGATCAGAATCAACATCCAAGGCGACAGTTGCGAGAAAACGTACGTCAGGAAATAATGCAAAGTGCAGACGAACCAATGCCACATGCGGAAGTCGTAATTACGGTAGAACACGACCCATCTTCTGACGAGTCCCGTACAGAGATATCCCGAATCGCTGACCGCTAAACAAGTGAACAACCACGAGTAGGATGTATTACGTAAACTCTTACGGTTGAAGATGACAACCGTTAAAGTATTCCCGATTATTCCGAGTAACAAGATGAACGGCGCTCCGTAAACGAATACCGACTTGGCGATCAGGGTGTATCTGATAACCTCGCGTGGAAGTACCGAATCGTCGCTAAAATTTGATTCGAAATTGTCGAGGATGGTCGACTGTAGGCTTGACGGCGTGGGCATCGCAGTGACCGAGCTAAAGGAAGAAATCTTCAATTAGAATACGAATGTTTCAAATTTACCGAATATCTATTTGAAATACTCAATGGGTCCTGATTGATGTATCCATTATAACGGGTGTGTTTCGAAAAGATGGAAATTATATTGCGCCCTCTCCCCGACCCTACTGGTTAAACCCTTTCAGGAAAAAAATTGAGGTTGATCTCAAAAATTCGAACGAACATACCTTCTATTTGAAATATATCAAAGAATTTCTTACGCAGCATTTAGTTTCGTTCTCATCCAGTCGTGATACTGAATTAGCGCGGTGAAGTAACCAACTGATATCATGAACAAGAAAGGAAACAAAAGCTCTGGAAACTGGTGCTCGATGATTGATGGGGCACCGCATTGACATATTGAGAGAGTGATTAACCGGACACTTGTCGGCGGTGGTGTGGTAATTGTTTTCCCTGCGTTCGCGGTACTAATTCAATAAAAAAAACAAACCATACATCATTTTCCAATTGTGAAAACGACAAATCTGACGCAACGCCCTGTTTTGTTTTTGGTTTCAATATTGGCAATAATTCGTTGATGAATTACATCCGCTCTGATGTTTCAACTTCTGATTTAGACTGGGTGTGGTTCCCGTGCAGAGTTTTGTATCAGATAAAGTCGAAATTGTTAACATCTAGTCCGTTGATCGGAAAATCTCGCGTGGAAGCGCCAAATCGTCGCTTAAATTTGAATTGAAGTTGTCGATGATGGTCGACTGTAGGCTTGATGGTGGGTGGACATCGCAGTGACCGAACTCAACAAGTGAAAATACAAAAAGCGATCTTACCCAGAGACATATTGATTCATATAGGCCTGCAGATGTATGAAGATATGGAAGATGATTTTTGATTCAAACAGAATAATTCATTTGTGAAGAAATGTTCAGCCAGCTGATTTGCTTGAAATCAATATCGTCGTCGGCTTCGACATTTTTTCACATCGAACACGCGCCGTTTTGACATCCTAACACTTCTTCGTGATATCAATATTTTTTTAAATCATACTTAAGCACCTGCACCGCTTTCTGCGTGTTGGTACCACACCTGTCTGCCCTATCATTAATCGTCTGAACATTATTCCTACAACATCATAACCCTCTTTCTCGCTTGACGATGGAGGTATCTTCGACGAAAATCGTGTTTGCCGTTTTACGGTCGCTTGCGCTTTTCGCAATTCTCGGAATACAAGGTAAGTAGTACACTTTCCGAAGACTTGCCGTCTTCGCAAATGCAAGTCCACCAGAGAGAATTCCTACCCATAATTAACGCAAGTTAAGTCAAATTCACAATTTCTTACATTTATTCATTTATTCATATATAGTTTTGTTTACTGCTTATTGTTTATCTTGCTTCGCGTCGTATTTTGTAGTTTCGAGAGGTTGCAGCAGTCACGAGGAGATAAAAAAGAATCTCACGGTTGTGAAGGCAGCTTTTAAAACGGGAGCTGAGATATGTAAGACAGATGGGGAAGAGAATTTCAATTGTACTGTTTCTACAACAGCGTGTGTATCTGCTCGGAAAGTGGGACTCACTGGTGACAGTTTAGCCACATGTAAACGTACCTACATCGAAGTGTATTCCAGAATTTCCAATTGTTCGCAGAGCGAAAAATGTGAGAAGTGGAATTGCGTAAATAATATTTCCTTCGAGAAAAAAAGTGAATTCGGTGAGTTACTTTCAAGCCAAACCATCAATTCTGTGCCGGCTTAACACCCATAACCATTTTTGGAAGCCTTACAGGTTTACGATGTTATCGACACAAAGAATATTATGGTTTCTTGTTTTTCTAGGGTTTTCAGGAAAGAACGTTGACGAGGTTTCATGCAGCATGGTGTCGGTTTTCAAGGAAGGATTCCGTGTGAATCTTCCGAATTGCTAAACACTTATAGAATCCGGTAAAGTCAAATAAAACAAGTAATTCAATAAAATGGATAAAAGGGTATTTGAATCACTTCATATGAGTTTATAATCCCGTTGGTTCTTCTGTTAAAATAAGTTTGCGATAATTGAAGTTACAAAAATTATATCGTACGGTGTGTAACAATTCCACGTTTCAAAATAGTCAAGAAAAATAGTTTATTCGTGTATTGTTCACATAAAATCTTGTTAGGACTGCAGGAAATAAAAAAAAGAGTACCGGTAGTGGAACGAATAAGACCGGAAAAGATCGAAAAAGAACAAAAATACTCAAGGAAACACGATCGAAGACGGCCGGGTGTCTGACGCGCGCTCGTAAAAACAGGCATCAGTCGACTTAAATCCGCGTCCACATTTTCTACATAACCAAAACCGCTTCGCGGGAAAATCATTTCCGGGTTGTAGTTTTTGGGTTAGAAGTTTTTAGTTTTTTCGTTCTAATTTCCATATTTTACCACTTTCGAAACGTATTTCTAATACGACCCGTGTCTAAAATGCCAGCTGCAGTGAACACTAGTCAATTTATGTCGGATCAACTAAAGAAAAGGTCGGTTTGATCAGTTTTTTAGTCGGATTTCCCGGTTCCTGGATTAAAGTTAAATCAATTTTTATTGAGACATCGAACTGCGTATTAAATTCTTTACATATATTCTGTCGTAGGTTGGAAGATTTAGATTCTGAACTTGAAGACGGAGATCTAACTGAGAAGGTGATTAATTTTCCTAATTTTTCAACTGAACCTATCCAAATACATTTTTGATTATCGATATGGTGATATTTGATATGAATATTGTCATAATTTGTTGGATGAATATATTTTTACTTAGATAAGGATAAACCAAGTTCAGTGAACTTGTCATGATTTGGATGACCATGTTTTTAGATTAGAAGTTAAAGCAAGTTTTGTGATCTAAGACTAACATATGTTTTTTAAGGATCAATTTTTCATTCTCAAGATCACCCATTTTTCTGCCAATAGGGTTATTGGAAAAAGAAATATTCTTTGCTTGAACCAGTTTTATCGAACGAGGGAAAAAATAAACTCGCCGAATTGAAGAAGAAAAAAGATGAAGATGTAATCACCGAGGTTTGTTTCTTAATCTTAAGGTACCTTAAATCATAGTTTACCAAGATGCCAATGACGTAAAGTAAAATATACAAATAATTATCATGAAAATCAGGTTCAAATCCCTGTGAGGGAAGATAGAATATTGGTCTGCTTGGACAGGCTGTGGTATTATGATAGTCCAGTGGCGCCATTAAGTTCGTATTCCACCTGTTCGCCAAGATTTCCATCGACAAATAATTTTATAAGATATTTTTGCAGAAAAGCTATTTCACGGAACTTCAAGAAATATTTGAATCATGCGTGAACAAGGCTAACGATCGTTGCGAGCAAATATCTGAGCAAAACGGAACTGCGTCCGTGGATAAAGAAAATGATAAATCTTATGAAAATGGGGCAGGTACGTGTGATAGTCATGTACTCAACCGGTCTCAAATGTTTTGCATGCAGATCATTGATGAAACACTTGTGATTATGAAAAAAGAAGTCTTCAGCATTCCTAAAGATAACTATTAGGATGTAGTTTAAATGTCAATTAAACTCAAGGAAACATTTTTGCACAGTATTTTTCATTGTGTGGGATTGTCTTATGAACTGTTTACTGTTATCTGGGACTCAAAATCCCATCTATTAAACAAAAGTGACACTAGATTGAGGAGACGAATATCTTATAGTCTATATGAAAATACGTTACGCAATGCACATACACATTGATAACCAGCTGGGTCAATTCAACGAAAAAAAAAAAATTTTAATGAAAAAATTACGGCGGACAATTTTCTGTCATTAAAAGTAGCGAGAGGAATTCAGTGTTATAAAAGTTGATTTATTGAATTTTCGTAATTTTCATCAGCGTCGAACGGAAGTGGAGATCACGTGAATGATACGTCGATGGAGGTTGCGGAAGATGAGAAGCTGAAAACGACGAAAAAGAAAGCTAAAAAATCTAGAAAAACCGACGAAGAAGGTATCGGATTATTTGGAGATTCATTGTACGATTAATAGGTGCTGTTTGTTAACATTTTAATGCTCGAGAGATTCGTTCTTTTCGTAGAACCGCGTAAATCAAGATCACGTAACTCACTAAAGTCACCACCGAGTCAACCAAGTATTTCATCATTCTTTCAAAAAACGTAAGTACATAAATTGAACATTTCTATTAAATGGTATAAACTGTAAACAAAACAGTGACATTCCTGCATGGTACTTGTCTGTGTAAACATCAAGGATTTCTTATCCTGTTTTTCAGGCCGAAACGCAAGGCAGAAGAAGAAACTGAAGTAAAACAAAAAGAAAAACGCAGCAAATCAACAGCGACAGATGATGGAGGAAATGAGGAAAAAAGGTACCGCGAGTTGTGAAAAGTCTTAGTTTTTGTTTTCGATCAAACATAAGTTCTTAGTTCTTATTCAGGGGGCAACGAACCTGGAAAACTCATGGAATCAGAAAAATCTAGAAAAAATCAGGGAATTCGACAAATTTTACCAAAAACCTGGAGAACCCGGGGAATTCGGATAATGCTATTGATCATGTGTTTAAATTTGGTAGTATGTGATTCAATGAAAAATTAATGGATTGTAACATTTTATTTAAACTTAGAAATTTCTCTGATTCACGCCAAGAATTTTGTATGGAATAATCAATGAAAACTCAGGGAATTCAAAAATGGGTGAAAATGGCCGCCTTGTTATCTGAATATAGATCAGATCATCATAGATTGTGAACAGTTCGTCTGTAGTATTGTCTTACGTATTGTTCTAGTGAAGAGAAGACTGAAAGCGTTCCACTGGCGTCGATCACTAAAGATGCCCCGATTCGATGTCGCGAATGTCGTCAGTTGTTGGACGACCCGGATCTGAAAATATACATCGGCGATCCTGACGATTCGGTGAGTTTTCCAAACCACTGAACACCCCTGAAAGTGATACTACAGTAGACTCGGTTTACCCCTGGGTTGATTGCCTTGGATTATCGCGCGCTGTGACAATATACCACCCGTTTAAAAAAAAAATGAAAATGACCCTCAAATTTGGTGATCATACCCTCAAAAGCCCCTCAAATGCCCCTAAAATTTCATATTGATGGTCCTGTTGATGGTCCTATCGATGGTCCTGTAGGAACCCTGAAATGTCCAGTATTACAAATTTTCTTCAATTCATCATGATAACGACCCATCCTAGTGTTCACTGACCTCGGTGAGAAGTATTGGTCCCTTACTCTTACAGTCTATGATGTTCAATGAATTTAGTTGTTATCGTCGTTGAACTGAGTTCGTGATGTATTTTTTTTTCAGGTCGATGAATTTATAGCTCTGTGCGACCCGAAATTGTCGTTATTCACAGGAGACGAGGAGGAAATCCACGACGGAGACGAACGACCTCAACATAAAATCACTAACTTCACGTACGTTCAATATGTGTAATCTCTTTTTACAAAGGCTTATCATGAGATGACTGCAATTAACTGATATCTATCTCAGTGTAGAGTTAACAAATAAAAACCTACAGTTAGCTCTGTAAAACAGTATATTTTCTTGACAGTTTCGAAACTTTAACTAAGCCCCATCATCAGAAGAACAAACACATAATAATGACTTGCAGTAATTCAAAATTATAGAGTGTACTAAGGAAGGGAACCGAGAGCTAAAAAACAATACAAAGATATATAGTAACCTTAGTAACCTCTATAATTTTGAATTACTGTAATTCATTATTGTGTTTTTGTTCTTCTGATGATGGGGCTTAGTTAAAGCTTCGAAACTGTCAAGAAAATATACTGTTTTACAGACCTAACTGGGTTTTAATTTGTTTTAATGAGATGTTGTCATCATGAGGCTTACCGTGAGATGTTGTCATCATGAGGCTTACCGTGAGTTGTTATCATGATGAGGCTTACCGTGAGATGTTGTCATCATGAGGCTTACCGTGAGTTGGTATCGTTGGTTGTTGTATGTATCTTTAAGATCGTATTTTTCAGCGTCTACGATAAAAGCGGGCACCTGTGTCCGTTCGACGGTGGAATGGTCGAGAAGAATAAGGAGCTGTTTTTCAGCGGACACGTGAAGCCGATCTATGATGAAAACACGAGCGTAGAAGGTCAGATATTGATTGTGAAATAGTATTTCTTCTAATGATTGTTTCGTGCTGTTTAATTCTTTTATATTTATCATCCGTTTTCAGGTGGAATACCGACTAAAATGCTTGGTCCTATCAATGAATGGTGGACTACGGGTTTTGATGGCGGTGAAAATGCTCTCATCGGTTTCAGTACAGGTAGGCAGAGCTCTGAGAATTTATGAGAATTTTTCATCCCGGGTGGTTCTAATTTTCAGGTGTAGAGAGGCCAGGAGTTGAAGGACGCTCTTTTGGTTAAAATCAATTGAATTCTTCACTGAGTTTTTACAGAGCAGGGAGTGCTGACTTATTGAAGATTGGGGAAAAGTCTGGGAATTTTAATTTTTGGTGTCTTGTTGTTCTTGCTGGTGACGAATGGCACGAAAAACCTCTTTTGAGAAAAAGCCCTCTCTGAGGATATCTTGTAATTTGATTCAGGAAATTTAAATCAGAACTTGGGGAAATATCGGGGAATTTTGGATTCCCTGATCTGTAAGACCTGTCAAATGAGGCCACCAAGAACTATATAAGACCTGTTATCCCTACCTCCTGCCTGTTAAACTTACCTTAAAATGTTTGCGTTCCGTTCAAAGGTTACGCCGACTATTTTCTGATGGCGCCGAGCGAAGCCTACTCGTCGATTATGGACGCCATCAAAGAAAAGATTCACATGTCGAAAGTCGTCATCGAATTCCTGACGAACAATCAGGACGCGAATTACGAAGATTTACTGAATCAACTACAGAACACGGTTCCCCCACAGGGCTGCCAGCGTTTCACCGAGGATTCGTTATTGCGACATTCGCAGTTTATCGTTGACCAGGTAAAGTGCAAGCGTACGGTATCACTTTACTTTCTCCTCTTAACTTGAATCCTTTCAAACTGAACCGTCGTTTCACCTCAACAAAATTAAACGATTGAGTTGTCTCTACTACCAATTCTAGGATGTTCATCTGGTGCAATCAATAATTGTAGATCAATGATCAGAATTTGAGGTATTATCTCTCACCTATTGCTGTAGGTTGAAAGTTATGATGAATCAGCAGAAATAGACGATACATTGTTAGTAACAACCCCTTGCATGCGCGCTTTGATCAAGTTAGCTGGCGTTACCCTCGGTAAAAGGTAGGCTAAATCCCGTCTAACCAATAAGGCTCCTTCCTCGGAACCAGAATTTTGTAGTTCTTTTTGAACACTTTCTTAGTACCATTCTGGACAGCGAACAGTGCCTACATGCCAGTCTGGGTGGACAGACAAAATTTGTTAATAGGTTTTACTGTGTTCAAGTGTTCATTTTAAACCAGTTCATTATATCAATGTTCACAATTCATGGTTTATTACTGGGTAATTTTATTGAATAGTCATGTACGTAACATACTAATTGACTGAATGGAAAATCAATGACTTGAATGACCACAAGGTGCTTTGATGCCAAAAGTCCGAACCATTTCACAGGGAATGTATTGCCAAGAACTGATGTCAAAAGGCTTTACTGTAATTGCAAATACAATAAATTGAGAAATCTCAAATATGGTACTCTCCTCTTTTAGGCGGCAATTGCGCAAGAACAGTCGTCCGGTAAAGGCTAAACCGAAAATGAGTCAAAGCAAGGCGACCACTACTCCGCTGGTGACTAGTATTTTCGATAGTCTATTCAAAGATCAACTGGACGATAAAGCCGGCGTTAAAAAACGTCGCTGCGGAATCTGTGAGGTAAACAAAATCGAAAATTAGCTCGTGATTTATATTTAAGTCATTACTTGATTGCAGTTGTTTAATTATTTCATTCGTAGGTTTGCCAGCAGCCGGACTGCGGTAAGTGTACAGCTTGTGCGGATATGATTAAATTCGGCGGCACGGGGCGACAGAAACAGGCGTGTCTGCTCAGACGATGTCCAAATATGGCGTTCAGAGAAGCAGAAGACGACGAACCAGAAGAAATGGCCGAGGCAGACGCAACAATTGAGGAGGCAAGTTGTATATCAATCCTAATCAGATTAAAACCAACTACAAATGCAACTACAAATGTACAAATTTAAAAGATTAAAAATGAAAATTATTGATCTTAAGTTTAAATAATCAAAAGAAGCTTTGTTTCGGACGCCATGCTCAGATGCTCTACGTCTGAGTGTGGCTATACTACTTATACAATTCCGACTATTCCTATAGATCAAAACCTCTGAAGTCGTATCCATTTGCTAAAATATTCAGCTTCGTATTTCAGGGATCTAAAGGAGCAAAAGAAGCTATCAAAACTCACAAACTCGCCAAGAAATCAAAGGTAAAAAAATTTTAAAGATATTTGACAAATTCAGCTGAAGCTGAAATTCATTCCTTTATATATGATATTCATATGGATGTCTGGAAGAGTTTTCTAAATCCACCTAGTAAATTATGTCTTCAATTTCTGTCACTGCAGAGTAAGGTATCGTGGATCGGCGAGTATTTAGTTGTAAAGGACAAAAAGAAATATTTCGAAGCCGCGAAAGTGAATGAGGACGAGGTACATTGTTTTTCTCATTTTATACTACGTGAGAGACTCAGATTCCACTCTCAAATAAGTTCATTCGGTGAAATTAAGCTCTGCGGTGCTGTTGTGTAATTTTGTGTTTCGATACTTTTAGGTTCGTATTGGTGATTGTATCTCTGTTTCAACCGAGGACCCGTCGATACCGATGTACATAGCCAGATTGGTTTTCTTTTACGAAGCGGCGAATGGTAACAAGATGTGCCACGCCCACTGGTTCTGGTGAGTTTTCTTATTGAGGCCATCCTCCTATCGGCAGGGACCAGCGATTAGCCGCTACGAAAACGTGCGGCACCAAACAAGATTGCCAGCTGAGGCATAGCTATAAATAGAAAATAGAATAACACAGGCTAGAATAAAATGCAATTGCTGTCATTTATAATGACATCATGGCAAAGTGCACAAGTACCTGCGAACTCAGGCTAATCAAGTAGGTCGTCGTGCCGCGGAGTCTCGCGATACCACCAAGTTTGAATCCCGACCGAGAGAATTGAGGCTGGCGTTGAAATTTTTCTGTGGCGAATGACATAAGCTCGATTTAGGGGGGAGCTGAAAATAAATTGCTGGATAATCTTTGAAATATGCTCTGTAATCCTGGTTTAATATCTTCAGCCGTGGAAGTGATACTATTTTGGGAGAGGCGAGTGATCCGTTGGAATTGTTCATGGTCGACGATTGCGAAGACATCCGCCTGGAAACTGTCAACTCGAAGGTCAAGGTAAGTACACTGACAAATGAGAAGCTATGCGTGATGTAAACATTAATTTAATAAGTTAGACATCACCTTTCTTATTGTTGTTGTTTTCAGGTTATTTTCAAGGCACCAGCCCCGAACTGGTTCGATCTCGGCGGAATTGAAAACCCCGATTCGGATAATGTGATCGATGTCGACGACGGCAAAACGTTCTTCTATCAGAAATGGTAAGTTGTGGTCGGCTCGGGAAAGATTGCTCGCGATGTAGCAGTAATCCGACGCGACGACTGATATTTCTGTGATTCTTTCCAGGTATGAACCGGATTGCGCTCGGTTCGAAGATATTCCCGATTTGCCGCAACCGAAATCGGATGAAACGAAACACGATCACTGCCCCAGTTGTGTACGCATCGAGGAAGCAACGCAGGTTAGTGAATGATGACCAATAAATCGTCCAATAGATTAGCTCGCCGATAGAATAACTAGTCCAATGAATAAGGGAATATATGATACTGAAATGATTCAATTGAGACTTGTCTATGCAGTGTATATAAAAGAATTCACTTCATTGAAGATTGATAATGAAAATAAGTTAAACTGATCTTTTGTGTAGAATGCTTTTGCCTATTTTCAGAGATTTTGTTGAAATTACAAATAAATCTCACTGAAAATTGGTAGAAGCATTCTCACTGGTATTCACGTAATTCACGTAATTAATATTCTGTGTTAATCAAGCCTTTACGTGATCGTATGCGACCTACAGCTTTCATAACCTAAATATATCGAGATATGACCATGTTATTTTGTATAGTTTGACACGCCGACACTGGGAGCTGAGGAACCCGCTGATGAAACGAATAAAACGTTCTACAACTCTGTACGCTGGCACGGAAATGATTTCAAAGTCGGTGACTCGGTTTACCTGCAGCCGAACGCGTTTAGCTTCCAAGCGAAACCGGCTAGTGGCAAGAAATCGAAAGTTGATAAACGCGACGTAAGTAGAATTTTACGCTTGAATTAGTTGTGTTTAAGTTATTTAGGAGTCGTGGTTCTTTCAGACAAGGGAAATTGGGGAATTACTGATTGATTTTCAGAGAATACTGAAGCCTGGATGATCAAAACTTGAATAGTGATAAAGTATCAAATGTCTGAGGGTTCCAACCTTAATACCTGCAATAGATCGATAAAATGTTTGAGAAAAAGATGTTCAACAAAAACCTTTTGATATTGAGTAAATATTTGTGGTTGATAATTTTTAGGTCGATGATGAGGAAATGTATCCGGAATTGTATCGAAAACGATCCGATTACATCAAAGGATCGAACTCGCAGATTTCTGAACCGTTTCAAATCGGTCGAATTGTCAGCATTTACAAAAAGACGAACAGCTCGAAGGATGCTGATATTAAATTACGCATCAATAAATTCTACAGGTATTTTATTTTCTTTTGACAAATCATTTTTAAATTAAGCGTAATGAACAATCATTGGGATGATGTTCCTAACTGTATTAAGGGTCAGATTGATGTGGAAAATGAGTATTTGCTCAGAACATTGTTGAAAAAATAATTTTTGAAATCCGTGAAAAATCCTGAAAATGGGTGAAAAATTCAAGGAAAACATCTCTTGGGATTATATTGTTCCTAACTGTATTAGGGGTCGGATAAATCAGTGTCTGCTCAAAAAATTGGGGGGAAAAAAAAGTTTGAGAAATCCTTGAAAAATTCAAGGAAAATATCTCTTGGGATACTATTGGTTTTGGAAGAAAAAAAAATTATTGTAGCGATGTGAAAAAATGAAAATTTCAGAGATCATCATTCTGACCCCTGCTCTATGGATAGAATACAATCACCGATGGTATTTTTCCGATTGAATATTTACCTATTCTTTATCATTTTAGACCGGAAAACACTCATAAAGGCGCATCTGCGTCATATCATTGTGATTACAACATGCTCTACTGGAGTGACGAAGGTACGCTCATTATACTGTAGACCTAAGAATATTTGATAAATCATTAAATCCAAAATCAGAAATCATTTTCCTCAGAACTTCGAAGTCTACTCTACCTCGATAATCGGTGCATCGCATTGTGTGAAGATATGATTAGTCGTTTCATTAAATGCGGTTGTTGTTTTCTATCAACAGAAGCTACGGTCAGTTTTGATTTGGTCGTCGATAAATGTGAAGTGGTTTACAGTGAGGATCTGAACGAAACAGTTGATGAATACACGGCAGGCGGCCGCGATCGTTTTTACTTCAATCAGGTATAAGGACTATAATTCTACTTATTGGTTGATTGATATTCTTTATTTCGGGATGAATTGAAATTACATGTACGGTAAATATAGAAATATTGTACATGAGAAAATAAGAATTTGATGACAACTTCAGTAAGCTGTATTCAAGTAATTCAGATAGAAATTTGATATTAAAGAATCTACTGAATTATTACCTAACTGAATAAAAAGAAAACATCAATTCCCGGCAACCATTGTTGCTAATTACTTTTAAAAGTATTTTGTTTTCGATATCAACTTGAATCACAAACTCATGGCGCGTTGTTTCTTGCTATTAGGCGTATGATGCCGAAAAGAAAGAATTGGACGAACCGCCGTTAAAAGCGAGAAAAGTCGGTGCCAAAGGAAAGGTAGGCAATTTACTTCTCTTAATGTCGTGTTTGCATTTGTAAGGAGTGTACTACATTTATACGGGTTGAGGTTATGTAAAAAGAGTTCATTCCGTTTAAGGGTAAAGGCAAAGGAAAGGGTAAGGGCAAGGGAAAATCATCAGAAAAGGCAGCAGAGTCAAAACCGGAAGAATGCGTTGAAGAGAAAGTTGAATTTCGACCGCTGCGCTGCCTCGATGTATTTGCTGGTTGTGGAGGTATGTGAATTTAGCATCAAGCTTTAATGCTTTATCCACTTCAAATTTTTTTTATAGAAAAAATACCAGTTGATCATGAGGTACTAATATTCTGTTTGTTTGTCAGGTTTGTCGGAAGGTTTTCATCAGGCCTCAATCGCTGATAGTCGATGGGCGATCGAAGTATTCGAACCGGCCGCTCAAGCTTACAAACTCAACAATCCGAAAGCTACAGTGTTCACCGATGATTGTAATCTACTCCTGAAACTAGTCATGGATGTGAGTAAAAGATTTTATGATTAGCGAATGAAAAGAACGGTGACTTTGCTAGACAGTGCTCAATCAACTCTCCACCAATTGTCTCGTACTTCTGAGTCTTCTGTCCTATCCCTGGTTGGCCTAGTTGAACTTAAGTTTAGTAATCATCGGATAAGTGGTCACATTACAATATAGAATATTAGTCGTCACTATTTTTGACTCCTAATTGATTGCCTAAGTCATTAACACAATAATTGTCTAAGCTACAAGCGAGTTTCACTCAAATTTGTATCACTATCTCTTTGACTATTTTGACTCATTTCAGGGTGAAAAAACGAACCACACGGGACAAAAATTACCTCAGAAAGGAGATGTCGAACTGCTGTGTGGCGGTCCTCCTTGCCAGGGTTTCAGCGGTATGAACAGATTCAACTCGCGCGATTACTCAAAATTCAAGGTTTGATCCGTTTCACTTTTTAGCCTCACTAAAGTTTTTTAGAATACTTACTTTTTCTATCAAAAAGTGCTCACTTTAGCCTCAGTCTTACTATGCACCCTGCTATATTATTATTTCCAGAATTCATTAGTGTCATCCTACCTCAGTTATTGCGATTACTACCGGCCAAAGTTTTTCCTGCTCGAAAACGTGCGAAATTTCGTGTCGTTCAAAAGGAATATGGTTTTGAAGCTGGCGTTGCGTTGTCTGATACGTATGGGTTATCAGTGTACGTTCGGCGTACTGCAGGCTGGTAGCTACGGCGTCGCTCAGACTAGAAGGAGGTTCGTAGCTCTGTTAACAGTGCTTATTTCTGAAAATGAATTTTGTCTTGAACGATGTACGTATGTGCTGGCGAGAGAAAGGCTTTGAGAGTTCATTGAAAAAAGAAATTATGGTTCTCAAGTTCAGCCTGTGTAGCAAATAGCAAAATATTTAGAAAATCTTTTCAGGGCTATTATTTTAGCGGCCGCTCCTGGTGAAAAGTTACCGTTGTACCCAGAACCTCTTCACGTGTTCGCCCCTCGAGCAATGCAGCTGACGGTGGTCGTCGACGAGAAAAAGGTCGGTTTTAAAAAGATTCGTGTAGTTGAATCGGACGGGGTGGTGCCATTTGTCTGGAAATCAGGGGAAAAGTCGGGAAAATTTCTTTTCATGGAAAAAGTCGAGGAATAGAGACGGACTTTTGTAAAAAAAAAAGAAGCTTAAAATCAAGGAAGTCAGGGAAATTTGTTGAGATTTCTTGTGTAAAATCGAACATCTATGTAATACATATTTGACTGTTAATTGATTGGATTCTTAGCGGATCAAGTCGGGGAAGACAACGTGCATGTCAGGGATTATTCAGGGAAGAAGCAAGTCAAATAAAAGTGGCCGCCTAGTTGATTTAAAACGGTGTTTAGCTTTCATTCTGAGATTATTTTGACGTGTTGTCTATTTTCAGTACATGTCGAATATAACTCGTATGACATCATGTCCGTACCGTACGATCACAGTACGAGATACGATGTCCGATCTGCCCGAAATCAGAAACGGCGCTCGCGTCGAAGAGATGCCGTATAAATTCGAGGCTCAGTCGCATTTCCAACGAAAGGTGTGTATATCGCATATGTGATACGACTCTTAGCGCGAATAGATCCTAGTTTGAGCGGAGTTGATATTACCTTCCAACTCGAATATCGCTTTCAAATCAGATAAGTTTGCCAACAAAATTAGATCTGAGTTAACTGAATCATTTAACCGTGACAGTTTCTACAGACCCCTTCAAGTCTTATTTACTGTATTTTGTAAATTATATTTTAAAAAATAAAGCATTCATTCATTCATATCACTCATGCGGATAAAATTTGTGCCGAAAAACATCGGATTTGAGTAAGTCTACCGTACATATCAGTGTTTATTATCTATCATTCTAGATCAGAGGAAATCAACATCAGCCGATTCTACGCGATCACGTGTGTAAAGATATGAACGCGCTCGTACACGCTCGCATGCAGCATATACCCATATTCCCCGGCGCCGATTGGAGAGATTTGCCGAACATCGAAATACGACTTGCCGATGGAAATAAAACGAAAAAATTGTAAGTCTCCTTAATACTTGACTGATTTTGATCTTTACGGTCTGGAGAGAAAGTTTGGGTCCATTTTGATGGTTAAACTCTGGGTCCATTTTGATGGTTAAACTTTAAACTCAGGTTAGCCGTAATTTTCTGCAATTGTCGAATTGTTTTCTAGACGTTACGTGCATAACGACAAAAAACATGGTAAATCAGCGAGCGGCGCCCTTCGCGGCGTCTGTTCCTGCGCCGAGGGCGAGAAAGAGAAATGCGATACGATGGACCGACAGTTCAATACGTTAATTCCGTGGTGTTTGCCTCACACGGGAAACCGTCACAACAACTGGGCCGGATTGTACGGACGTTTAGAATGGGACGGATTCTTCAGTACGACCGTCACTAATCCGGAACCGATGGGAAAACAGGTACCTTGAGTTCATACCAACTTAACTACGTTGAAATAGCCTAATAACATGAGACTGAACCACTGACGGATTACTGATTTCCCTAAGGATTCATGTCAAACTGGTCAATACGGTATTATTTCTCATTCTAGGGAAGAGTATTACATCCTGAACAGCACAGAGTGGTCAGCGTGCGAGAGTGCGCTAGGTCTCAAGGTTTCCCGGATACTTATCGTTTTTACGGCACGACTTTAGATAAACACAGACAGGTACGGTTGAAAAAAGACTCCATAAATGCAATTATAAGGTCTTTCACGACTGAAGGATCTAAATTCATAATTGTTGATTTCAATCTTTTTCCAGGTTGGAAATGCCGTGCCTCCGCCCCTGTCGAAAGCCATCGGACTCGAAATCAAAATCTGTCTCGAATGGAAAGCGAAACAGGACCGCGAAAAAGCGTCGAAGGAAGAGAAAGAAGAAATCGCGGCTCCCGTCGATACCAAAAACTCTGATAGTTCGGAACAAGCGGCTCCTTCGGTCGTCGAAGAGGGATCCGGATCGTCGAGTGCTTAGCTCGAATCGAATGAATGAAAAACGGAATTAATTAATGAAATAATGTAAATCTAATTCATATCACGTGGATAATGTATTTATGATTTTCTGCGCTCGAATTAAAAAATAAAATGTTTGAAATAAAATTCACTGTATCTACAGCGAGCATGAATTCCTTGTATTTGAAACATTTCTGTATTTTGTATTGGTGCATTTAAAGTTAATTTCTCATTTCGTCAAAATTGCATTTATATCTTGTATTTCTATTTGTGTGTCTCTTGTATTTGAATCCTGTTAGAATAAAAATCATTTTGAACGTTATTTGTATATTACAAAATTTCTTTGCTGCTGTTATATTCGCTTTGATAAGCTGCGATAAGCTTAGTGGTAAGTTTTCTATTGTATTGTGCTGCCATCTACATGAAGGAGGCAGTGACAAGTATTAGTCATTGTTTTAAAAAGTTACTGAAAGTTTTGGCTATGGCGAAATATCATTGCAAATAGGATTTCCAGGCTTTATTTTCAAAAGACTCGAGGTAGGTCTCTACTTAGAATGAGTTATTGATTTTAAGGCAATGTTATAGTAATAAAAAATAAGCCTCTTGCAATACAAATTCAAACATAATTTAATTCTCCTGTCATGTTTATTTACACAACAGAGTGGAATGAATGAAGAATCTGCCACCTAGTAACTGAATGTCCTGCGTTACACCAAGTCAGTGACCAGTCTGCTATTTACACCAAGTCCGTGACCAGTCTGCTATTTAGACTAGACTGTCCCAGCCACCCCCGAATGTGCTGACCAAACAGGCTTCACTATTTCTACAAAGAAAAATTTGAAAAAGGATGAAAATAGATTCCAACTATAGGCCCTGAGTAAAATCAAAAAAGCCCTTTACGCCCTAGATTTTCAAAGAATTTCCAAACGTGCCCTTCTCAAGCGCCGATAGCAGTTTCAGGTTGACCCTGTTCAAAAAAATCTTAGGTAGATCTGCCCTAGCAGATAGTATTGGACTGCGTTTTGGTCAGTAAACTGAACTCTTAAACCATAAGATAGATAGATCCTCTGGTTATTCAAACTTATAGTGGGTTTCATACTAATCCAAGCCTTGATTCAATGTTCAAATTGTAGGTTGTTCAGGCTCGAAGTATTTCATCAACGATGGCTAGTTTGGATATCGTCGTGCTGGTGGCTATTGGTTTGCTGACAGCTATATTTGTTTTAGCGATGATCATTCTTATCGTGCTGATTATGAGACAACGTCGACGCAAATGGGACCTGCTTTTAGTACAGCAACAACAATACAGGTAAATAGAGCATGTAATTACAATAGACCACTCAAGTCAGATCCCATAAGTCTCTCTGGACAGTGAAAATGTTTATGATCTTTTTTGGACCTTTTGAAATTTTCAATTTTTGCCTAACTCCTTACTTAGGAGTATAAAATGTACATTCATATTATTGTATTGTAGATCAGATGTACAGCTGGTCGGTGCTGATATGGATAGCGGTGATCTGGAACTTGATGATGTACAAATCATGCCTCAACATTGGGAAGAAATCTTACAAGATGAAAACTGGGTTGATGATGTCACGTAAGTCTGGAATTTCAAGTTTTTGGAAATGGAAAAAGTTTTGTGGTTCTAAACGATGTCTTCTGGGACCATAGTAGATTTTATCTTGCCTCAAGTTTAGAAACTCAATGCTAAACAAAATATTTAATTTTTTAGGGGAGTGGTTCCGCACTGCATCGAAATTCTAAAAACATGCCATGAACTAGCCGAGAAGTTAGTCGCCGTGACGATGCGTCGAGGTCATTATACTCAACCGGTTCCATTGCTGGAGATAATCGCGATCGCGAAGCGTATCAGTCCTCGAGTTGATGACGTTATAACGGCTATGTATCCTCCACTTGAACCAAAACTTCTCGAAGCGAGGTAGAGTACCTTCCTAGCCTTGGAATTCATGAATTCTTTTTCTTCTCACATTGGAATTAACACAGCGATAAGTGATAACTTGGCTAGATTGGTTATGAGGAGTTCACTGTAGTCGTTTCCGTTCTTTTTCCAGATGTACCGCTTTAGTCTTGTCGGTCAGTCACCTGGCGTTGGTCACAAAAGACACTTGTCACGTTTCCGGTTCGACCGAATGGATCGATCAAGCTTTACTCGACGTTGAAAAACACCTTGTGTTCTTACGTATTACAGCTCAGCTTCCCCATACATGAGGACGGTCTCATCTTACCACAGTTTACAAATTGAAGCTCATTTAATCCGTATTACAGTGTTAAATTTGCATTTCAATTGCTATGTTCGATAGGGAGGCAAAATCAGTCATTACCTTTTTGCTAAATGAGGAATCCACAATTGAACCAATGCTTTATGCGCAATGTCTGGATTAGAATTTATCTGATCGGGATCAAGCAGTTACTGGTGTATGATATCTTCCACCATGCATATCTACATTTCAAACATATCACTTGCATGATTCCCAGAAATTAATTATCATAACCCAATGTTATTGTTATCAATTTGCTCTTTATTTTCAAGGTTTTGCACATGTTTAAAACGACATTCTACAAAAATACATTATTACATTTTATACAATTCTGTATGTATATAAAAAAAACATTTGCAATCCAACAGTGTAAACAACATCCATAAATATACGTGTAAATATAATTATATCTATTTTAATCATATGTAAATATATATTTGTATTTAAGAATATACATTTTGTGTTGTGACTTGGACGGTTTTCTGTTACAGTAGTTTCATTGATAAGCATCAATAATCTATTCCTTCAAGTACTTTATTGCAGTTAACAGAAAAAAGCTGTCAAGCGTGAGTACTATTGGATATTTCAACCCAAAATCTACAAATATGCTGAATGAAGTCGCTTGGCTATTGAAACTTCAAAGTTCTTTGGTCAGTGATTTGACCAGCAAACTTTTCTAACTAACTAGAAAGCTTGCTAATTCATCAAAATATCACTGGCATAGTCTGTTATCAGAAGATAGGACACTTTTTACCAATCTAAAGGTAGTAACTGGACATCAATAGTTCCACAATGATCTAAGATCTATGTTACCACTACAGTAGTGGGTAAACTGAAAGCATGATATTTTCATTTCAAGAAGGCACATTTTCACTCAATCGATTGCCATGGTAATAACGTTTCTGTTGGCCGTATGAAGGCTTGGAATTGGGGGTTCTGCAAAAAAGATATCGATGTTTAAACTCAAGTAAGCCTATAAGTATGGAGATGATTGTATTTCATACTACAAGCAATATTTACCCATCAAGTGGAACTTGTGAGGTGAATTTTGATTGTCTCTGATTCATCATCGTTTCAGCTATAGAAATATTAACATACCGGTATGAATTTGCATGTAGTTTAACAATTCTTGAAAACTGTCGTGAAAATGCTTGCTAAGGGTAGCAGGCAGGTAAAAATTCAAAATATCCAAAGGGCAATCAGATAAGTTTATATACCAATATCTGGTTTGTAAAACTATCCGATTGTGATACTAAAACAACGAACAGGTCACTGACTAGCCTCTTGGAGGTGCTTGACTTAGATCTTTGACCTCGGATAATCCTCACTAACCGGGACAGTGATATCTGCGCTGAACAAAACTTACTTACATTCACTCTCCCTCGACTGCTGTGTTTGTGAGGCACTCGGTAAATTAGCCGGCTGCGTGCGAAACTGCATCGGAACGAACTTTGACGTGTTTGCCAACGACGACTGAGCCAGCGGAAAGTCCGGTTTCCATTGATTAGGCAAACCGTTCAGTAAAGACATCGACAACGGGTTGAAATACCGGCTCAGATTTTTCCTCGCAGGTCTGAAATTAGAAATTCTTAGCAATCTCAACAAATTCACCGGATTTTTAGCTTTTTTTTCACAATTCCCTGACTTATCCCTGATATCCAGGCAAGTGGTCACCTTATCATAGGATATGCGAGTCAATCTCCTAGAAGTTTTACCTATGTGTACAGATGAAAGTGTTCGTTCTTTGTAATTGCATTTCCTTCAAGTGATTATTCGTTGTTGGTAAGATCGGTTTTGACAGCGAAGACGTTGAGGAGGAGACAGCTGACTGCGACTGACCAGGATTCGATTGACGTAAATTCATCGTCGTAAAACTGCGAGTCATTTCGGTGGAATCTTGATGCCTGAAATTTCATTACGATATCTTCATAGTACAATAACTGACAACTTATGAGATGTGTCATAATATCCCGATCCCGATCATTAGGGACTTCAACCAATTTATGACAAAATCCGAATCAAATATACCGGGATATGTTACATTAATTTATGAACAGTAAATGATATCCCGATTACATCAAAATCCGGATTAAAGTTAAACTGATTCAAATATACGATGTTTGAATGTACTTCCATTTCAAGATCTGGTGCCAAAGTTCTTAGTAAAAGTTTGACTTTGGAGAGTTAAAACGTAGCAAACAAACTAGTCTTAACTTTCAGACTTCTGCTATTGAACAAATATTTGAAGCGTCCGACCGAATAAATAACTTACTTTTTGCTACCGAAGTTATTATAAGATCTATCGATGTTTGAACCGGCGGTCTGACTAGGGGGTGGCTTAAACAGCGATGATTTCCGCCGCGAACCGAATCGACGTTTCACGGCTGTCATCGACGAACTCGCTGCGCAGAACGGCTGCTGCCCGGCAGACGGCTGAGCGTACAGAGAATCCGACATTCTCCTCGGATGTTGTTTCATCGAATACGTCAGACGCGGTGGAGGTTTAACGCCTTCTTTTATCGAAACAGACGTGAGCGAACGAACGAGCGTCGATCGTTCGTCGACGCTGTACGTCTGCGCGACTTTAAATTGCATCTGTCTTTGCTGCGGCGGTTGTTGTTTCGACTTGTTCTGTACGATCGAAGAGTGAGGAACTGCACGCTGCGCGTTGTTTTGTGGCGTTTGTTTACCGCGATTAACTGCGTTGTTTTTATCGGCGACACTGTCCTCATTGTTTATATCTTGTTTATCCTGCGAAGAGTCGACTCGGTTTTCTTCCAATTCGTCGATGCTCCACGTATTTGAAATATCGAAAACGAAATTTTCCGCGCTTTTCGACAAATTTTCAACCGATCTTTCCCTCTCTGTATCGGCGGCGGCCATGTTTTCATCGTGTTGTCGAAGCAGCGTCGAATTTAATGATTTACTCAGATGACCGTTATCGTCGCCGCTTTTATCGAACATCTGCGTTACGATCCCGGCGCGCTGTTTTTCCGATGACGTTGTTTTCGAGCTTTTTTTGCGCTTCGTAACTTTGATTCTAATCGGAGTCGTTTCGTACGTCTGCAGCCGAGTAGCCGCGGAGACGTGATCGGGGTCATGTGACCCTGACGCGTCGTCGGGGTCTTCCACCGGAACAATGACGGTCGCCGACGTCGACTGATGCTGCCCTTTCGTTTGAGATTTCGATCTCGAACTGCTCCGACTTTCGTCGGCGACGCTGCTCGGAGTCGGAGAGTGAGGACGGATGAGTTTAGGAGATTTTGTTCCCTAGACGAAAGAGAAACAATCAGGAGTGAACGAGCACTGTCGGTAGAATTTTTGGGTATCGATTTAAAAACTCACCAGATTCGTTTGTTGCGACTTCAATGAGGATCTTCGGTCACTGTCATCTTTGATGAATGTTGGTCGACTCTGACTCTATAAAGCATTGAACTTGAATAAGGAGTCGTCTTGCTGAGGCAGAGGGAGAGGGAGGAGAGGGAGAGGGAAGAGAGGGAGGATGAGAGGTTTCCTATTTTTCAACCCATTGATGCATAAGTATACTTTATGGATGGCCCCAGACCAGATTTAACTTGATCATCTCATTCAACAACTTAAAATCTTAAGAAGTCTTAAAAAGTAATCTCTCGATACAGAACAAGCGAGCTCCTCACCATCTCGGGGAAATGATAGCAATCTAGTTTCGTTTTTCCGAAATTCTCTCACCTTTGATTTTTGCGCGCTTCCAATTCGGCTGAGAGCTTGTTTAATGCCGTCCTGTGATAGACTGGATCTCCTGCGGGATCGAGATGAAGGCGTACGTCGGATGTCCGTCTGCCCGTCTCCACCGCTCTCGTCCTTTTTCGGCGACGTGTAAAGCGGCTGTCTGTGACCTTCATCTGCGTAACGAATTATATGTAGTAAATTGGTGAAATTTGTAAGAAGCAGGAACAGATCAGGGAATCCAAAAAACCCTGGTGATTCCCTAATCTTTAATCAAAAATTCGCTGATTAGATTATAAGTGGGGGCTGTTTCTTCTCAAGAAGTTTCTTGTGCCACTCATTATCAGCAACAAAAAAGACAGTGAAGATTACCCTGACTTTTTCCTAATTTTCAAGAAACATAGTCAAAATTCCCTGATTTTCGCTGAAGTCTCCTTGTGTATATTTGGATCATAATTCCTTCTTTAGCTAGACATTTTGAGGCTAGACTTGAAAACCAAGTCGCAAAATCATAAGATTGATCCTGTTAGTGTGTAGTCTAAGACCTAAGATGGGCTTGAACCGATCTTTGATAACCGATCTTTGATCTTTCACTCTCCAACTGGCCCCTGGACTTACATTCGTCTTTGCTTGTTCTCTTCTTAGTCGGCTTGCTTTCGCATTTACCTTCATTCGTTATTGCACTGACCTGTTAGTAAAAGTGACAGAAATAAGAATGAAATATCCAGCGCGCATTGTCCCAGAGATTTTACATCAATACGGTTGATCAAATACCATGAAAGTATACTCCGTGTCGGGATTCAACCGGCGAACGTTAAAAGCCAAATCCGTTCCTGAATAGACGACCTTCCCGTTCACCGATAGATCGTAGCGGTTTATTTTACCCAGAGGATTTTCAGGCGTATCCCAGCTTACGTGTACCTAAAATAAGATGTTCAAAACAACATACAATGTAATGAAATGTTCATACAGCGGGACTAGGTATCAGAAGTCTGTATCACAAAAAGGTCAAACTACAATATATTGCTTTATTGGTCTTGGTTCCTTCGTGTTTTAAATGAGGCCAACATTTCTCAAATTTAACAGTGCGAAACTTTTCATGAAACTGGACTGAAGAGGACATGCATTTAATTACGGATCTAAGAGAGTTTTTGATTGGGCATATCTGAAGAATTGTTGTATGGTTTTTTACTTTAGGTAACTGTCCTTTATCAGGTTTCTCAGCCCTTCAACATTCAAATGCTAGGTACAGCCCTGTAAGGGACACTCCAAAAATGAGGATAACATCAATTCAAACAAATCAACCAAATTTGAATGAGAGGGTAAAATTCCCTGTTGATAAGTAATTTCATCACTTGAGTCAAACTCAGAATTTTGGAACCAGGTCCCACTTTTTCACACTGACCTCGTGGCGCCCGAGTACGGATACATTAGGTTTAGCTGGAGCGTGAGCACCGGTGTCGTTAGTCATTCCAGTTGTACCGGTACGAGGCCCTTTACCTCGATTAGTACTAGCGCAAACCTGAAAGAAATTCATTAGAAACATGAAATGACTAATGTACCTCTCTTAATACAAGGCCATTTCAAATGAATTTTGGAACTGAAATTAGATATAAAGGCAGTTTTTAAGTTTGGCAAGGTTTTACTGTATACCGGGTTCATCCAGATCAGGGAACCCAAAATACCTTGATATTTCTTTGACTCTCGACCAAAAACGCCCTGATTAAATTTTAAAATATCTTTTACTGGGGGCTGAAATTCAAATCCCTCAACTTTTCCATGATTTTCAAAAAGAATTAGAATTCCCCGAAATTCTCCGACCTTAAAGAACCCTGAGTAGAAGGCTTTTGCTAACTTACATAGATTTCACAGACTGTGCTCGGAGGAAGCCCGGTTATAATAGAAGTCTGTTCATACGTTTGTTCGAACAGAGCGTTTCCCTTATACACGTAGTATCCTTTCAGTACGCCATTTCGATTTTCTGGCGGTTCCCACATGACCTTCAACTGCGTCGTCGTACAGCCGGCTATGTGCAGGTTTTGAACCTCTGATGGAGCTACAACGAAATAAGTACGAATTGAGTGAATAAGGCATATACAGTATAATCTGTTTACCGCAAAACTGCCTCAGATTCCCCTGAATCGCATTGAGTTAACCCTCACGTCAAAGTTAATGGCAGTCTATAGGACAGCATATTACAAATCTTCTTGCTCCAATCCATTGTAAAAACCACCTATCCTTTTGTAAGCGGAGTCTACTGTAACGAGGTATCTCCACAAATTCTAACCTACCCGATTCGTCAGTCGTAACAGTAACGGGATCGCTGAGTGGACTGTCATCACCGGCGGTATGAGCTCGCAATCGGTACGTGTACGACGTGTAGGGCTTTAGTTTCTCCAGTTTACAGCAGGTGGCGTCTCCAACCCATACCGTATTACAATGACTAACTAAAGGGTTGAAAAAAATAACCATCAGGATTTATGTGAAAAATTGGTGATTCATCGAAACAAAAACTGGTAAGTCGCTGTAAAATCAAACTTTTATAAGGCACAATTGATCGAATTTTTTCCTATCTTACCTTCCATTATACGGTAGGACACTTTTAATCCGGATTTTGTTACAATTTCATCCCAGTTTATGACGACGCTCTCCGAGCCAGTGACTGTAAATACACAACAAATCTATAACAAACTAATTCTTATTACGAATAACCAAGTTGATTGTTGCGCCATTCCATCGATTCAACCAACCTTCACAACTAGGAGGCGATGGTTTCTCTAATTTCTTCAAGATTTCCAACGCTAATTCGACTTCGTCTTTCAGATCTGGACTAATCGAAGGCATCGACAACATTTTCTGAAACAATGACGAGAAATGTTGCATTTCAAACTTCATCTTGTAACGAGAACAATTCTTCTTTTCGATGTACGTTTTACTTACATTCAGAGACTGCAGAACGAGTTTGTCATCTCTTAATCGAATACAGCCTCGTG
The DNA here is from genome assembly GCF_964204645.1 of Tubulanus polymorphus. Lineage (NCBI taxonomy): Eukaryota > Metazoa > Nemertea > Palaeonemertea > Tubulaniformes > Tubulanidae > Tubulanus > Tubulanus polymorphus. Next base: position 2,931,622 of record NC_134031.1, read on the forward strand.
GTTGACTAGCGAGAGTACGAATTGTCCTGATCAATGGAATAGAAATTGTTTGATTGTGAAGTTGACCTCGGCATTTTTGGGTATAAGAATTAAGATGAAGTAAACTTACATGGCGGCGAACCAGGCAGTTTCTGGATCGTCAGACCGTAATAATGAACACAAAGTCGATACAACATCGTTCGAGAAATTGTTATCGAGGATTCGAGAATGACCGTCGGCGGTCGTCGCCAAACAACTCAACGCGAAACAAGCGTTTTTACTCGCGCCGCTGTCGGCAGACGCTAACATTATCACTAACGACGATATCTGAAATCAATAATTCAAATTATTGGATAAACAATGAATTCAATTTAGTATATAACTGGTTCAACGAAAAACTTGAGAAACTGCGATCTGAGTAGGATGCTACGGTAGACTTCACTTGCCTCAGATCTAGCAGGACAAATAATTATTCTGTCCAGGTATAAGAATTCTAAAGCTTTCCAAGCAAAGATGCTATAATCTGAGGCAATAGAATCTGGATAGATGAAGTCTACTGTACAAGGGCAAAACGTTGGAACCAGAGGTTAACTTTTGAGTTACTGGCCTCCGCTCTAGGCAATTCTTTTTGGACCTTGAAAATTCTTCCTACTTGAGACTCGTATGCTGGTAGTTCCCCTGTACAGAGACTACCGTTTATATCATTTAACTCTTTAGAACCAGCTTAGAGTGCATAAAAACTAAATACAGAGTAAGATGCATCAAATCAGGCACCAAAGTGAACAATTTATGAAATTTATTGATTTAGCTATGATAGTGACCTCGACATACCATGCGCTCAGACTCGGATAGAGTTAAAAGCCTCGAACGTCCGACATCCAGATCACATAATCGTCCAATAGCAAATGCAGCATTCATTCCCCTTCCTATATACATTACAATAAAACATGCAATAACAGAGAATCTAAACATGCAAGAGAATATTCCGGTCAGGATACCAGGGGCTAGTGTTGCTCAAAAGTTGGTTACAGTTAACTAGGGAACAAATACCATGGTCACTATCAAATTTCTATCGTCTTTTTGTCAACTATCCACTGGTAAACATTAAACAGCTTTTGAGCAACTGACCCCAGGTGCCTTCATGCGTTGCATTGTATTTCTATGCAGACTTCGTGCATCAAATGGGGCCTCCATCAGTTTAATTACCTGGTAGAACTGCGTCAAAATCACTTTATCCAGATCAGATCCATTAAACGGTAAATATTCAAAGATCTGGTAGAAATCAATTATTTGTTAAACCATATTTTCTCTATAAAGAGGATGACTTGCGTCGGTCTCAACTGATCAGGATTAAGTTGATTGTGATAATATTTCCGGCAGTAGAGCTCAGAAGAGTTTGCTAACGTAGAAACGCTTAATTTTAGGACATGCTTATCACTGAGTGGAAAGAAATTCATCAAAAATTACGGTACGTGTAATTTAAGGAACACTAAAATTGTGAGCAGGGTTGATAACGATACCCTTCAAAATGAATCTGTCTACCACTGTTAACCATGCAAGGCTATGTACTGTATAAATCTACCGGACTAACCTGCTTCATCTATTCCTAATGACTGAATAAGCCGAACTAAAATATGATCGGACGTCAAGTGATCGAGTATTCTACTGCAACCGGCTTCGCAGATCGTTAACCTCGCCAGAACCAACGCCGCATTACTCGCAGTCCATACGTTATCATCGAGTAACAGATCGGTGATGTTTTTGATGGTGTCCGATAAACAAGATTCTTCGATTATCATATCTCGACCTTCAGGTGTTTCTGCCTGTTTCAAATGAAAACATCAATAGTGTCATCTTTTCAAGACCAATGGTGTAATCGCATTTCTCAACCTTTTTGTATTTTGTCTATTTTTTGCGTCATATTATACCCCTTTGTTGAGATACTGCTATAATACTTTATTGTAGAATCTTAATAGTGTCAATAAAGATTGAATTGCAACGTCAGAAAAATGTGATATTTTATGTACGTATAGCTTTTGTTCAATGGGAGAAAGATGAATAAAGAAGATGACAACATTTTGGCCCAGAATATAGATTGTGGGGTCAAAGGGGTGAACTCAGGCTGCAGGACGCAGTTCCATCTGTAAGTAAGTAAGTAATCAATTTGTCACCATGAATATGTACAAAATCATGACAGGAGCCTGAGCTGAGCCATAAAGGCTGTATCTAAAAGGATGTTCAGAGACCCTTACAAAAACGTCTGAACGTACCAATGTGCCGATAGTGCCTGCTGCATTCATAACGCTCTCAGCATCATCAAATGTAAGCATCTTTGTTAAATCGTCCAACACATTACGACCAGTCGGTATATTTCTACTCTGTTGCGTCAGTCTCAGAACGCGGTAACAACCGATCTCGCTTTCAGCTACTGTTCCGATGATGTAAGCCGAATTACCAGCCACCCTGAAAAAATATGAAATATGAAAACATTTTTCGAAATTTCTAATCAAGCCCCAATTTATGCAATTCTAGCAAGTATCTTGTCAGGATAAGAGATCATAGTCAGTAACCTATCTATGGTTCAGTTTCAAGTTTCAAGATTGGATATTTTCAATAGGTTTAAAATGACCAATGATGAGGTAACTACCGGTAACCGGTACGCTTACCTAGCATTCTCATTTCCAAGCAGTCGAATGAGAGCCCAGAGAAAATCCTCCGAACCGGCGTGGCATAAAAACGTTTGTATTGTTCTCTCTTTATCGGCGTGTAAATCATCGACGAGCATTTCCAGCGCATTTTCAGCCTGATCGTGAGATCTCATCAATTGAAAGAAATATTCTTTCTGTAGCCAGTTTAGATGAGTCATTTTGCGAGTGTTCGAGGCGTCCTTCAGTTGGCGGCTACCTGCAGATTGTAAAGAATTTTGTTTTGGAAAAAATAGCGTCCATCGCAAACCTGCACGTCGGGTTACAACTGGACTGGATTATTTGAGCAGCGGCCTGGGTCAGACTGACGAACTATGACGGAATTCACACTTTTTTCATATCCTCACAAAATCCTGGTTTTCCCCGATTTTTAAATAATTTTTCCAGATTTTTCACATTAGTAGTTACTGATCACAAACTGTACAGATTGAAACAAAAGTTCTTAACTTTCAACACAGCTTGTGCATAAATACTGAGCTATGGACATGGTATATGACAAGAGGGATCAAATAGATTTTCACTCTACATTTTTATGGTTTTTAACAGATTTTCACATTTTTCCCTATTTTCAGAATCATCCAAAATTCATTTTTCACAATTTTTCAAATCAAATGTAGTAGCCTGTCTGTTTACGATGAATATTAAGTTTTTAATTGATTTTTTGACATTTTCACTTGACTTGTCAAATCAAGTAACTCGCTTCTCGAGTAATGACATCGTTTGAATGCACGCTTTTTTAGCGTCACTTCATTCAATAGGTAGAAAAATATCAAAGATACCGATTTACCTACATGATCATCAACGTTATCGGGAAATAAAACGTGACTTGTTAATTTTTTAACCGATTCTCAATAGATTTGTTATAGCAACAACATTTTGCAATTAAGTTGCGTCTACAAGAAAAACTCATTCCTGAAATATTAAAGACTTGATTTTCTTTTATTCACAGATTAAGCCAAACAATCGTATTTTAATCCCTTGAGAGATAACTGTCATAAACATAATAATTTTACATTTTTGATTACTTTACTTTTAGTCGAATTTGGCCACATTATTCACAATCAATGGTTCAACAAGCGGTAGGTTGTAGTTTTTATTTTATATTGACATTTAAATCGCATTATTTTCAAGGTCGTTGAGCCGATGCGGTTACGGCGAAAATTTCTATATTTTCTTCCAAAATCAATTTTTTCAAATATTCCAGGAGGTTTTATTTAAGATATGGCCCAGAAAAATAAGGCTACGGCCCAGAAGATTGATCTTAAATTGTAAGTTGTAATTCTACCGCTTGGAAACCCTGTATTTCGCTTAGTTAAAATATCTGGTCGCACTAATTATGGCCAGGAACCGTCTATTTATATTGTCTTTGTGATAACGTCGAATCGGTATTTAAAAAGAAGTATCATTTTTGAGATGTGTCTGAAAGCCAAATAAACCATGAATAAACAATTTGAAAAATTTTAGTCCTTTAACTGTTTTTCTCATATTTCAAGCTGAAGATATTTTATATAAAGATCTGGATATGTCGAGTTCAGTCAAATACTCCTCCTCCACTCAATTTAACTCGCTCTCTCTCTAGTCCTCTCTGTCCGTTGTCATTGTCTTTCTAGGAGGCAGGAGCATGAAAAGAAAGCCCAGATAATTATCGAAAAACGTAAAAAAGCTTATGAAAAAGCGCAGAAGATTGTTGAGGAATTAATCGAAGATTGTGTGTCTGAAACTGATTTCACAGAGCAGGTAATCAACAAGAATCAGTGTGAAAACATCATTTATTTCTTCTCTGTTTTCTTCATCATTGAGCAAACCTCTTAAGTGAGAGTTAATGCATCGAGGTCAGTGCTGTGCGAAAAAAAAATCTTGAAACTAAATTGATGAAAACCAAAGTCTTATGGGAAAAAGAAATGGAGTTTGTGTCCAACCTGCAGAATGGTAACATAAAATGACCTCTTATTCCTCAACTTGATTCCCTTATTGAGAATATTCATTATGAAAAATTTGATAGATTATTTCACCGAAAAGTCAACTTGATGTCTTACGTTTGCAGGCTAAATTTATAGAACGCAGTCATTACGATGATATTGTAGAAGAGCGATTGATAGGTCAATTGTGTGGCTACCCACTGTGTGCTAATAAACTAAAACAGGTATAAATAATCATCCAGGTCTTATGTAAAACATTTGAATCAGGATCCAGTAGACATTGAAACATATTAGTAATAAAAATTTGTTCAAAATTACGGTGCACCATGTAGAAAAAATTCAGTAGACCTGAACATTTTTTGAATTGAATTTTATGATTTTATCATTCAGGTGCTGAATCAAAAATTTTACGTGTCCACTAAACAGAACAGAGTTTATGATGTCTCTGAAAGAAAGGTTAGATTCATCCTTTATTCATTGCAGAAATTCCATAGATCTATTGCTTCTATTTTATTCTCACTTAGTAAATAATTCCATGTACCGGTAATTCCGTTGCAGAAATTTTGCAGTAATCACTGTTTCAAGGCTTCACGATTCCTGAAGGATCAAATCTCTACGGAACCAATCGAAAAGCGAGATCCAGATAAAGTTGTGACACGTTTAAAGTTTCTGGAGAAATCATCTGGTGATTGGTGTGTATTCCAAAACCTTTCAGTTTTCTAGATCAAATTCTTTTTAAGGCTTTAGTCCCAGATAAACGCTCAAAAAGCACTTTTAGGTCAAATTTAAGTAACAATTTTTAGGTCCAATGCAGAAATTTTTTTTTTACCAATTATAATTTTTCCTCTTTTACACACTTCTAAATACGGTTTATACACCTTGGACACAGTCATGGCTTAGATTTAAAACCAGCCTAAGGCCAACTTAATCATATAGCCAATGTAATAATTCAAGACTAGTCTTATGATTTAAGACCACTTTTGGGCTTAAGTCATGATGTGGAACTGGAATCTGGTGTCCAAACTTTGCACTGACTGGAGCAAAGATTTTTCAACAATTTTCATTCCTGCCATAATCTTCCAGTGGTCAACCCGGAGATGTCGTTGTCCGGCACCCGTCTGCAGCTTTGAAGAGTCAGCTCGATGATCTCGGAATCGACGCATCTCTAAAACCTTCAGACAAGAATGTTGACGAGCGGTCTAAAAATACTCATTCCTTAGAGTCAGTTTCCGATGATTCGAAGACTCGAGAATCATTGCAGAGCGACCAGAGCGATCAATCTGGCCAACAGTCTACTTCAGGTGCTTCGGAAGTTAAATCAGAAAATGCTTTCGTCGTTCCCGGGCGGACGGATGAAGAAAAATACAAAAACCTGATGGCTTTGATCGATAAACGCGATGCGTTAATCACTCGAATGTCGAACCGACAACCTCTCGAGGATGATGCCAATATCGACACGGGAAAAAAGCCCGAAGATGAATTATGTGAGCTAGTTGACCCAGCGGTAAATGTCAGTTCGCGAAGTGCTCAAAATCTTTTATCTGAAAAAGATAGTGAAAATGGACTGAAAGTAGAAAGCGCTCAAAATCGTGACACTCAAAGTGACAACGTTAGTGGACCTGATAAAGTTTTAGAGGAGGGACTAACAAAAGAGTCGAAGGAATCGACAATGTCCGATTCTGATGAATTGAAATCTAAGCAAGACTTAGTTTCTGACGAGAAAAATGCTAAAAGTGAAACCGAATTAGAAACTAAAAGCGCCTGCGATGTTAACGTGAATAAAACCGGTGAACAGAATTTAAGAGGAGCGAGCGGGTACTCGGAGGTTCTCGACAACATACGACGCGCGAAAGATAATCGAGAAGACGTTTTAAAAGATGATCAGATTCCGGCTAGGTCGAGAAATACGCCGTTTTTCAACGTTCAACGGACGCTTTACGAATGGAAAACCGCCGTATCGGTTTATTTCATAACGAACATGAGCGACGATCGCGGCAGGGGAAAACCGAACGACTTACCGGCCGATAACGATACCGATTTGGAGAAAATGTTCGTAGCGTCGATGAATCTAGGGGGCGCAGCCGCGTCGATGCCCGGCGAGAAAGTTCCCGATTACGAACAGCTCGTAAAAGACGCCGAAGCCAGTACGCTGAAAGTGCGCGAGTTCTACTGCTCTGAAAATCTTGATAGCGATGATGACGATGATGATGATGAAGAAGTAAAAAGTAAAGATGAAGAAAATGATGAAACTCTGGTAATTATGTACAGATAACGATTAATACTAGAGCCCTAGAACCATGGCTTCGATAATAGACCAGACTTACCGCATTTTGATCCTATATGTAACCAATGTAACGGTCTTAAAATCAACTTGAATCCATTACCAATCTAAACCAGTTTGGTTCTGTCGCAAATCTAACAATTTAAGACCAAAGCTTATTTGGTTGTATCGCCAATCTAATGACTCAAGACCAGTTTAAGCTCTTTTTGATTCTGTAACCAATCTAATATTTTAAGACTAAATATTATTACTTGACTTAGGGCTTAGATTTAAGACCTCTTTAGTTCATTTTATTCATCCAAACAATCTAAGACAAGGTTCTGGTTCTATATTCAATCCAACAACTCAAGACCAATCTAAATCCATCTTAGTTCTGTAGCCAATCCAATATTTTAAGACTAATGTTATTTTTCGAGAGCCCTTTTGAACTGCTACAGTTGGTCTCTTACTTCAGATACACGGTAACAATTATTAAGACAAATATCAGGCACCATCGTTTTATGATGATTAAACTAAGTAACTTGTCTATATCAGGATTATCAAAGGGAACCGGTTGTACCCCTGCTCGATTCTACATCACAGATGCCGATAAGAAGAAAGCTCGTATTGAACAGTATCGATAGATGGTACGTAGAGTAGATAGCAGAATTCGAAGACCCAGATTCTTCAAAATCGTCAGTTTTCCCAGTGAGAATTTGACTCATCGACTGGTTTGACTGGTTCTTATTTCAGTCTCTCGAAAATTCTTCCGAGTTTGAACATGTTGAGCAGAGATGTGTCCACTCACATACAAGAGCTTGTCTCCACATTTCAGTGAGTATCGATCAAACAAGATCCTTCCTTCCTTCCCATTTCTAGCGTCAAGATTGGTAATATTTGAAATCTATGTAGTTGAATATGAGAGAATAAGGTTATTCACCTAAAAATAACGGATTTACCAATGAGTTTGTCGTATAGTGTTCATATTGAAATGATAAATTTTTCTCATCATGTTTTACAACAGTTTAACTAAAGATAATGTCACCATGCGACCAGCTGAATGGAATCTGCTGACCTTCATTCTACTGAAGCTGTAAGTATATAGTGCTAGATTTAGACTCCAGGGGACGCTAATTTTACCATATACGATGCATCGTTGTAATTTGAAATGTGACCATTCAATTCCAAAATAGAAAAGTTCTAATTCTGAGGAGTTTCTAGTAAGAACCTAATGTCCTTTAATATCATGAAGTTCTGCCAATGGCACAATCACACTGAAAGACGTAGTTAGATTACAGCTAGATAAAGATCTTTTATTTACTTGTGGAATATGTTTGATAATTGTAGGATTTCTTTAAGTTAAGTCACTTATTCGTTGATATTTCAAACAATGGTTTTCATTTCTGGTTAGAACGACAACAAGCTTAGAATTCTGGGATCAATTTTACAGACGCGTAGTTCGATTGGAAAAAAAGCTATCTTTCTGTCGTTGTTAATTCAACTCAAATACGACACATTTTCATCGAAATTGAAAATGAAAATCGAAGTGTAACTTCTTCATTATCTACGTCTGGGAAAATAATGAATAATCGAAAATTTGAATTTCCGTCGTCTGCGAGTTGACATACTCGTTACGTGGTTCGCATTGTTCAACAGTAGATGCGGCGATTCTGAACGTTCTCGTAACTGCGACATTAATTTCACTGTCGTCGAAATTCGATTAAGTTTTAATCTTCGATTCTGAACCTTTTAACGTAACAGAATTATCAAAAATGCAGTTGCGATTTACTTTATTATAAAAACCAGCGTGCGTGTCTGTCTGTGTGCCTGCTGTTTAGAAATCCGTCTGCTTTGCGACAGATCTAATTAGCGAGCGCGCGGAAACATAATCGAAGATTTCCGCTGTTCGCGAATAGACTGTTTAAAGAGTCTTGCGGGCGCTAATCGACTGTTCAAATTTTCTCGCACAACAATGATTTCGGTCATTAAACAATCGGCAAGATTACAAAGTCGAATAACAACGCGTGGCGGGATGAGAGGGGAATGATTGAACCGCGCGCGGGTTGCCGGCTAATTTTCCGACTGATCGAGCCCTGTTTGCGGCGGCGTCGACCGCGAAAATATCCCGCGGTCGGAGCCGTCCCGGCATTGATGTCAAAATAGAATGAAAACACGGGTTTGATTTAATCACTGGCCGCGCGGACGACAGCGACCAGCCCCGTCGACATCGACCAGTATCAACAAAGTAAAATGATTGTCGCCTAATGTTACCACCGGCCATATATTTTGCTCATAAAAGCGACATGGTCATCGTCCGCGAAATTGAATTACGACGTCTACAGCTTTATTGCGTTTGTATTCACCCGTTGGGATTCGTTCCGTTGATTGTGCACTTGCCGGTGGTTTCAGCTGAAATAAAAGCCCTTCCCCCTGCCTCCCTCTCCCTCCTGCCTCCCTCCCTCCCCCGGAGCACCGTCTGTTTTTGTGTTTTCCTGTATTAAACGCTCGTTAATTCGTTCATTTAATATGTATATATATATAATGTTCTCGTTTAATCTGCGCAATGGTTGATTTGGTTTTTCGTCTGCCTCGCTGGATTGCGGATGATGTCGATGGCTGTGGTTTGTAATTATAAATGGCGCTGTCTGTCGTTCTGGTGCAATATCACGCCTGTGTTATTTTCCTATTAAGCTTTTCGAGTGAAAATAAGTGCGTTGATAATGACCGGCTTTGTAGGCGTTAAAAATGATAATCATAGCGCGGGCGAAATGTTCTGTTCTGTGTTTTGCTTCTATTTTTTTAAATTTTTTGGGATGACATTGTTTTTGAGCATAAAGACAAGTACCGGGTCGTACTTTGTAGATTTATTTGTGGTACGAGCTTTCGCTTTTAGTGCATATAGTGGCCACTACAAAATCACAACATTACAATAACGAAATTTATCTTAAAAATAATGTAATCGAACTCGACCGATTTCGTTGATTCACTTCAACTTCATCAGGTATGATGAATAAAATGAAATGAATAATCTAGTGCATTGTAGTCTAGCTTCATCGGGTAAAAAAAGAAAAATTGTTTTTGAGTGTATTTCGTTACATTTTGTGTTGGTTTATATACCCCTTCTTTGATTTATTGATAGAATATTCTTTTTTGGAAGTTTTATCGATATTCGTAATTATTAGACGTTAAGAAAATATATGACCCTCATGTGCAGAAAAACTTGAATGTATAGAATGAGGATTTACATTTTGATAAAAGTCCTCGTCGGGGCATAACTTGGTTAAAAGCGGTTTGACATATGGTCTAAATAACGAAATATCGCACATTTCAAATATTTCAAGAGAAAAATATCCGGAAAACGTTTCAAGTTAAACTTTCAGATGGGTATTTGCGAATTTCTGAAAGAAAAGAAATTCCACTACGACGAAGCTCCACGATAAGACATGATGAAGCGGCCGCGTCTCATACCTCGGGATGAGGCCGGTGCTAAGGCCACGGCCGCGTTTCATACCACCCAAATGATAATGCCTGACTTCCATTCCAGTGATTTCCTGGTTTGATTAAGCATTCACTCACAATTCAATCTTCCTGAGTGCTAGTGCGTATATATCACTGATGGGGCTGTGCAATTCAGTCTAGACCTAGGACACTATTCAAGGACGGATCTAGGAAATATTAAAGGATGGGGTTCTGATGAGAAGAAATGGCTTTTTTCAGGAAAAGCAGCCATGGGTTACTATTGGGGAGCCACCCGGTTTATTAGATATCTTAGAAAAGAAATGCGCCCGAAAATGTGCAATTTCCGCTGGTGTCAAATTTGTATATTTTGATCTCCTTGATTTGACGAAAAAGAGCAACCTGAATGGGATGACAGGGGTCGGGACCCTCGAGACCACCCCGTAAATCCGCCCGGCTCTTTAAGTTGTTATTAAACTGTAACGTTGTTTTACCATAAAAATAAATATACATCGTTCGGACGTTTTCGCTCACAAAGGACCGGCGTCGCTTGTAACAGCGTGTAACATTGCGCCGAAGGACACCGGGGTCTCGCAGACGATTCCCCAGCGAAATATTATATAGCTTTTCGCGCCGCAAACGAATTTTGCTCGGATAAACTCATTTCGCGTCGCGCCTCATGCGAATCCCATTTCGAAAACAGTGAGCTATTGTATGATCAAACAATTTCGACGGCGTTGCGTCTAACCCGTTTACGACGTCGATGGCAGAAGTTAATGCGACAATCATCTTGAAATCAGTAAATTCCAATCGTGTTCGTAGCGAGGTCGGGAAAATCAAACACTCCGAAGCTAATGTCGTATGGAAATCGTATTCTAGGCAGAACCTTTGAACACTCGTTCCCGCGATATTACGGTTTGTCGTTTGAGTGTAGGCCTCGCAGATTGAAATATTAGTTTTTCCCGGGGCGCATCCAGGAATTTGTACAAGGGCCTAAATCATGAATTTATTGACTCTTTCCCAATCACGAGGTTCCCTTTAGAATCGACTTCCTGGTCTCTTTTGGACATCGGTATTAAATGTAATAAAGGAAATGATGCTTGGAGAGGAATCGGGGATCCGTGCTGCTCTTCTTAACCCGGCAAATCGTCCTCGGTCGGTCGGTTAATCTCAGGTACACAACAGGAATTAGGTGTCCTCTGTATTTTCCTTAGCTGATCTGCACGTGTTATCGGACGAACGGCCAGGTTCAATAAGTCGCCGTCACTTTCGGTTTTAACTGCGCTATACTCGGTAAATCTTTGCATTCGAAATACGAAATTTTTAGCGTCCAGATGTAAGGACGCCAATCTTGATAAACGGAAAGCTAAGTTGGCGAGGCCTGCGGGGCCTTATTTTTGCGGTAATTGATCGAAGTTTATGTTTTCGATTGAAGCTGTAACGCGTTTGACTTTGAACTCGAATGGAGAGAGTATGACGCGGTTTTATACGCGCCGCGAGAAGAAGAGCCACCGATTCCGTCGAGGGAATCACGCATCGCGGCCGCTGGTTCGAATTTATTCAATTGTCGTCGTATTCTTTTTTTGAAGTATTATGACGGCGGAAAATGAAAACGAGCTGTTGGATTGTTTTATGTCCGCTGGCGTTAGCGTAATTACAACCGATGTATTGTTTATTACCCACGGGTGACTTTAAGGGGCGCTTTGTACTAGTTCCAAGGCCAGCGCAAAAATCTCCGAATTGATATTTTGTTGTTGCTGTTTTTTGTGGCTGTTTGTAAGCGTTTAACTATTATTTCCGGGCCGTTTTGACCGTCACCACACAGACAGTTATGGTGGCTGATTCGGGCCATAGCGTAAAATTCCGGGTATGCAAATGAGGGCGCCATAGAACGCCAACATTGCCCGAATCAGCCACCATAGACAGTTAAGCCCTGAGTATTAACTTCATTGGCGGTGGTGAGGATATGTTTGTCTTGCTACTTCTCAAGCCACATTTCAAACGGTCGTCAAATTTAGCATAGGACCTGGAATATACGTGCTTTGTTCTAAGGGGATTTACATTTTTCAATGTGCATTAAAAAAAACCCCAATATAGCATTTTAACTCTCAGTGACGTCACTGTATTTCAGCGTAAGAATAATTACTGTTTCTGAGATCTATTTAATTTTTCCTTTTGAAGTGAATAAAGCGTTTAGAATGCGTTATTCATTTGTTGAATAAGACATTATTCATTATTCGATTATAAAGGCTTGATAATACCTTACAGTTTATCAGACGTCCTATACGCTTATTAATCCTGGCATTCGTGAACTTGATGATCGCTCCTCGGAGACCAGCTCCCATCATGAAACAGAATTATGATTAGTTATTAATGGCAAACTTATCATTTTGAACGACCTCAATAATTGCAAATGATCATCATGTGAAAGGATTTTAAAACCTAGAGCCCGTCCCGGGGGTTCGTCGATGGGAGGTCAACCTGAATACGAAGGACTCGCGCAAGGTCGTCGTTTTGACCTGTTTAACTATCATTAAGAACATTCGCGTGTAGGAACGAGGACACCCACACGATAGCGACTTACACTTAGTCAATTGGAAATCGGGACTTTGAAAATTAGTTTCACTGTAATGTGATGATTATCTGATGACGACTTAACCGTATATACGGCGGAACCTCGTCATAGCGACCTCAGAACGATTTATCGGTTATTACAAACCTAGAATTGTGTTCCAAATAGGACAATTCAGGTACAATTCATACTGGATTATAACGAAATGTTTGTTATAACGAACAGATTTTCAGGTCTCCTGAAGTTCGTTTTATTCATTATTGCACGTGGGGCTCCTCGCCTCAGCTCTTGTACAGCTTTAAAGCCTGCTTGGCGTCCCTCTCCATATTGTCTAACAACTATTTCATAAGAATTTCTGTTAATCATAAAACATTTTGTGGACAAAATAAATCGTGTATCATATTGTAACGAGGTTCCACTGTGTTTTACATCCTCGACTCTCCGGACGAACGTTTTTTGTTATCTTTTCAAATTTCGATGAGTTCTTTTGTCGAAAGATGTTCTCTTTATTCCGGTCTGTCGTCTCGACGTGTAGTTTATTCGCTTTAATCGTTAATCGTTTCGGTTTCGGTGAAGACAGCACGCACTCGGCGTCGCGCGATAAGACGCAAATCTAATTAAGACGTAGTCGCGGATGAGCTGTGCTATCTGTGCTCGACCACGCTGTCTCCTCACCTTATTGCTGACCCAGCCCGTGCAGATTCATCAACATGATTTCTCAATCTCATTTCAGACTTGAGTACCGCCGGGACGCGTTCGCCCGACTGGCGGCACTCGCAGTAAACGTCCCGCACACCGTTAATCGTCGACGTTATTCAATCTGCATTGACAGCTAAGCCATTTGCGACGCGACGATTTCGAAAATTTTTGCATTTAATCACTGGCACTACTGGCGCTCGGGCTCTCGAGGGGCGGCAAGCACTAAGGTTGCTGCGTGCCGCGTTCTGCATGCATCGCTGCGCTCAAAAACTTACCCGATCTCATCGCGCGGCGTCGTTTCGCGTCGTCTCCATAGTCGAAAGATTTCGCCGCCACGCCGTTGAAAAATCGCATCGTCTATTTACCGAACGTTGGCCGGTATTTAGTAAATGTAGCCGGTTTAATGAGGCGTGATCGGCTGATCCTCGCAGCTTGATAAGTAACGATATAAACAAGTCACTGGTTATCTGACTGGCAATTAACGAGAAAATAGAAAATACGCCGCCCTGGGACGCGTCGACAGTAGAAGCGATGAAAACAGATGACCCGCTCACGGGCATTCACGAAATCGTGTCTTCCCCGAATAAGTAATTTAGCTATCGTTTATCTGGAAACTCCTTCAAGTATTTAAGTTGTTTCATCATTTAAATTAGAAATTCCCTGTTTAAATTCACCTAAACCGCGTTTGCGATTTCCTAAACCGTTTCTACGGTTTTGGAATTAGGCACGGACATAGTTAGTTCCATAATGAGCAAAAATCAAATTAAAACCACCAGATTCGAGTTGACAACTAATTAAGTATTTTTAGTTGTTTTTGGCATTTTATTTTTAGTTGTTTTTGCAATTCCTTCGAACCGCGGCCGTGTTTCAGACGGCACCTCGAAAATAGGCATCAAGAAAGAATTTGTGAACTAATCGCGTTGAATGCTGCCATTTTCAGGAATTTTGAAATAACAAATGTTTGGTGGGAAAAGATGTACCATTTCATAGCGTTCAATGCTGAACACGTCATCATTTTGTTGTGTGTGGAGTTTGTATATAGTCGTGCCTAATTACGAATTTAAACCGATATTAGATCACGTTGGCTTAAAATGAGATCAATTCCATTTTTGGACCAGACGAAAATGATCCGATGTGAATAATCGTGGACTCTTAAAAAAAAAGTTCACGCTACAATATATAAATATATATACATCTCTCCACTAAATCAATTTTCATGTTTTTATTGTCATTGGAATTAAGATGCAATTCATATTGTACTTAATCCGCTCTGTCGTGTATTAGCGAATTATGAAATGCGTATATCACAGATGGAAAAGGCTTTCAAACAGACTGCGGATAAATCCGTTAATTGCCAGCGTCGAAAATGATTGCTTTCATCTCATTTCGACCTCGCTAATCCGAGCCTATCAAACAGCCGCGAGTCGATGGATTACTTTCGGTTGATTTCAGCTCGGAATGCCGGTCTAATGGAGGTTAACCACTGCAGCGGTTCGTTTTGTTGTCTCGCAGTCCGACACGTCGTCCGCCTGCACTGAAAATACTTTCACATTTATTTCAGATATTTAACTTTCATCGGGTGACTGACCATCACGATTCTAGAAAAGGACAGGGAACTGATTTCACTCTGGGAATTTCATGATATTTTGTAAATCTCTCGGAAATGGTGCTTATTTCGCGCGCACGTCTCGAATTGTGTTTCGCTACCGCTTAATGTTCTCCATCTCATCTGTCATCAGAACATTATAACTTCAAAATGTTTGTTTCATGTTAAATTCCTATGAAGATAGATATATCGGATGGAAGTCGACCGGTTGGGTTTAAAATTCCAGACTAATAGACCCGGGATAAGAAAGAACAAGATAGATGGTTTGACAACTACGTCTTGGCCACTTCAGTTAACCAGATAGATAAATCGATGTTATCAAAATTGCGAGCTTTCGCTGCTAAAGTTTCACCAGAAAAATGAGTAAATCTTGGTAAATGAGTAAATCTTGGTAAATGAGTAAGTCTTGCTAAATGAGTAAGTCTTGCTAAGTGAGTTAATCTTGGTAAATGAGTAAATCTTGGTAAATGAGTAAGTCTTGCTAAATGAGTAAGTCTTGCTAAATGAGTAAATCTTGGTAAATGAGTAAATCTTGGTAAATGAGTAAGTCTTGGTAAATGAGTAAATCTTGCTAAATGAGTAAGTCTTGGTAAATGAGTAAGTCTTGGTAAATGAGTAAATCTTGCTAAGTGAGTAAGTCTTGGCCGCTACGAATCTGCCAACGATTCTTCAGCGATCGGCCATTTTTACATTAGCGCAAATAAGAACAAATCATCCATAATGAGTTATTAATCGACTCGCGCACCTGTTACCGATGAATCGATTGATTTTTCCACCGATTTCGCCGTTGATGAAACGTGCTGCAGATTGATTTACAATAGAGCCCCGTTTGAAATATCGATTAAAATCAAATTACGGGCGAAACGTGTCGCCAATAAACAAAAGACAATTATAACGATGCGCGCGCGTCGTGTCGTGGTTCTTCTTCTTAACGAGAAAGAATCGTTTGCTAAACAACAACTCTCGCGCGCGAAAACAAATAACACAGGCGTGCGCTCGCAGTCGACACCTGTCGCGCGCTATGCGTTGTTTGTCTTTAAACGGTCCAAGATGCTGCAGAGACGCGCTGGTTTGTTAAATGATTAATTATCTATATCCATATAAGATATATATATATATATATATATATATATATATATATATATATATATATATATATATATATATATATATATATATATATATATATATATATATATATATATATATATATATATATATATGTATATATATATATATATGATATATTACATATACAAACTGAATTCATTCTTTCAAGCCAACTTGTATATAGTATATTCTTTGGGTGCATTTTTTTTTTCTTTTGAGCGGATTTTCGCGCGACAATGCGACAGAGAAAAAAGGAGACAAAAATGGTGTATGTATAGCAAATGCACTCCCCGTCTGTGTTCGGCGCGGACCGGAGCCCCATCGGTGTTCACACACAGCTGACACTAAAAAACTTCACTCCGTATCGCCGTCACGTGCGATTGACAACAAAGTGTTGTCACGAAGATAAACGATTCGTGAATTAGCATAATACGCGCCTTGTACACGAGTGAGTCTTTACCGGCACTATTCACGATTTTCCTATTCGGCATTTTTTCGATCGTCTGTTCGTAGTAGTACTTGACTTCGCGCGCCGTCGTGACCTTTGCGCCTGAACTCGAATTAAAAGCGCTCGTAATGATCTTCGAGTACGGTTGAAGCCGCGGAATTTCATTACAGTCGCCACTTTCGAATTCAGAAAACCGGCACGTGCCCGCGTTAGGGAAAAATGCTTATGAAATCGTAAGTGTCGCCGCTTGAAAATTGGCGCCAAGCAAGGCCGTCTACGTATTTTTCCACGTCGATATTTTTGAACCCACTTCACGCGAGTTCGGCGTTTCATTTATTTTATTGGGAGAGGCCTTGGCTTTGTCGCCGCACGAATATCCGTAACCGTAAACCCGGGATTGACGAGACCGGTGAACGACCGATGGTTTTTTAAACCGGTCGTATCGCTATACCGCACCTATCCATTAATGCACCTTTAAATTCAGTCGCATACAATGTCACAGGTTTGAATTTGGAGACCGGTCACGTTAGTTCGTAATTCCCGGTATTCTATGAGCAGAGAAATGTCTGCTGGACCTGTGTGTATATATCAGCAAAGTAGAAACAAATAACCAAATCCAATGGTAAACCGGAAACATCAGTTGGCGCAACAAAACACTGGGTCATTCGCAGTGAAAATCGGTTCATTTTCAATGACATTTGAACCTGATTTTTAGGCTTCCAAATCCGATAATTATTAAACGAGTCATCGAATAGGACGTGATATTCCCTTTCTTATTCTAGTGATTTTATTGATTCCACTGAAATTGATTTACTGAGCGGAAAAGTCTAATCTAAACTCGAATTTAATATCCAATCATTCTCCTATTTCGTATTATTTTGTGTTGAGACCCGCAACCACTGATTCAGTAATTTGTCGGCCTTTCTGCTATCATGAAAATGTTATCATTTCTCCTTTACATTAATTGCTTTTCTTGCGCTTCGAAAGGATTTAACTGCATTTTGTAAATGATAATTTCTGCCGGTTTTATTTATGGCTTTAAACAATGATACGGTTAAATCGTGGCGCGTGACGTAATTTTCGAAAAGTATATTTTCCCAAGAACACCCACTCTGTTCAGTGTGGCGCACATGGCACCACCTTTATGAGTTGTTTAGTTGGCTGTATCCCGCGCCGGAGAAACCGATTAATAATCATCATTTGATGTTTATTGTTTAATGATAAAACAGGTTGTCACTCGCAGCATGCCGCTCGTTACACATCATTATAGGCGCATCGCACGTGACGTCACAAAACGTATATATTACTTTTGTCAGTCGGAGCGTGTCAGCTAAAAATGTGTAAGACTTCCGTGAATTTGGGGCTCAGTTTATCGTCATAGACTACCGTAATAGGAATTTGGGTCGACTCGGGCACAATGCAGGCCCGATGCGGTTCAGATATGGCCTCTGAGCGATTTCCGATAACTTCCGGAAGCATCTTTGTTTAGAAAAGTACCTCATTTCTGTACTGTTCTGTTTTGTTGAAAGGAAAGAATTCACTAAACTCAGAATCAGTTCCCATCACCTGCAAATAGAAATGGGCAAATATGTAAGACCTAAAATCCTAATGGCCAATAGAATCTGCCTACAGTGTAAATATGTTTCCGCCAGTAATGCTGGTCACGCGGAAGGTAAGAAACTATTTCTTTTGTACTGCTCCGTCTTAGATTCGAATGAGTCTATTTTTGGTCAAATCTGGGAGTTCAAATATTGCGACGCCTTCTCTCTTCTGAAGACAAATTTGGTTTCTTGTCATTTTATGATTCCAACAACAGCGAATTGGGGAGCATGATTTGTGAATTTGTAAATTCTTTAATTTTGGAACGGAATAAAATCTTTAAGATTGTTGATTCTCTTAGGGGTCCGTCAATGCATCATTGATGTATAAACTAACGTCCATGGTCAATGCAATAGTATCGTCCTGTTACAGTGTCTCTCTGAAATGTATGTATTGTCAAATTTACCGGTCCATTTTCTGTTTTGTTCGCAGTTTCGGTTTGTATTGTAGTATTGTCTCTTTATTAACATGTCTGATCCTAGAAATTTTGTTCATTATGGATGGAGTTAATGAAGATTATTATTAGAATTGAATTGATATCATAACGACATGTATCCTGTTGTGATAGCTGTATGAAGTGCAATACATTTCAGCTTCTTTCTGGTGGAGGGTTCATCCGAACCCCCGAACCAGCCGACGCCATACGGGCCCGCAATATATATATATATATATATATATATATATATATATATATATATATATATATATATATATATATATATATATATATATATATATATATATATATATATATATATATATATATATATATATATATATATATATATATATATATATATATATATGTATATATGTAGCGCCAGGTTGGTCGCTGTGTTATTTTTCATCGGGTCCACCTGATGTTTGAGACGATTAATTATATTGTCATTCGGGCTCGAGCGGAGCTTTTGTCGCGTCGACAAAAAGCCGATAATCTTTTCTGGCGGCCGCGCGTTTACACGTTTTTGTTAGTACCTTTTTTCGCTCGAAATGAATGCTCGTCTCGCATTATCCGCCGGACGAATTCCCCCCTTCGACGACTGGTAATAGAGCGTCTGCCTAATTTAATAGCCATTTCATCCACCTGACGCACACTCTGGCGCAGACGATTCGACTTCGCGAATTAACATATTTTCAACGGTTGTTTCGATCTTAAAAACTTCCCGAAAACAAGATCGTTTTTTGCAGCCTCTATAAGACTATATGACACGCGGTTAATCGCCGTATCTGTTCAGCCGGCCGGCCGTCGGTTCTTGTGTCGATTTCGCGGAAATTTGTCGGGTATCGTCTGCGAAAAAATGGCGTCTCCAGTCTGATTTATCGGCGAAGTTTGCCCCATGCGCGCGACACGCTTTACGTGAATACCTTGTCATATAGGATATAATGAATAAAACATATTCTATTTGAGAATGTTTTCGAATTGGATTTCGAACGTGTGTTAAGATCATTATGCGGACAACCTCGTCGACAAATTCAATAATCTTAAAAATAACGCTTTTCAAAATTCCCACGCAATATTAGTTGTTTGCGACAGCCAAGTTTTGAGTTTGACCTTGAACTGCCAACGCCAATTGTGATTGCCCATATGGACAAGAAACCCCAAACCTTCTGATAAACAACGTCTTGACTGGTGCACTGGTTTGAGGGACGTCGAGAACTTAAACTCCGCAACTTAATTCAATTTCATTCGGCAAACAATGGGCGAATTGACTACAGACGAAATAGGATTCGAGTTATCGGAATTTGAACTCGATTGAGGACGCTTTTTGAAACGGGAAACGGCGCAATTGATAAGTATCTTGTTTACATGTGTGTTGTCACTGTTGATGCGATTCTGTCTTATCACACAGTATAATAGGAGGACACAGGGCTGAACGAATCAAAGTTTTCATAATTTAGTTTTTCAAATACGTGTCAGGTCAGTAACCTTTCAATAGCGATAGGAAGGAAGAGAGAAAAGTAAGAGCCTCCCCTACCCTCTCTCTCTCTGTCTTTCCCTCCCCCCTTCTCTCTCTCCCCCACCCTCCCTCTCTCCAGCCTTCTCTCTCCGTAGCATATTTTTAACTGACAGTTACGTGCCTAAAATGAATCTGATTGGATTCAACAAACTGAGGATTCAACAAACTGAGGAAAACAGTGTATAAGCGTCACTTGGCTCAGTGTTTATCAGTAGTTATCTGCGTGTATACATGTATTAAACGGAGTTATTGTTTAAAACGCGCCCGTGGAGCTTCATGGTTTTTTTTCTCAACGCGATTCAAGATGTTACTGCGTTTCGTTTTGTTCAATCTTGTCTTGTTGTTCGCGACGGCAGAATGGATTCGGAATTTCTTTTCAAGCGAGTGTCGCGGCGACAGCTTGCTCGGATAGCCGCTCGTCTGCGCCCGTGTAATGTATGTGCGCTGTTGATCTAATGAACGAGAAACCATCGATACGATTAACGTTTACTAATTTTTCTCGAATCACTCGTGTCGTCTTATTATCGACGATTAATGAAGATTTCCGAACGACAATACGGCTGGTGCACCTGCATTCCGTATTGCCGAGATGTTACTGCCTTGTTATCAGTCGTTTGCGTGGCATCGACGACATTACGACAATACGTGCGCTCATCGAGAAAACACTTAATAAGATAATCCGTGCGCTTGTCACAAAAAACTTATTGCGTTAGGTCTTTTTTGCAATTTCTCATCGATTTAATTGCCTTTTGGTGCCGTTTTGATAGACATTTTTATGTATCATTGAAATCGGCGTATGCGTTGACCTCTGATTCGTACAAGGTCATACCGTACGTTGCTCGGGTCTCGTCTGCTGAGCGCGCCTATCGGCCTGTGGATTCTCGACCCAGTTCATAAGAAAACTAATATGAAGTTTATTGACGCCTAATAACACATTTATATTGCGTAATATGGAAAAACCTCCGAGTTGAACGGATCCGATCCGACTTGGGATCTATACAGTTTGCACTGTACATGTATATAAAATCAAGGATCGAAAAAGTTTTTTTTGGAATTTGATGTATCGCCAATTGAATTGAATTTACGGCAACCAGTCCCACCACCAATATTGATGACGTGGTGCACATCCACTCATAAATAATTCTAATTCATTATCGAAAATGCATGGGAATTAATATAATATGAATGAATGAATGAATAAACGTTTTATTTTGAAATATGATTTACAGCATAGTGTACAAAAGCATAATACAAATGCAGTAATTAAACTTGGAGGAGTCTGTAGAGACTAAGAAATAGTTTATATAAAACAGGTGCCTCAAAAGAGAAAAGTGAAGAAAA
Source organism: Tubulanus polymorphus (assembly GCF_964204645.1). Taxonomy (NCBI): domain Eukaryota; kingdom Metazoa; phylum Nemertea; class Palaeonemertea; order Tubulaniformes; family Tubulanidae; genus Tubulanus; species Tubulanus polymorphus. Next base: position 2,953,274 of record NC_134031.1, read on the forward strand.
AAACAGAAATGGAATAAAAAAAGATAGAAAATGAAATTTATGTCATGAAATTTATTCAATGGCAACGTGAACGCCAATTTTCACAATTGTATTATTGTTATTTTGAAACGCTATAATTGATGACGTAGTGCACATCGACTCGCACAGTACTCCTTAAATAACGCATAATAATAATCAATTCGTAAAAACATTTTTTACGGTGTCGAAAATGATCAAGAGGCAAAGTCAATTACCGAGTTTAATTCTGAAAAGGATGAAACCCAGTGTTTTTGGGTTTAAACCCGTTTCGATTAAAAACAGAACAAACTAAAATTCGCTGTCACAGATGTTTGCGGTCTTTGTTCTCCTGACCGGTAAAATGCCAGTAATCCCCGAAAATAATCCGCACCGAGTCGGAATTATTCATGTTCAATGCCGACTGGAAAGTATACGGGCGTTTGCGATTAGAATGTCAATGATTATGACCTCATTTCGACTGTTTTTGCGACTCTGTTTTGTCAGTCGAACGGGCTGTCACTAATCCTTTATCCTGTTTAAGTGCTCGATAACTTTGTCGCTAAAAGACCCAAAGAAAAAATAGAAATAATCACTTAATACCTCTTATATATATTATGTAATATATTATTGTAAATGGCAGGAACTCTTCATGATTTTCAATAATCAAATTTTTTAATTTCTTTCTATTCGTGTCTCAGTTTCGCAGAATCGAAAGTGGATTTTCGACAGACCCGGAGTTCAGAGCTTATTCTGAAAATTATCTCGTATCGTTTTGAGGTTGCGAGCGTTTCGTCCATTATTCTTCAATTTTATTACAAATGCCACATTCTAAGAGCCCACTCCAATGATTGTAAATTTACCCAAAGCCGAGACCCAGCTCGGCAGGTGTACATAGTATTTTACCAGGGACTTGCGAGTCGTTAGTTCATTATCATGAGAGTCATTATGACAGAGTCATTTGCATTATTCCATTCATTCTAATGAAAGCTTCAATATAGATTTTGAAATGGTCAAAATCCTGTATTTATATCATATACAAAGGATATGGCGGCTCGTCTGAAAGCCACGTGGAGTGAGGGGGCCCCGGGGCTATCATCGTTTCCTTGTTGTTTATTAGGTTATTATCCAATTGAAAGATTACGCGTTGACACTAATTGACGGTTTCATGCTGGCGATCATCCTGTTATTGAAAATCCGTGTAAACACCGCCATAGTTATATATCTATATATATATATATATATATTATTCGTCTGACATCTGCGCTACAAAAATGCAAATATCTCGTTAAAGTGCGTCACGAGCCGTGTTGTGTAGACGGATACTTAGCGAATATGTGATAATTGCTTGTAATTGATTTAAATAAAGTCTTTGTCGATGGTAAATATTTGAAAGGATGTTGCGGCATTGAATCCGGCGTTGATATAATGCGGACTGTCGGTTCGATTTGTATTTGATTCTTCGTTCAGTCTGCAGATTTTCCCGCAGAACGCGCAAGTTTCAATTCTATTGACCACTTCCTTGCAAATATATCCGATTGAAATTGCATCTGCATATTAAGTCGTCGACTAGCCGTTTACCGTTTGCTAGCGACACATACGACGAAACGTAGAACTAATTTCTTCAAACGCCTCGTAGATCTCTTGAAAAATCCGTATTTAAATGTTATTCATTGCCCGATGCTCGGAAAATGTATTCTGTGATTAAAGATAACGAATTTTGAGTGTAAACATTTTTCTATCCGATATATTTTCAGATTGGCCGCGAGAGATGAAAACGTAGCGATGAATTTCCAGTCGGATCGAGCGAAACGCTTTTGCGACGGCATCTTCAGATCGTTCCACGTGTCCGAGACGGACGTGAGCGCCGTGCTGCAGCGAATGAAAAGCTACGGCTGACTTCACTGCGGTCCTGTTGTACGCGCGAATTGGGACCGGATCCGGTTAGGAATTTGCCTGATGCTATTGAAACAATGTCGTCTCACGTTCTAGGTTTTCATGTTTTAAATGTTTCATTTAAGTCAATACGTACTTGGAATAATGAAGCTGGTGCCCGGGTGGTATGTTGAATATTTGAAAAATATGATGAGATGATTTGAGTGGAGAAACTTTTTATGTCAAAAATAAACAAACTCTGTTTATTGTAATAATATCTCATTGTAAAAAGTATGACGTAATCTTGATTTGATCTGAAATAAAGGAAAAGCAAACTAGGGCTAAAGTAAAGAGAATATTTAAACCTACACAAAATTCGAATTTCTAAGGATATTTCAGATACATTTACAATCAATGAAATTCATGAACAACTGATTTGTAGATAATAGAATCATTTGTTTCGTTCAAAAGATGTTTTATTTTCTGCATATGGGTATAATATATTAATCGGTTTGTTTTGCGCAGAAAATAGAATACTATTATATCATGATGGTTTAGATTTGTGTTTTGCGTCGATGCTACACATGTTATAGGCCTGTATTGAAATTGATGTAATTTGCTCGAATGTCGCAGTTGAGATTAATTAGGTCCGGATTCGGATTGGGCCATATCGTCAATGTCTACTGCTAAACATGCATACACGATTCTCGTGCCGGATCGTGTTGTGTTAACTGTGTGCGCTGCATGCTGTTGTATATGCTGCAGCATATCGGGCTGACTCCGCCGGGACGCACCGTTCGTGTGTACGTTTCGAAGTTGTGTGAATCGTTTAATTCGATTACGCGGGCCATGATGTCACCAGACTGACTGATCTGCGATTCATCTTTGCTTATCTAATTACGTATGTAATGAGTCCTCGGCAGTACGTGGTGTGCGTTGTGCGGTGTGCGTTACGTGTGCGCCTACACCGCGCCGAACCGAGGACTCGGAAAGATGATTTTGTGAAATTCCCTGATACCTCGTGTCCCGAAACTGCGCTTTCGTATTGACAGAAGTTTTCCGCATTCCTCCGCGCCAACCCTCACTTTAAGGAATGGCTTGAATATCTTAATTTAGGCTAAATCCACATTTTAGTCTGATGAACAAAGTTATTAACTTAATGATCGTTAAGACATGATAACCAATTTAAATAGAGAAATAGTAGAGGTACTTTCTGTAACTTTTTCTTTTATGTAATAGTGATGACTGGATTTCTGTATTGTCTCTTTAGTAAAGAAATAAACTCACATCTATATAAGTAATATTTATGATTGCCTGGTGGTCTTTTGTCTTTCTATTCCTGTTCCTGTGGCCATAGCCGAACGCACACGAGAACAAGAAACACAGGTTTCGATAAGTCATGTTTCGTGTTTCGGAGCAACGCACACAATCACGAAACAATCGAAAAGCGTGTTTCTGTTTTTGTGTTTCGGGTTGGAGCGCCCGCTCTGTGGTTTAGCTAAATATCACGGGCGACCAGAAATTGCGTTCATAATGTACGAAAAAAGATACAGTGTATCTCGTCGGGGAAAGAGTGTTCTATTTATGATATCCGATACACGCTACGCGTTTCGGCGACTGTGATATTTTATCAATCAATGCATATATTTCATAGATAGATTAATTCTTTATTGACGAGAAATGTTTCTTTTTGATGGGCTTACTTTACGACTGAATGGCACAGAATGTGCAATATATACACATTTGCTTATTAGAAAAATCATGGCGCCAAAACCAGCTCAACGTCTGAAACTACGGAGATATATCTTTCGATTTAGCACGGGAGGCGGGTATAGTGAACGCGCACGTATTCCGTTTGAAATTATTGGCAACGACATTAAAATTTCAACAAGCGCCGACAAGAAATAATAGATTTATCGGTAGTTAGCATGCACGAACTGGCGGTCCCCGGTGACAGTATATAGTATGCTAAAGACAGTTAGTGAAATATTGATAATGTTCGGCTAGCTGTGTGTATCACACAAATCAATGTACTGATACAGTGTGATTTTAGCACTGGTTTCGCGATTAGCAAATTGCTTTCTATTTTATTACTTGTAAGTCAGTCACGCAGCCGGGACATGTTTCACCATAGTAAAATATGTACATGTATATGTATATACGTGCTCTCGATGCGATGAATCGAGAGTCCCTTCGGGCCCGACGCGTGGTTTCTTCGACGAATTCAAAAACCTTCCACACGCGAATATTATTTTATGACCTGTAATGTCTACACTCGACGTGCCAGCTATACACGAAAAATATTTTAATTTTAGAATTTTTTTTTCCATTGTAGAATTGTTGCTATAAGTTCAGTTTTCGTTCTGAATAACCTTTCACTAAATGAAAAATACAATCTTTTCAAATGAGAAGCGGAATATCTTGAATAATTTCTTACGAAATTGTATGTATAATATATGCGAAAGTTATTTTTGGGAATACTCTACTGTCGATAAGGCACTTAAATTAGCTGATGATCTGCCGCCTTTTTCTGAATGTCTGTGAGAGTTAAGGAGTTCGTCGTTTCAGACGCCTTCAGAGAGGACTGGGTCCCATGTGGGCCGCTAACCATTCACAGAAACAGGCGCTGCAGTCGTCGCCACGTTTCATCTGTAAATTAGTTGCGAAGGCAGCACGCGAATTCCAGCGCCCGCGAGAGCTGAATCTTGACAACAATGGACGACGATACAAATAAAATCTGACTCCGAGATTCCGCATGAAAATAATTGGCTTGATTTGATGGATGTGTTAATTCGGCGGTTTTGGACTAATCAAATCCGTTTGATGAATGAGACTTGGTTTAGTTTGGTACTCGGGGGAAAAATAATATACATGCCTGTTTTCGGAACGATTTGATATACTTTTTCACATCAACGAATTATACAAAATCTTCCTCGATAGTCGATACACACGCCGGGGATATCGGATGCAGCAAATCTTGATGTACCGGTATATCGGGTTTATAAACAATTCAACCGGTTTATCGCACTATCATCGACATCATCGGGTCGCATGTTTATCCGGATAAACAAAGCCGCGCATCGCCCGAAGCTCGTCCTCAATAATACATCAAAACGCGCGCAGTGCCCGGTTTCTGGCGGAACTCTGACGCGCTCGATTGCGGCCCGATAAATTTCCTATAGAAAATAGCGCCGTAATTTGATACCGATACACCCGCACCGATCGGAAATCAATACGCCAGACGACACTGCGTATTCGTCTGCTGTTGAAATATTAACGGCCCGTTTGCGACGACGAACGCTTCCGTGATTGTGGTTTAAAATGGCCCTCTGTTTAACGGCTATTGTCGCGCACCATCGGCTTCGGTCTGAAATCGATAGTAACGTTATAGTTTTCTGGCCTATATTTCAAGGAGTGCACATTTTCTATTCATATATTCACTTTGCGGTGATCAGTTCGTGTCCAGTTGATTGATACGTACTTCGGAGATTTTACCTATAATTAAAGTTATGCATTTTCCAAAGCATTTCCTTCTAAGCCCTAAATCTTTAAAAGTCTATTATATTCAATTTCGTCGGCACTTCTGATCAAAATTCAAACACGTCGCTTCAGTTACCTCCATTTCCGCGACTGTACACTAAAGAACGACCTTGACACGACCGCGTTATGAAGTGTGGGTCCATTGCTACTTCAAATCTGAGCGATCGCCAACTTTATCTAAAATTCAATCTTATAGATCGTAATCGGTCAAGTTATTCGCGACGGTCTTAATCCGACTGATGTTTCCGAACAAATCCGAAACTATGACGGCATTCTACGGGGACGAGCGGGCTTTTGAACCTGACGCACCAGATGGGCGCGGCACACGAAATATCGGTGTAATTTACAATGTAATTACAGGCCTCTGAGATTCGAACCATTTTCGTTATTCTATTGACGAAAAGACTTTGATGCTCGGGAAAATATCCGTACAGCCTTCAGTCGGAAATTACAGGGCACCGTCGCTTGAAACCCTGTCGATGTCTTTCGCTGTTTCTGACTGTTACTAGAATTTCTAGGCTAAATCCGCAGTTAATTGGTTGGGATTTTAATTTGATAACGCGCCCAGTCTGTGTCGTGTAGAGCGTCGGAGTAATTCTGCAGGAGTTAAGAGAAATGTAAAGTCATCTTTTAGAACAACGAGAATAAGGTTCCCTTAACCTTCATTTAAAGCCTTAATGTCAGTGTAGCCTTCGAGTAATCACTTGTCAAATGATTATTTCAAGGTGTGTGCCTAACTGCAATTTGTTAGGTTGATCCTTGGAATAATCCTTGGAGTCTTGGTCAAGATGATTACTTCAAGATGGTTAATCATAGAGCGTGCACTGCTAGTACGTACTAAGCACTTCTAGGACTGGATGAATCTCAACCATGACCAATCCCGGCCAGCGTATTGACGTTCCAGAAAATAGCCAGGCCGAATAACTTACTATAGGTGTGTACATAATTACTTTTGAGAAATGAAGAAAATATTATTTATCTGAGCGGGCTTCTCAGTTTTATCACCAGGTGGCGTCGTGAATATGTTTTCAATTAAACGAATCAATTCGCATCTCATTTCTTCGAATTAGTCACTTTTGTTGTTACGGTCCCGGAGAAGCAAGGAAAGGAAAAACAGCAAATTTCAAGAATTCTTTATATAAATTCTTTATTCTCTGATTATATACCTCCGCATGATTAAAACCTGTCATTCTAATCTTTCGCTTGAATCCAACCGTTGATTCTTGTTAAGCCCTTTCTACAATTCGTCGCCAAGTACCTGGAAATATAGGCTGAAGAGCTTAGTCATGTAGGAATCACAAGCTCGGATTAATACTGACCACATCTTGGTAACCGAACAATAGACTTGCATTTTTTACGTCTTATTTCACACGGGCAACAAAAATCGGTGCAGTTATTTTCGGACGGTGGCATAATGCGAAATGATACTCGGGTTGTGAGTGGTCAGCGTGGTCATTGCGGTCACTCACTCTCTATTGAGCTCGGACAATGACACCTGCTAGCGGTCAGCGTCGCGAGATACAAAAACGAAGTCAGGTTTTATTGTACACTGGCTAGCTGAGATTAAGATTTATTATGGTATTTGCTGTTGGTTTCTTTATTTCGTTTCCCAGGCACTAGCGACCGTTTATTTCGCAACCCAAAACGGTTGCCATGAGCTATTGATAGTTAAAAAAGTTTTGTTTGGTTCTTCAATATTTCCGATCTTAACTATTTTGGTTTAGATGTGATACATATGCTCGACATTATTGACTTGTAGATGTGAGAATGGCAAAATATTTCCATATTTTGTCTCATTTATTCGAAGCCTCCCTGTCGCTCTTCCTGGGAACGTCCTTACGACAGTAGTTGGTTGTTCCATAGACGTACATAATTTATACGTCCATGGTTGTTGCAAACGCATTCGTCTTTCACAGATCGTAGTCTCCACCGTATGCTGATGAACAGAAGAACATTTCAAATGGGAATTCCTAATGATCTTTTTTAGGCAAATTCAGCTCGACTTTGTTTTCGCGACTACTTCGAATGTTTCGAATCGACCCGAGCAAAAGTCAGTACATTCTTAAACACAGTACATTCTTAGTTATGCGTACTAATTGAAATTCTCGATGAATTCGAATTTTTCGAATCGCCAGCACCTGGAAAAATCACTTAAACACAAAGGTGTCCGCTATTAACCTGTCTCGCTAGAGGTTTCGAATGATTTCACCTTCGTCGCGCGGGTCGACCTATTGTATCGGACTCGAGACCGTCTTTCACGAAATCTTCCCGTATTTGTACAACGTTACAAAAGACGAGCAGTAAAAAAACCCCGTCGAATATACAACAAAGCGACGTGCGGCCTCTGGTCCGGTCCAGCCCGGCGGGCATTTGATTTTTGCGGTATCATTCCGCTTAAAATACGACGTATTGTCTCGCGATGTTAAGACTTTTCTGTCGCTATGGGCCATTTTTGTGAAAGACAGTTAAAGAGATATATTGTTATTAGTATATAATTTGATAGTCGGTTTTTGGTGTGAAAATGACGATTGTTGCGAGGCCAGCAGGTCGGCTATATCGAAAACCACTTTTTGTTTGCGTACGAGATTTTTTAGTCATTTTTAAGTTAGACCAGGCGAACGTCTTTTAGAAATGTGCTTTCATTGGAAATGTACTTTGATTCGATTCGACCTTAGATGTTTCTTGAATCGACTGTCCAACTAACTTCATTATAAAGACTTGATTCAAATGTTGCTGCTAGCTTGCCATTTTCTGGATTGGACTTCGGAAATAGAAATAACCGCAATGATTCATGCTTTTTCTTGTTAATGTTGCAATTTCTAATTGAGAAAACCCTCCGAAGCCAGCACAGTTATTTCAAACGTTGAAGAGGTGACTACGGAGGTGACTACTATAGTTGTGTTGGCTCTAACAAAACTGGCCCCTGGAACTGCGAAAAATGGCCTATAACATGCCGTGGGAAACTTTGTCACTGAGACGTCCAGACAAGGGTCAAATTTAATAGAGCTCATAAATAACCAACTCGATTGTGAAGTTGTCTCAATAATATAGTAGTGGACGTTTTTTTTGTCATTAGCCGAAAGAAAAAACCTATTGACCGACTCGAAATTTCCCACGTCCAGATTCCCAGGTACCTGCCCGAACTGAAAGGGTTCTTACCTCGAGCGGCCCTTCGGGATTCCCAGGTACCGCGACAGCGTGACAAGTGATCCCCACGCCCAAGCAACCTCGTGTGCCTGGAATTTGATTGTTTGCGAATTGCATTTATTATTTGTGATGTCGATTATTTTCGTTTTCATTGCGAAATCGAATACAGAACGCGCCAGTCTGAATTTAAACATAATAGTTTTTATCCAGGCAGATCGGTCACGTTCCTTTGTTGCCGGGCACAATATGATTTTCACTATTTTGAAATGAAATCCAATTTTCCCACCTGGCCACGAACAACAGTTTGTCCAGAGAATTTTTCTTGTTTCCATAGAACTTTGACCCTTAGTTTTGGAGGTCGTCATTCATTCAGCGCGTAATCATTTCTGCAGGGTATATTTTATGTATTTTCATAAATCACCTATGTATGGCAAACTTTCCGAAGACACGTGCGCCTTATTCTATCTTTAATCAGTTGTATGCTTCATTATGAGGCACCTGTAGAGAGTAGTCCCGTTGTGGCGCGGTTGCCAATCAAAAAGTTATAGGCCTAAAAATATCTATAAACCCCTTCAATTGAAAATGTCTCAGCACCAACTTCGATCGCAAATTTGGATTCAGGATTTTTTTAAATGGATTGTGTCGAGCGTTTATCAACGAAGAAAGCTTATTCCTTCTGGTGGTTAAAACCTCTCAGCACCGAGTATCTCACGTCGCTCTCTAGAACTCGAGTCAGATGCATCTTTCTAACCCTTTCAATTCTCAAGACAAATACTATTTGCTTTTCGCGAATCGTCGAGGATCTAATGTTCACATAAAACTCCCATTAATTCCAGTGTCCAACATGTGTTTTGTTTAGTTCGTTTTTCCCGTCGAGATGATAATTGTCCGCAGATCACGTTCAATCGCGATGGTCAAAAGGACGATTTCGCAATTGTATCGAGCATTTTTTTTTGTTCGCCGTCGCGGACGCTTTCGACCTGTTCTTTGTGCCGATTTCGCCGGGTTGATTGTCATCGGCGGTGGCGATAATAAGATTTACGTGCTTTTCGGCGATAGATAAATATACAATTAGAGATTTTGGCGACTGTTTTTGTCAGTTCAAACTCTGATGGAATCGTACAGAGGTCATTAGAATGTTAACCGCAGTTCTAGTTAGGCCAATCGACCTGAAAACTTAGTTTATTCCAAGAAAGCCATGTCTATCTTTGATATGATATGATTTATTTTCATATGAAATGTTTACAAAATTAATAAATGAACAGAATCAAACATTAACATGTAATAATGTAGATGAAGGACTGCTTTGAAGCAGCAGTTAGCTTGTGCTTGAAACAAGCCTCAAGTAATGAAAGAAAAATAGAATAAAGATAAATGTTTGGATTTTGATGTTAATAAGTAACCCTTATATTACCCTGGACCAAGCATGGCGTTCAATACTTGGATATTCTCTGAAGAGGTCAGAATCGTCGGCTTGTTCTCAAAGTAAACCCGTATGAATTAATAAATGATTTATCATTCCATTTGAAAGAAATATTCAGACTTATTTCGTTACCCATTTATCGACGCGGGTCATATATCAAATCGATTGACCACATTTCTGGCGTTCTGCACGGATTCTGTTGTTCGTGGCTCAGTCGAGAAAAAAACGACGTCTGGCCTCAGGTTCATCATCTCTCTGACGGAGATCGTGAGAACGCGAATCATTTCGTCTATAGGTCAGTGTTTATTGGAACGATTGTAACAAAAAACGTGATTGACCCCGGGTTAATGGCGATCGAAAAAAAAACAAGTTTTTATTTGACTGGTCACACAATCGTAATGATAGATATACCCGTTCTCGAACGCGAGTCCCGTGGGAAGTATTGGGGTTGTTTAAAAAATGACCAGGTGCATCCAGACAAGTGCGATGACATCAGTGACAGGTCATTTTTGTCGAATTGAATTCGCAAATAAAGAAATTATCTCCAATGCGCCTAAATAACGACGAAGGTTGCCCGAAAAAATGGTCGCTTTTAATTCTCCTTCCGCGAGGCAGATGCCGCGTGGAGATCAATGTCCGGCGTCGTTACGTCAAAGTCAGTCGTCTGTTAATAAGTCAAGGTCGTTTTGTAAGCGAAACGAAGTAAAGACAGATGCGGAGCCGGGGATCAATGTCAGGTGACATCACGTCAATTCGCTTCATCGAACATCATTTTCGACGCAATATTCCCACATTTTTGCAGACGCGCGTCTCGCCTCTACAGATGGTTGTAATGGACCGCGTCGTCGTAATCCTCATTAATGGATTAACGGATCAAGACGCCGACACACAACATTAGCGAATAATTGTGCAAAGTGGCCCAACGCGCTCGTGTCTTTGGCTTGTGACAGACGGTCCAAAACGTAACATAATGTATTGCCACAAAAACAACCATTTTGGTGCTTTATTGTATAGATTCACTCTTTATGAATCAAGTGTTTAAAGGTCTTTACTTGGAAAGGACCAAAGTTCGGAGTTAAAATCATCGAGCTTAAATTGTAGTTGGTGCGATTCCGAAACACATAAAGGAACCGCGATGAAACCCGAAATTGTAGTTGGTGCGATTCCGAAATACATAAAGGAACCGCGATGAAACCCGTTGAAATTTTCTCCAAATCTCCAATTGTAAATAAAGACATTTTCGCAACCGTTTTAACCCAATATCTGCTTTCTGAAATATCGAATATGTCCGTCCACCACACCGCGATAAGGTGGATGAAATTAAGCTAAATGCAATCGGTTAAATGGCTCTTAAATCGACGTCAATTATCGGATCATCTTTCACTTAACGGGACCTTATCTTAAGATGGCAGACGATCGTCATGTGATAATCGGATTTAGAACCGTTATGCTCGAATATTATCTCCGAGTCGTTTGATTGAGATATAGTGTTTAGTGTCGGGGTTCGGGTCGGTGGTCTTCCGAAAATCCCTGCTGTTTATAGTAATTTTAGTTAAGACAATCATGGCAATCTTGAAGACTTGTTCCATCGCTCGAACCATACGTAGGATAAGATCACCAATTTTCGTTTGTTATTGACTGAATTTCTCACGGAAAAAACAATGCGAAAAAATAATTAGCCCTTTTCTTTCAAATATTCCGAGCTACTTAAATTTTCAATTTCTATTGATTAGATTATGGATCGCCAATTTCGTTTCAGTTTTCAGGTGCGATTCGAATTCAATTTCTCAAGCAGAGAAAGAACAATAGCATTTTGAAAGTCGTCAAAACAAAGTCTTTTATGCGAAGTAAAACGTTGAACAATACAGAACTCATCTTCAAATTTGAGTCGTGAATACTTCGTAATTGCTTCCCATGGAAAATGGACGCGCCACCGAACCGCTGAGGGGGGTTTAATTGTCGAATATAGAATTCTTAACAACCGATCATTAAAATTGCCTTTCCTAATTAGACACAAGTGTCCTCTATTTATATATTTATATATATACATACGCCCCACCTGAATAATACACGAATGTAAGTAAGACATTGTCTAAAACTCCACCTGAAGCCCGCGGGGATGAAACATCACCAAACAATACTCAATTATCGGCTGAATGGACCAGGGAGGCTGGACGACCAGTTGAAAGATGCACGAGACTGAATGACAGGCTTTAATTTGGCTGATTTATCACCCCGTAATTTATCGTATTATCGTTTGAATTTTCGATATCTTTGAAATCGTTTATATGCTTGAACCGTGTCGCGGAAATAGATTCGATTTATGATTACGAGGTATTTCACTAATAATCGATCGACTGGTTCACGCAAACCCTACACACATCTGCAGGTGCGATCCCGTTTATGGAATTACTTTTTTTAAATAAAAGTTAATCGAATTTATGAAAGTTTGTTCAGCAAATAATAAAATCAAGGTCAAACTCTGAAATCTAGGTCAAACTCAGCTGTAAAAATATACTCTGTTTGCGTTAGTTTATGACCTGCTACGCCGATTATACAATCAAACAAGTTAACAAATTTTCCTATCCTTGACTAAATGAAAGAGATCCAATTCTGTGTGCGCAATGTTTCCGGTAATATTCGCGGCAGTTCGTCCCTGCTGCAACAATTCAGGAATCGAAAACTACATGCAATACCCCCAAAACAACTATTTCTAGAAACCTCGAAGAACTACGAATTTTCTTTCTTGGATACAGTCGGACATCATTCCGAACTTATGTTCCCATAATATATCAGCTCGGATGGGTACCCAGCAGTTGGGCGAATAGGGCACCCATGTTCGCATGGATAGACCGCCAACTCCATCGGAATGCATCATCGTTCAAAATCGGGCATTTCATCGGAACCCCAGAGAACCAGGTCTGCATACCATTCACACGGGTGGAAGGTGTGTACACTGACCAGCGGTCCATTGAATACTGGTGCAATAATGGAACGCACTGGCTTTCACTAGTACGAGTCGGGGGTCACTCGGCATGCTGTATACCTGGCATGGGAATGTTTCGTGTAGCCATTCTTCAAAATTGCACTATTTTATAATTATAGGTATATATGAGCAAATTAACGTCACGATAATGATATCACCATTGAAGACTGTGGTTGCATTATACGCGCAGCGTGGGTTATCATATCCTTCGTGTGACCGGTCGGTGTATCAATTCATCGAAGACCTATATATCCGGTCTGTTTTGCTCTCACAGTTAAGCAGATCATAGACTCTAAAACGAATGAGAAAAATTCGTTTCAGAGTTCATAGTCTTATGTACTGGTGATTAGATTTATTTAGTACCTTCTAACAAAATAGCTGCCTCCATAATTCTCCTAATGACTTCATCGAAATTACTTAGTGATTTGGGTATAGTCTAATACCTTTGGACAAAATGGCTGCCTCTATGAATCACCGTGACATCATCAAATTTCCCAGGTTCTTGTTTCGTAAACTAGTACACTTTGTGTAGACGATATGGCATAAGTGATTTCAAACGAGGGTTTATGAAGACGGCCATCTTTAAGGAAGGATACAATTCCAAGACAAAAAGAAAACTCTATTTTTCCGAACGCGAGGATTCGCAACAATTCATTTCAAAAACAAAAACAATAAGAATCCGGTTCCGTTTTAGAGTCCGGGAGGACATTGTAGACACAACTCAGGTATCGGCTCCTTTACTTTATCATGACCTCGCGGAGGAAACCAGGGAACACATCGACGGTTGATACAGCCATCGTATTAGACAATCGACTTTTTATGACTGTCGAAACAACAAGTCCAATTTGGTTCTTCGGGGTTCGACTTACAGCGCTGTCATTGAATACGGACACTATACGAGCCAAACACAATTTCCGCAACAAAAACAATGATTCCGTAGACAATAAAGTTCTTTTTGTTGTTCGCAAATTAGCTACCGAAATCATCCTTGGCCCGATTTCAAATTTATTACATAAATTGGCATTATTAGTATATCATTATGATTTATACTATACACATAGATAAATAGAACAAGTTAATGGAATCGCGGTGGACATGTTTTTTTTCACCGGTTATCGGATGAGAGAGAGATGCGACTTCAATATTTATCTAGAGATAATGCGTTATGTATAAATCATCGAAAATGATGATAGGCCATGAGATGATTGCGTGGCGAATTAGCATGAAATAGTAATAACGATCTGCTTTATCCCTATCGACGTGTGAACGTGTCTGCGAGACGGCTGGACGGCGCCCCGGAAACGCTGTTACACGCGTTAGGGCATTAGCGTATAAATATTTGAAATCGGTGATTTTGCGGCGAAGAATCGAATCACACACGAGTCACATTGAAATAATCACGTATTCATCTGCGACGATAATACCCGTATGGTTAAATATTCAACGACGATGAAATCGCGGATGGATTTTCCCAGAATCGACCGCAATCTGATTCTGAATTGAGAATCGGTTTTCATGTGCCGTCGAATCCAGGCTCATTAAAATTTTATTTTAACGCGAGCGAATTATGTGATGAACGAGGAATCATCTCTTTCACTATAAACCGACATTGCAGTAGGTTTCTATATAATTACCTTGTGTTCGTAAATCCTGGTGGCGATCGGACAAAGTTTCTTATTCCCTAAAATACCCGCAGCAATATAGCGGTTGATTCTTCCGTTTACTGGGAAGTCTAACGAATGGGAACTTTCCCATGCCCCTAAAAAAGATCCCGACCTTTTAAAGGTTGTTTCTTCCTTTTACTGATCGGGTGGTCTGGTTAATGGGAAAGGAGGTGTCATGTTCTACCTTCGGATGGGATCGGATAGTTCACTAAAAATGATGTTTTGCTTCACTCACTAGTGCGACTAGAGATTTTAAATCAATTCGTCTGACGAACGACCAGGTGTGTAGAGTAGTGACTTTAGTTGCCTGTACCCCATCGACCGTTCGTTAGATTCTGAATGTTCGAATTTTTGAATGTTTGATTTTCGAGCGCGTGTCGACAATAAGAGCTTCTACGATACAATATTCACAATACGTCTCTTCCCTCGATTTGTTTAATTTTCAAAACCCTCTCTCTCATCCCGGTTTGACGAGTTTAACAGTTTGAATTTCACGCGCCGATCCTCTTTTGTAAAAGTGTCGTTCGTCGAACGCGATTCGAGGCGTTACTTTCAACCGTGCGCGCACCGTCGAACCATCCCATCGGCGTCACGAGTCACGTGACTCCGGCGAAGGTCGCGTGCGCAGTCGCGTCGGTATTATTGTCTTATGACGATTTGAGATTTGGTCGATTGAGAACGTTTCGGGTAAACGTCTGAATTTTGTATGTATAGATGCGTCTAGCACTCGTGAACTATCTTCCATGTGTGTTATTCCATTAAGTGTCAAGTCGGTGTGTTGCTCTCAGCATTGTCACTTTTGACATGAACCGATACGGCTCTCGACAAGGCGATGATCAGACCGAAATTAGTTTTCCTTTAGAAAGATTTCGGTGACGAAGCTTTTTGTTGTTCACGTTTGACGGATTTGTATGAAAACTAACGATCCAAAACGGTCCATCAATCTTCGACGATTAATTTTGACATTTCAAGTATTAACAAACGTCTGTTTTCCAAATTGCGAATCATGCGAAATATTAAGATCTTCTATATGTATATACCCGTCAATAGAGTTGCGCGCAATTCTAATGACATTTTAAAGGCGAATTCCGTGTGGTTTATTTCATAACATTACCATATACATACAAGAAATTCTGAACATCGCAGGATATCTTCAAACTCAATTCCATGTCATAAATTCACATTATAAACAAACTGCTTCGAGAATATATTCTACGAATATATATACGTAATATTGATGATGGACCCTTATTAGGAAGCGATTAAAAAGTGGCACAATTCACGGGGAATTACCACTGCATTCAATTGACCAATTGATGATTAGCTACCGGGTGTAGGTGCTCTGTAACAATCCTCTGCGAGACCAGGAACAAAACAAACACTGTTTTCCCGCCCTCAAAAATCGCCAACAGGAACAGAACTCATATTTTACAATATCCTTTGTTTTGTCGTGATGGTTTAATTGAATTGGTACGAATTGAACGGGCTTTATAATTCATTTTCAATACATTTCATAGTCTTGATTACCAAACAAATAGGTCCTTGTTTTTAATTTCAGCAAAAATCTAACGCGGGTTTTCCTCGTGATAACTTTCCTGCTCTGATGTTCCTTTTGATAAGTATTCATGTATTTCTTTTCATTTAAACCGTGTTTGTATGAATTCTGTAAACTGCATGGATACGTGTACACTGTATGAACCTGTTTTTTGTGCTCTGTGCAAATGTAAATTTTGTGGAGCAATAAACTAATTGTAATTGTAATTGTAATTTTTTATCTATCTCATGAAATTCTACAATTACTAAACTTTGATCGAACCAGCCAGGGACCAGTTGCAATTGAGGTTCAAAGATCCATGATTCTAACTAACAACTTCACCTACGTATAAGCCGTTAAGTTCATTTTAGTTTTTTAAGTATCTAGCTATGAACTTTTTAAGACCAGGGGCCAGTTGCATAGTCATGGCTTTGACTTATGACCAGTCTAAGACCAACTTAGTTCTATAGCCAAAATAACAACTTAAAGGATTTATCGAGTATAAGATCCATATAGCATATGCTCATTAGTTTTACATGATATCAAATGATATGATTTTACATGATTTCAAATGTATCTTTGATGATATACAAAGAGAACGGAGAAGATAAAAACTTATCTAATCAAAAGCTTTGATGAACAGATGGATTTTTAGTTACGTACGCCCAGTAGCCTTAAGATCTGAAACCGTTTGCAACTGACCCCATTCGTAGTTTTCTTGATAGAGAGATACGGTTTCGCTCGAACTGATGTGCGTTCGAGGGATATGCAATTTCACGAATTGCACCTCAAACTCGGGACGCGCAGTTGATTGAAACTGTAAAGTTTAATAAAAACGTCGCACTATTAAACTACATTGTTCGACATTACGTTACGGAGTTGAGCACGCTAGCGGTAGCGACGTGGGAGCGCGAGAATTCACGAGGGACGACGAGAACTGTGAAATTTCTGATTAGATTTCTTGGTTTAATGTTTAAAGGTATTTGATTCGACGGCTTCCATCGTTCGGTGTAGGTTGCAGAAATGTATCATCGCCCCGGCGAAGTTCGTGGTGATTTTAATTAATTTTTCTTTATCCGAGTTTTACGCGTTGCATGGATTCATTTGGGCTCGGATGGAATTGTGTTAGATTTATATACAACCGCGAACATAAACTCGAACACGAAATTACGGCTTTCGTGTTCAGCAGACATTTCTACAGGTATCAATTTCATTTCAAGTCAAAGGCCAAAAGGTCTCGAAAGGCAGCGCAAATATTTGACGCCGAAATTTCAATATCGGATATGTAGAATTATATTTTGAATGGACTCTGAAGATGGGAAGAAGTAATCTTTCAGAAACTATACACGAAACAAGAATTGCACTTGTTGTGGTTTTTTAGATATACCTGATATACTGCGACTATATACAAAGCCGTACCTAGCATTTGAATTTTTCTCTTTTTTGGGCTGAGAAACCCGAAAATGGGCAGTTCGATTGGAAATAACAATAATATTTGCAGAAAGGGCACTTTTCTAAAGGGTTTTTGCACCCCCACGCTATTTACAGCCCTGCTTTAGTCTAAAATAATTTCGACTTCGACAAGTTTGTTGAAAAATTCCCACGCCATGAAACGTGTTTTGATTCTAGGCTACGCGCGCGCCTGTTGCCGAGGCGCCCATGGCGTTAGGGCTCCGATCGTCTTATTCGGGGCTCGAAACGTCTTTAAACCGTCACGAAACGATAACATATTCGTAGCGATCGACAAATATTTTCCGACAACAACCGCTCCACGCAACCGTTTGTTCTCGGTACGACGGGTAACAACTGTTAGAAGCGTCTGAGTCGATCCGATGATAAAATGGCGGCTCCCGGTGACAATTTAAACACAATATTTGTCGTGTTTACATTTTAAAGAAAAGCCGCGCCGATAAAATCACAGCCTCGAGCGTAGAAAACTTTCTTGAAAACATGTCCGAAATGAGCGAGACATGACTCGGCATCGCATTTCGGTATTTGTCGATTTGTTGTTTTTGCTTTTGAATGGTCGGGATTGATGTAAGTTTCTATTGCCGGTTTAATCGTAGCCAGCGGCGGCCGAGGTGACGGCGGCGCTTCGCCCTGTCGCCCGGCAGAGACCGACGGGGATCAGCATCACCGTCAAAACCCCCGAAAATCGAATTCAAACAATAACACGCTTTAACAAGGCTGGGTATTAATCGTAGAAACTAAAGCGCCCGCCTCGTCCATATTACAAGCGCGCATCTGCGCCTGACTGGCCACGTATTAATGACACGCACTTTATCGTAAATAGCGAGACAAAATGGACGCTTTGTGCAGCCCGCTTTCCTAATCCCGTCCCACCTATTAAAACTCGGTTTCGATGCCGGTTCGAGATAATATTCACAAAAAGCTCCCAAATCTAATCGAATTCGCTTGCATTATAACCGGGGCGAGGAGAGATGCAATCTTGTCGCGGCTCGACATAAACTCGATGATTTCGGTATAGCTTTTGATAAGATCTTGGCTCCGGGCGGTATCTTTCTGATCTACAGCTTGTAGCCTTTTTGTTTTACCGCCTCGGGCCGGGTAAATTTTTATTACGGACAAAAATAACGACAAATGATGCGCAATAGAAATCGTCTACACGGCATATTGAGGCCACCATGATGGAAGGCATCATGCGCAAGATTTTTGCTTTTCATTTCGAACTATCACACAATACCCTCAGTTCCCAGAGACACTTTTGAAATAAGATCAAATGAAACTAAACCCATTTTTGATTTACCAGAATCAAAGGCTCAAATTCAGATTAAACGAATGGATCCGTCGTGGCGAAACCTACTTTAATGAAGTCATGAATGGGTCAACTCATCCCCATCGTGATCAAAATCAGGGGCCAATTCCACAGTCGTAGGTTATATTTGAGACCAGTCTGGGACCATCTTTGTTCTATAGCTAATCGAATCTAACAACCTAAGACCCGAAGTCATAAGATTTGAGACCACCAGGACCAAGTCACAGTGCAACTGGACTCGTGATTTCTTGATCGTAAAAACTAAGACTTGGTCCTGAGGCCCGCATGCACGTATATATGAACAATGTATTCATAGATTCTATTCTAAAACGCATCTAAAGACTCACACATAGAGGCGAATGCGTCGGAATTCAAATGAAATATTAAACAAGGTCGTTAATGATATGTCATTTATCACGCCCCGTATTGGCATATTTCCGTTAGAAATAATTCTATCTCCGTTTCTATGCGGTTTTGAAGTGCGATGCGTTTTGTTTTGGCGCGCGTTGAAAATCTCGCTTCAATGAGAAATTCCCCAAAAACTCTATAGCGGCAGGATATATACAATCGAAACTCGGATAGACCAGAGAAACTATGCACGGATACAAAAAGAACAATATTCGTACCGAAACATTCTTTTGTTATACGCATTCCAGTCATGATTTTGTTTGAGCTTTTTAACGACGATTTGATTAAAAAACCTTCGCATTCTGACTTTGAAAACATGACATTTTAAAGTTTGAGAAATTCGCGGCTCGTCTTTCAATTTCGTAGATAAGGGCCTCGGATTTCTCACGGAGAAAAAATCAAATTAAATGCCTTTCTCTGTTAGTATAAACGTTGCTCTTTTCAGAGGTCTGTCGCGGTGACCTGGTCCCAGCGGGTTCACGAGTAAATTACTATTTTCTCATCCTAACAGATACAAAGAGTCTTTTTAATCCGACAATAATCGAATAACATACATAGGGAGTGTGCTTGTAGCATATTGACGATTTGCATTTTTATTCGTTTAGTAAGCTGGACCCTTTTTATTGCCTATAGTTTATTAGCCTTTTGTCCGGTCAATATACATACATTACTAGAATATAAAGCCCTCTGCTTCTTTTTGTCGCTGACAAGTTCGAATGGTCATATATTCATAAGCAGGTTTTTTGCATTTTCGTATCGCGCCAGTTGTGATTCGGACAACGAAAATCTACAATTGAATCGCCTTTGTCCGTCGTGGCTACAACAGGACAGTCAGACGGTGGGAAAAAATCGGCCACTATTTCATCAATTCTTTGATTTCATAAATACACAGAAAAAAACCCCATCCGATCCGATTCAGACTCTTGTCCATTGTGTAGCCGTAATTGCATCGGCCAGAATAGATATTCGCGTCCGTGAGATATTGGACGAATCTTCTTCCCGAACTTTCGTCCTCGGCGATGGAAGAAATTCACCGCTGTAAAATATTTGTAATCACGAATACTCGAAAAATGAGAGCTTTAATCTGAACCTGAAACTACAAGACAACATCGTTACGTTATATAGACTAGATAATGATTCGAAATATCATTTTAATCCGATCAGATCCCGAGATTTAATTCTCTGCGGGATAAAGCTATTGAGAAATTTCATTTCGGTTTCAATGTACAAGAATTAACTCTCTAATTCTTTAGGAGAAAACCCCCTTATTGGAAGAACAGTTCTGGAAATGGCTCATAGAATTGAGTCAAAACGTTTAATGCTCTTATAGCTTTTTCGTCATATTGTGAGTTAAATTCAAAATATGAGTGTCATTATTACACTGTAAAGATGTATATCACATCAATTTCTCTTCTTTTGCATAAACAGCTAATCTAATTAAGTTCAAACAGTTCATTCGACAATCTTATCACGATACAAGCACATGATTGTCGGGGATTGAATCAAACGTTAAGTCATCTCATTTTTTTTAAAAACCAGAATGAGATATAATATCACCATCAAAGATCGATGCAGCTTTGACCAGCTTAACATAGACACCAGACACCGCTATATTTCACAGTCCGATGCAGCATTTCCAAGCATTTGTAGATTCATAGCATTTTTCCACCTTTGCGCGGATTCTGTCGGACAAGATTCGACATTTGTATGCCGCTCACTAATGCAGCTGGCACAGGTGACATTCTCGGAGACAAAAGGAATAACACGCATTACCGAAAATATCTAGGCATTCTGTGGTTTCAGGTGCGCTCGCGAAACAAAAGGATTTCAAATGATCTGTCGGAAAAAAGTAGATTAATCGTTATCTGCATTCAATAACCCTTTTCATTTTTCGAAACATACATTATACATTGTTATTGAGTAAACATGAAAAAAGATGTCTTTGTTTTATGGCACTTTTTTATTCAATTTTTTTCAATTCTACGATTTTTAGAACGTGTTCGATTGAAAATTTGAGTTCGCCTCTGATTCGTCGCGGCGCAATGGAAATTGTATCGGGAGATCGTGATCGCCTTTGTTCGTTGATTCATAAGATTCATCGTTGATTCAGAACCGAACGTGGCCGAAGTGGCGAAAAATGTCGAAACGCTCGCTAAGAAAATATTAGCAATACAGGACAAAACGTGGGACGCCTGTGCAAATTGACACATGCCCTTAGATCATTGCTAAAATTGGATTTCATGTTTGTCTTATTGGATTTCCGGCGAAATTCTGTTATTGCAACCTGTCAAATCCTAATAGCCCAATCTCAGGAAGTTTCAGTTGTTAGCACTACCGGAAGGAAACGTATTTGCGCTTGTCGTCTGCTGCGGAGAGGCGCGCGCGATCGATATCTGTGTAAAAGGCGTTGGTGATTGTGAAATAAACGGCCGAAGCAAAAAGTCATCGAACTTGTCTATCACCGGGGGAGATAAGAACCTTAGACCGAGAAACTTTGCCGCCAGGATTCGAACCCACGATACTCGAATCGACGAGGCCAGTCCCGTGTTCGGTCTAAGTTGATGTTGACACAGAGCAGGACTCAGTACCACAGTTCTTGACTCGGAGTTATTCATGGAAAATTACCTAATCTTGATTCAGGGTTAACTTTAACTCGCGTCTGTGGAACTTGATCCTGTGCTTTAAGGCAAAGAGCCGAACCCCCGAAAAGGTTATGTAGGCCTAGATAAATAAAGTGAGTGTATCATGATATTAGGGCATCTTGGCCAGAGTTTGAATAAATCTTTGCCCGAAACTATATACCTCTCACGATTAAACACATGCACTAGTTTTATGATATGATACTTCATTTGACATACCTCATCTAACTACTTGAACTTAACTAATTTACCTGATAAAGCTACTACACACTAAGTAGTGAGAAAGCTCTTACCTTAACTAAAATGAAGACAATCTTCAAAGTATTATTCGTCATTACGTTTTACTAATTCGACGTCAGGTTAACACGACTCCTCCACATCGTTGAAATTAACTGGTTTTACCATATTTTCGCGGAAGCGCTTCTCACACCGCGAACTCAAAATTGAACCGTGAAAAATACACCGTTTCTGGAGACGACGTTATTATTGGATATTTGGAATACATGCAAAAAATCAATAGGAAATTTTCAATTTGTTCAGTGTACGCAAACATTTATAGTTTGAACATGGAATCTTAACCCCGGCGATGTGTGCCTTCTCGCGCGGGGCATCGGCAAAAGTACACAAAATCATTGAAACTCACTGCAATCGCCATGGCGACCGGGATTGTTGACGTCGTAGGAAATTGTTGACACTGGCAATTTCATCGCTAATTGGATCGTTGGATTCGCCACAAATGACCAGATTTTCTGTTCGGCTAATTGAATCAGGAAGAGCTGGTAAACACTGTCGATACAAGCAGGCACTCCGGCGTCGAGTGAGAGTCAATATTGGCCAAGATTCCTCTCTCTCTCTCGACTCGAGTGGAGTCAAGTAGCACTGCGCGAAGAAAGCGCCTTCGAATCACGAGCCGTCTTGAATGGCTTAATTGAATAAGCGATACCCGGAAAGTGGCCACTTACGACAAGTGATTCTTAAAATTACGACAGATTGGCGATGATCGTGTGTCGGTTAATGAACGTGATATTAGATAGCCGAAACCTAATGAAATAATTGGCCGAACAGGCTAGATGAATATGGCTGTAGCCTCCAAACTGTCCGGTTGATTTGGCGAAGAATATACTCCACGAAATGCGTTCATAAAAGTTAACTGTACGCGGAGTGCCCTCGAAAAAAATGTTATCTCATAGCCCATTCTCAACATCCACCTTTAGATTTATTAATTGCGTTCTTAAGAAACAAAAGCATCGCTTTGTTCGGAGTGGCGGGATATGGAGATGCTCTATTGTCCTTTTAAGGTCAGTTACGATAAAAAGGATATATTCGAAGCACAAAACCCGTTATAGGCCTCTCCCGGTAAACTCCAAGAATTCGACCCATCATTGTACAAAAGTGTTTGTACAGTTCTCACTTAATCGCTTGTAGTTATTGTCTTGCCAACGCGGCCGTTAAGATGTAACTTGTTTACTCGGGTTTCGACCGGGCCCATTACCTCTGATTTCCCTATTGTGGCGACAGTTCGCTATCGCACTCCCGAGGATCGCTCGACCATCGTTTCAACAAAAACTTACGCCGCATTTCGGCGCGAATAAACCGATTAATAGCGGCTATAATATCGTTCGATTGCCGTATGATAGCTTCCGTCCGTGGTATAAGGTCGATACACGTACTTAAATCCCGCCGATTTAAAGTCATCTTTTCCGCGATTCCGCCCTGAAGTCGAGGGTCAGCAAACAACGCATGTGACTCCAACAAAGCGTTTCGGTCTTAGCCACTTCAGTTTACTCGGCAATAAAGTATCGCATAATGGTGCCTATGACTTTTATGTCTTACTAGGTTTCTTTATCTTTTTTTAAAAGGAAAACCACATCGGAATTTAGCCCGTACATGAAATTCGTTTCCCTAAAAATGTATTTCGAAGGATTTCACATACTTTTTAACGGCGAAGTTTCGATGGAGGGTATTTCAATTCACACTATAGGATTTTATGCGATTAAAAATTCATTAAAATTTAACTGCGCCGTATCCGCTGTTGACTAACAACCATCATCAGGTGCAATGATACCAACATCATCCAACATCATTCCACCTGATGACGGCTGTTAGTCAACAGCCGAAACGTTGTGGTTCAATTTTAATGAATTCTTAATCGCATAAAACTTTATCGTGGGACATCTATTTCATCTAACGAAAATTACATCGTCATTTATCTCGTCCATGACAATATTATGTCTTCTAAACTAACGCTCAATATTCAGCCCATTAAACGGTTACTTTCGTGTACAGAAAATAAAACGTGCTGATACTATGATCCATTGTTTGTAAATTTTGATAGTACGCGTATTTGTAATTTCGTGTTGTGCATCCTTAACAACAAGCTAAATATATTTCAATATAAAACCACTTAATCATTGCATCGATCGTGGGTATTGTACACCAGCTGGTGCGAACAAAGTAAAGCCTCGTCGCAAAATCTGTTACTGGCTTCACATACATATTGTCAATAACAATAATGTTGATCACTACCAGCATGCGGTGCGTATAGACGCATCTTTATCACGAGCACTTACACGTGCGTACCGTCCACCAAGAGTCGCTGACCCACGGGTTCATTCACCTATTCGTACCATCCTCCCTCTGCAGGGACTCGAACCTGATGGCATCGCTACACTCAGCAACGGCACGAACCCCTGCCATAAACGACCGTGTGCGCAGATACATGCGCAGCTTTCCGAACGAAAACTGGCGGCACCAATCAGATTGCTCGTTGTATAATCGTTGAGGCAAATTTCAAGGAAGAACTATAAATGGGAAAACCCGGGATAAAATAAAACGGGATTTCTGATTGGCTAAAAATCACATCATCTGAACTACGCATGTATCTGCGCACACGGTCGATTATGGCAGGGTTTCGTGCCTTGGCAATCTCGATGCCATCAGGTTCGAATCCCTGCCGGGGAGGATGATTCGTACTTACGCACCATGTTAGTAGGGGTTTGTATAGGGCCTATTAACTCGTAGTTATAATCGGGCTCCAATACCATCGCTATAGAACCAAATGACGTATCCATCATTAAAGTGTTACTTAAGGACAACCGCCAAGTTGCCTCGATTTTGATATTGGGGAAAGGTATCTTAAGACCCGTCAATTAAATTCAATTTCATTTAATTCAATTCAATTCAAGCTTTATTTGGCATAAACGTTACGCGTCGTTCGATCAATGGTGATTTAATGACCGGGCGCTTATAGAATCAATGTTTACAAAATAACCGCATTTCTCGGATTCAAAGACTTTCAGCGCCAGCATCGACTGTTTTAGTGCATATAATATCTATCCGTATTTCGAATAGCTGGAATTATTGAATGACCTGCTGAAATACAATAGGAAAGACAACAAACACAAAAGATGCGTTTTAGATTGAAAAACAGTAGACCTAACCACAAACCACACGTTTTTAGAACAGTCGACGACATTTCGACTGAATGCAGTCTGCCGTTATTTTTATCATTGATACAATTAAACCGTTTTTTTTTCTTCTGAAAAGTCATCATAAATTATCAATTGATAAAATCTTTCCTGGCCCGACAATGTATACACCTGTCGCGCGCTATGCGGGTATTCGCGCTTTACAATTCCAGCGTCGCCTTATGGTTATTTCCGCAAAAAGAATTAATGGGTATAGTTTAAACGAGCCAATGAATATGACCGTAACGACCGCGCGTGGCTCGGTCACGGCGCGACGGGGTTTCACCTCTAAACCGTTACTGACAAAACACGCACTGTGATCTACTGCATTCTGAGAACTGGGTCGGTTTCAACGCGCATGCAATAACCACGAATTATTGGAGCTACGATGAAAATTACAATTTACGATCTTAATTCATTTATGTGCGAATGATTAGATTTGCGAACAGCACAAAACAGGTTCGTACAAGTCTCGCGATGGCATCAGGTTCGAATCCCAGCCGAGGGAGTTTCAGTGTTAGAGATCGAGCGAATTTGTTCGATATTTTCACATCAAATAACCGCTTATCCCCGTATGAAAATAATACTAAGAGAATATCCCGCTATATTCATTAAAAAAGAAACTAGAATTCTCGATTTTATTACCCGACAATGTGTCGGAAAGAAAGGTCTTTACGCCGGCGAGTTTTGTTTTGAAAACGTAAAACGGGTAATTTAGAAGACTTAGACGAGGAATAAGTCGCGGGTGCAGGTGTAAATTAGAGGTTTTTTCGCGCAGGTTCTTTATCGGATAAAGACGATTAGATTCTTTAGAAATCGGCTTCATTTTATTTACTTTATCGGATCATTGGGAACCGACGCCCAGAATCGAGATCGGGTTAGTTTCAGTAATTGTTTTGAGAATGTTTTTACTCCGGTGCGATATATAAGACTTTCTAAACCGATCAGTTCACGAAGCGTCTGTCGATAAATCCGCCGCTAGCCGGCGATTATATTAACATTTCATCGGGTAGGGGCCTTAACTCAGCATTAACTCTTAAATCTATTTTACAAAAACTGATTAACCCCACAATGAAGAACTTAAATTCATTTATAAGAGGTATGTTTTTACGAAACTGATCCCTATGATGAGGTGCACAAGTACGCCCTAACTTCACGTAAATTACAATGAAAATGAAAACGCTTAGTAAATCGAAGAAAAAAGGTGTAAGTTCATCTGTGTAGTATCTGTGGAGTGTGAACGGGGCGTTGTTTGTCTTTTCGACGGTTTAGTAACGCAGACGATCGCCACGAACTCGCACTTAACCGGAATTATACGACAAGTTCCGGACAGTGCCGAGTGACGGGCGTAATTCGGGTACAGATTGTGTCAACGATTCTGGATCAAGAGCCCGAGGCGACGCGCAGGATTTCTATAGAACCTGACACACATGAAGTGGCTAGAACGGCATGGCGCCATCACCTGTGGCTCGACGGAATTTTCAAGAGGCCATAATCGGCGTTTTATATACATACATCTGTCAAACGTTACCCACGGGTCAACAACAAGTGACAACAATAAATAACGTTCGTTCAAATGATGTTGTTATTGTGCGCACACCTCTGCAACGGCTGTGACAGCTATGATCATGATGGGCCTCTCACTGGCCCGCCAGAATAGTTCTATATGCTCCGAATATTTTTTTCATAAACCAACATCCAATAAAAGCGTTAACGACTCGCGTTTAACGACACCGGAACTGAAACGAAACCTCACATGGGTAGATGATCCAAAGGGTAATTTTGAAGATGTTTCCATATCCCAAAAGGGCATTTAATTGTCCAAGAAGGCAATATTATGCGCACTCCCGCTCTGAAATTCACCAATTACCTTTGTTGATAAAATGAAAAACGACTTCCAAAATGATTTGATGGACTTCGATGGATTTGTACAAATCTCAAAAGTCCCCAAAGATCACTGCTTCGAGGATTCAGGTTGATTCATCGTACGTATCTTCAAACGGTCTGTATCACTAAAACATTAGTCGTACACGTATATCACTTCACGATCCTAAAAGGAACCGACCTCTGTCTCTCCCCTCTCATTGACAACAATAGCAAGAAAGAACCTCGAATAAACGGATAGTTACTTCTTGGACATAGAAAAATTACAATATTTGCTCGACAAACTTTTGTTGGCCGTACAACATCAAACTAATGCGAAAATCCATTACAAACTCACTAGCAAATCCAATACAAACTTTTAGAAGAGTTTGATCTACGGCGAATTTTGCACCGTGGGAGGGAGTAAGGAAGCGCTTCACCCCGGGTTGTTCCGTCCTATTTGGATTTAATCGTTTTTACGATGTTAGGATTGTCCGAACTGCTGCAATTTATTGTCTTGAAGGTAGCCGCGTTGGGATCTGGTGAGCTCGTAGGTCGTTAAGGCTCCGTATTTCTATTCTGGCCGATGAAACGAATTGCTTATCGTGTATAAAAATCATGTCCACTAAGTCATGTGCGATGCATGGATTGGACTTTAATCACTGACCAACGTGGGATTGGATCGCCGGCCAGGTTCTGTAACTGGCTCCTGCGGGTGCTACAATATCACGGCAAGGACGCCGCCATGTTTGCTAATCGGACAATATTTTGATCAGTCATTGTTCGGTTTGTTACTGATGGAGCCCTTGAGATGGCCCGGCAAAGCGGAAAAATCGATCGGACTCGTTCGAATGCCGAAGAAGACCAAACTTGGCAAACTAAATGCATACCATAAGCTAATTGGACAAGTTCTGGCCGGCATTCTAAAAGCGTTATATTCGTCGCATGTATTTTGCGGACACTTCGCGGATATAGAATGATGACCATCACAGCAAGGACAAGATGGAGGTCATCTATGTTATCATCAGAGGCATCTATAATGATTAAGCCATGTTTAAGTCACGTTTCGAGTTTTCGTCGTTGACTATTCAGGTCATAGTTTGTATTTTCTGAATATTCTTCAGACCGAATTTGAAGATTCTATTGCTGTTGAAACGATGTTACAAGCAATAAAAAGAAACCATTCTTCATGATGATATGCATTGGGTGGCGAGTTTGCAGCCATCAGTGGGTTGCTCCGGGTGAACTTTGTTTTGGTGACCATATCGTTTTTCTTCTTTTCACGAGTGGTAACGCAGTTTACAATTCTATGAATTTCAAATGAAAATGACTCGGATGAAAGAATACTAGCATTTCGGTTGATAATCACTCGAATCGGTTCATACACACAGCGCTCAAAGATTTCGCGTTGATTTTTCATTTCGATTTTCCGTATTACGTTTGAAAATTGTCGGCGGTTTTCGACAAGCAGCGAATCTTCACACACGCCACAATGGACCAGATCACATTCATTACGCACGTTCCCGAGTAAAAACATACCAACGACATTTCAAAGATCTTTTGAATCGGCGATCTTTAGCGTGTCAACAGAAATTAGTTTCTCGATTTGTCGGCCTTTTAAAACACCGATTTCCTGACAATTTAAAGGCAGCTGATGCTAGATGTGGGCGCAATTTCGCGTAGAATACAGAAAATGAACTTCTACAAAGCGTTCTGAGATACACGTTAAGTGCTCAAATACTAACTACAATAGGACATGTGCAATTAGACAGTTGAGCCCGTAATATTAGCGGGTTTCGCTTTTGTTTGGTGCGATTCTTACGCTGACAATGGCCACTCGAGAGTTGTCGATTTGAAAACGAAACCACCGACAAACCAAACAGCGAAGGACTATAGCACCAACAAATTTCGAACGATTTAAAAGTTGAATTTGTTATTTCTGTCTGGGAATCTGCCTTTTGCGACCGGTCTTTATGTTTCGCCTGCGGAGTGAACTCGAGTACGTACACATCTCAATTATCACCCCTTCAATGAAGTCGATCGCGCTGCGACAAAACCCGAGTGATTTCATCAATTAGAGAATTCCTGACTTCAAACTCAACGGTGTGAAAGTCTCAGTCAATTAAACGCAGAACACAATAGACTCTTTAAACCAGCATCGGTAATTAGATTCTAATTGACATTGACGGGGCATGATTCGATTACGACAGGCGTTTAATTACTTTATGAGTCGATATAACGTCTTTCTGATTTGAATTATTATCTGCAATTTTTTTGTGTGTTTTTAAACTGAAACAAGTCCAAAATGGAATTACTCGACTTAGACTGGTTTTGCGTAAGTTTTAAGATTGTATGTCGAACCGAAATCTACGCATTGAACTGAACCTATAGAACAAAATGTACGACCTAAGTTGAAACAAAACGAGGCAACGTTTACTTCAGACCTCATTTCCACTATCGCCGTGTGATTATGACGTAACTGATGTATTCGGCAGCTCATATTTCATACATTTCTTCACAATTTCTAACAAGCGAGATGAGTCACTATACCAGAAACAGTTAGCATTCACACGCAATAATATGACCCGGACTAAGATTTGGGCACGGGCCTTGTCCAACGATTTTGGTGTGTGTAAACAAGCACGGGCTCATTTGGTACCAGTGTGAACGCTTCGCCCGGACCATTATCACTCGTGTGATCGCGGCTTATAACGTCGAAATTTAAAACGCCTCGTTTTTGTAAGCCGTGCTATTATTGTGCCCGGCGATCCTTTATAGGTGTACACTCGACATTTATACAAATACACGGGTTAAACTCCTGTCGAGTTTTTACTGCGAAAATCGAATTTCAATCCCATTCGAAATAAAAGTGGTCGGTTCGGCATCAGTGGAAGATTATGTGTTGTATCACCTGTTCAGTCATCACAAATTTCACCGACTCTGAATCAACACGTTCCCGCGTTTCAAATTATCTACACGTCGAGGAGGATAGGCCTTATTTGTATATGCATAGTGTACCGTTACAGTACCGCTTTCAACGATTCAATCGAAATCACGAAGGAAATATGTACGTGAAATCCATGTTATTTCCCATATGTCAAAACTAACGCCTTGTATGGAATTGCTAGGCATTCAACGCTTCATGCTTTACCTTTCGGGTGATACTCATAATATACCTGGTATTCAACTTATACGTGATGAGTTGATATTCAAAATCCGCCATCGACGCTGAATTTAAGTGAATCCGATTTTGCTAATCGTATCGTAGAAGTTGCGAGCGAATTCGTGAACTTTTAATGCAAATATAATTTAGGGTATATAGTGAGTCCTTTAGCATCAACAAGTCCAACATCTTTATTAGATCTTAAAGAATACTTTCTTTCGGCCACATATCTGAAAGCCCGTTGAAACCTCCACATTTGTCATGTACTTGATAAAAAATACGAAGTATAAGAGGCAATGTTTTGCCTGGATACATTTTAGTGTTGTTTGTACTTCGATTTCCGATTTCAAAATCAAACCCCCTGTTTCGCTCCCGGCAGGTGCGATGGGTCTGTAAGGGACACTCAATCAAAAAATCACGCGAAATTTACCAACCAAATAAATAACAGGGGCAATCCCTATTCTAAGATCAAAAACATAATACCAAACAAAAGTTATAAGCTTCTTCGAATCGAGCAGGGAGACTGCGCTGGTCTGTGATTGAGTTCTGTAGATCGAATAGATCTTCTATGTATATATTTTTCTAGTAGTCTTATCCCAGAGAATAAAGAAGGAAACATGAACATTTTACGGAAATTCGAATATGATAACTTCCCGATTATTCGGGAAATTGTGTTCGATTGTGCAAGATTTGAAATGCTGCGTATTCGAATCCAACGCCAGCCAAAGTATAGCGGCTCTCAGCAGCACAGTTGATTAGGAAATGTGTAAATAAATGCCAATAATCGATTATCAATTGAAAATATACGCAAAATCTACGTATTTAATCAGAGGCAGTTTTGAAGTTGTCGAAAGGGAAATACTTCAGTTTTTTCAATGGTAATCAAATGTGGTTGTTTCGTGCTTGTGTACATGGCCACCTGAATATTTTCTAGTGGACAGAGACACAGGACCCAGTTTCAAAGAAAACTAAACGGTTTCATTAGTTAGGAACACATTATACCGATGAAAATTTCAGGCCACTCTGTGATGAAACGGTCTATATAGGGCGGTGCGATACCTTAGACCCATTCCAACATTTCAGAATCTTACAGAACCTGGAAATTTTGATTCAATGAGTAAACCTCGTTAAAATAGATGTAATATAATGAATTCCCTCAGCACATCCAAGGTTAAAAAAAACTAACTTTCAGTTCCAACTCCGAATCTGAAACCGTGTTTTATGCTTACCTACGACAACCGACAACCGTCTGGTTAATGGAGCATAATGTGTAAGCATCTTGATAAAAAAGTTTCTATTCTATCCTATTCCGTGCGGAGTTCGCATCCTCAATCAGTTTCAAAAATTAGTTTTATGAAAAACTGCATAAATAAATGATTGGAAATTGGATTGATTAGAGATTAGATCAAATAATTAAACCAGAACGTGGTTTATTTATTTGAACTGGGATCTGAGTTTCAATTCCACGATTAAAACTATAAGAGAAAGAGCGGATCCAGAAATTTGAACAGATGGGAGTCCAGCCCTGTGTTTTCACGGATATAGTTTTTTCTAAATATCTAGATAAAAGATGCAATCTCCTGAGAAAAGAATTTCATTCATAAAAATGTACAGTCATTCTGGCGGACGCCGAAACAGCAATCGATAATGATTTGAATTGTCGTTAGTTTCAACATTGATATGATTGATATCAACATCAGAAAGATTTCAAACACGGAGCAGCGGGGTCGAGACCCCCTAAACCCTTTAGATCCGCCCATGTGAGATAAGATCTGAATAATTTGAATTTCTTTTCAAATATATGCTTAAGCGAAAGTGGAAGTCACGGGGCGTTTAAAAATCACTGACAACGAGTTGAAAAAATACCTCATCGACTCATAGCAGTCTTTTGACTCGTTCTAATCGAGTGGCGTTTCTATTACTATCTATTGTCTTTTTGAGTACTGCACTCAACGGAAACGTAGTCACCAAACAAGAGAGAGAGTTTCATCTTAGCGCGACTAAGCTCTCGTTATAACGACCTGATACGCGCCGTGATGGGAATCGCGCCGCACGCCGGCAGCTGGTATCGGCTACAGGCACGCGGCCGCCTCGCCGAACAGTAGTCGCCCGAATAATAAAACCTCGGGCGTCCATTGATTTTCCACTCGTACAATTTCGATGAAATTTTAATGTAATAATTTTGCGTGTACGCGCACCGCGCGCGGCTCTCAGATTTTGACAGATTTCGACGAGCGCGTATAATGGGTGAAATTGAGAATGAATCAACCAATATTGCCGCACATTAAAGATTCATGCGGCATTAAGTACCGATGCTTGTACAACAAGGGTTGGTCTATATTTGGCTAATATTTGTCGAGGATTCTTGAGCCGTATGTAAGCTTGTATTGTGGTTGCCTGATTGCTTGCGATAATAGTTTTTTGAGCGATTTCCAGCAGTCGAGCGACATATTATACGTTGATATCGGAGCCGTCACTGATTTCGACGACTGCAAAACGTCGATTTCAAATCGCAGGCGCTGATGAGGCCAAACAATCGCTCGAATTGAATTAATAATTGCTGTCGCTGCCACGTTCAAAAGCGAAAAAATCGACTTTATACCTATCATAATGCGCGCACTTTGAAACCGCATCGCAAACACGGGTCAATTTGAAATAACGCACGTTTTCGCAGCTGCGAAAAAACCAACCAGTCGTGATAATATTTAAAGCAATACAAATAATCCATTTATATTTGCGGGTGGCGTTTAATTGAATTCGCCTATAGCTGTCTCACTTTTAATATAGCTGCCTTACTTTTAAAGTTCGAATCTGTGTTTGGTTTCGTCTGCGTGTATACAGCGTCCCCGAAGTTTCATAATTAAAATCTGAACGGGTTTCACTCGGTACACACACTATAGACAAGAGAACGGTTAGAAATCGAACCGCGATCTGTACACACACATATACATATACATATAGGCTACACGTCGCAATTAATCTAAACTATAAAATTTAATAATCAGACGGAAAATCCTTTGAAAATCGATCAATGTGTAGAATACACACGATATTGTCAGGCCTAGTTAACTACCACATACTCTGGGTCCATTACAAATAAGTCTAACTCAATTCATTGTCTTAATGTTAGTATATTGGTTACTTCATGTTTTCATCGAGGACAGCGATTCAAACTTAACCGTTTTAAGGTATAAACTTCTTCGTGAAACAGTTAACTTTTTCATGGAACTGGACGCTGACATGTTATAAACACCCCTCTGTGGCCCTTTTTGAACTTTCAAATAGCACGTGAGACATTCATTTCGGTGACGATTCAACCATTTCTAGAATCATTGCCATAGCATCGAGCTGAGCTATGCCGTCTGTTTTCATTAACTGTGCCAAGTTGTTATGCGGTTCATCGAATAAACGGTTTCATAATATAATTGACGAATAAAACAGAAATCAATACGTGGTCCATTCATATTTCTATCAGCGACTCCTGAACTACAGCACGACCGATCTTTGCTTGCCTCGTTCTCTGCTGCCTCTCGCATGGCGACCAACAAGTTGATGGCGGTGTTCCTTTTCGGTTCCCTGATCTTCTGTATAGGTCCACATCCAATGCTATATTTGTATATAAAGGCCCGCACCACGTGGGTTAAAAAGCTCACAGAATCACGGATTGCGCAATATTGAACGTGTGGACGACAAGCTTTTACTTTTTAACTCTACAAGCGAAAGGGAAGCGAAGTATAAACACTTCGGTACTGACTGAATCAACTCTCTAGACCGGCAGGATTTACATGTGTAATTACCTATATTCATCGTTTCTGGTTTATTTATCTAGCGCGCTTATTTGATGGAACTCGATTAAATGGCAGCCTTGCAAGAGACATAATTTGTACAGCTTTGATATGCATAATAAATGTGGAAGCCACGACGAAAATTGAGGGAGATAGTCGCGCCGATTCCACGGCGCACACGTTACGGGGTCATTTACAAGTTATAGTATAAACAACACACTAAATGATAGGGAAATCTACCAATTATCCAGATAACAATCTATATAATCATTGATCAAGCATTTTTTCCACGCGCAATTATCATAGTTTGTTTCGTGCTGGCCAATTATATATCTAGTCGAAAATTGTTTGTTTATGCATTGTAAATCAAATCTGTTGTGATTAAGTTCGGCTTCATCGGTTAGATCAGCGAAGATCCCACTGTTTTCCTGTGCAAAATTGGGATTCAGTATTTGGTTTTTGTATCCTAGAAAGACTGCTTTTGTTAACTCGTGTTTTGTAGTGACAGATATGTATTCGAACTCTGGCTCCAGTTTTATCCAGTTAGACAGGTTTATAGTTGAATTCATCTATAGGCTGATTCTAAATCTGAGTCAAAATTGCCTGAAAACCTTTGAACACGAAGGTCCCTGTTGCTGTTCCATATTTTGTTTTGGGGTTGACTCAAACCTAAGAGCAATCATCTCAAGTTTCATGCAAAGATTTTCAATCAAAGTTTCATCAGGTTTGTTGCATTATGACAACAATGAAACCACAAACGTGCAAACGGATCTTTTTGAAAATTACAAGATAAATACTACACCCTTAAAACGAGAGAGTTGATACTTTTAAGATTTTGATAGACCCCTTTCTTTTGACAGTGAACACTTAAGTGTCGGAAAACACTGACATAAACCGTGGCCGAATAACCTGGTTTAACTGGGATTCGAACCCAGAACTCTCAGTCCAGTGGCCTGCTGGCATGACCTTACAATCTATCCGCCATTTGTGATCTATCTTGCTCTTTTAGTCACTGACGAAGAAAAATTTCGTTCATTTTTTTCATTTTTTCCCTCAATTGGAGT
Organism: Tubulanus polymorphus; assembly: GCF_964204645.1. Lineage (NCBI taxonomy): Eukaryota > Metazoa > Nemertea > Palaeonemertea > Tubulaniformes > Tubulanidae > Tubulanus > Tubulanus polymorphus. Next base: position 2,988,602 of record NC_134031.1, read on the forward strand.
ATTTTTTTATGGAACTGAATATCATCATCCCACGGGAGGTTTATGGCCCCCGAAATCATGTCAAGCGATATCAGACGCATCATCTTTTTTTCCGTAGCAAACATCATTACGACGATATTGCATATTTCATATATAGATAGATAAATACACGCCATCACATAGAGATAAAAATAGTGCGGATATTTAATTCCATTCCGCTGCTGCAAAACAACGTAGTTTCGACTGATGAAGATAATGGTATTATTACACATACATGCACTATGTGTATGTATGTAGTATTGTATCTAATTGTTTGGATGATGGAAATATGACCGATTCATCACAATCAACTGTCGTCGCAAACAGATTAAATCATTCGCAACTTTTTCCACGTTTCTAAGGCCGCGGCCGACGAATTGTACGTTTCTAGTGAACTGTGCAAGCATTTACAGTGCGATGCCTGGGCCGCGATCCACTGTCGACTCCCTGGATATGCCCGGATAAATCCGTTCTGACCCTGTGCCGATTTCTCCAAGGAAATGAACGACCTAAAGCAAAATAGTAACTCGATTTTACTAACTACAGATCTATCTAGGCCTACGTACTTCCCATTAAGGTACAAGAAATGACCACATGTTTATTTATCGGAACACCAATATCCCAATAGTTTCTGTCCCAAGAATTTATTCGTTCTAAAGCCCATGATTTGACGGATTTAGCCCCCTAGAGACTTGTCCGTTACGAAAGTCTCAGAACCATAGCATATGGAAAACGATGAGGGTGGGTTCGGACTGAAAAGCGATCTGATTTTGACGATTTGATGCTCAGATATGAGCGTTTCCATCGATAAACGAAGATCTAAATTAATGAAACAAATTTAGTACAGATGTATAGTGTTGTAAAAGTTGTACGTGTGATACGTTACAGCTTAAGAGTATTTGAAAATAATCTGACTCAGGACTGAATCGAGACTGAATCTTTTAGCGAGGAGAGGTTCGTTCGAACCAACGATCAAAGTCCATTTTTGTCCATTTTTTTGCAGGTAAGAGCTACTACGTCACGAGAATACCACATTCAACACTCGCGCACCCGATCTGCATCAGTTATAGCTATAAGTGTTTCGTTATCCAACGGTTTTCGGTTACGACACGAACGTAAAATAAGTTGATTAACCGAACGACTATGAAGACTGTATCGCTGGGGAATCTGAGAACCGAACAATACGTTCACTTTGCCTGGCGCTGTCGCATCTCTTTTTTTATTCTGGTATTTCACTGTCGCTATCGATCACATGGAGTAAACTCGATCGTGCCCCAATTTCGCGACGGATTCTTATCCGGTTATCTGTTCTCTATCTATCTGTCTACCCGCAGATTCGGCGCGCTGACCTCTCCAGCCGCCAAGTTCGCTAGGTTTATGACGGTCAAAACGTTTCATTAGCGGCCGAGCAAAATGTATCATCCGAATTTTGTCCGGCCACAAAAATGTTGAAAACAATTTTTTAATTAATAGCTGCTCTGTTCCGAAGTAATGAGCATTCCACGCCTGTCCTAACGAGCGCATCCCTCGCGACCCGTTCAGCAATAGATATATTTTTAACGCGTTTTGAGAACAGGTATTAAACACCAGTGACAAGTAGGTATATATTATCATTGCTTCTATCGGGCGAAGTTTGTCGGCTTATTGCGCGGTGAATTCGTATAAAAGTTCGGTCGTTAACCGATCCCGCGCGGTGTTGAGATTCACTAAATCACTTTAATCCAGACAAGTCGCTCACAGTAATCCGTGCCGTAGTCGGTCCCTATCTGATGCGCATCTTCATTGCTATTCACCGGGTTCGCGGTGCTCGACAATTAACGCCAAATCCCCGATGATCACCTCCGCATTAATTGCCTCGACTCGTCGGACAAGACGCGCATACGGACGAAGAAAAAGTGATAAAAACGCCGCCCAGTCGACATCTTTTTCGGATCAATTGTCATATAAGATATTCGTCGCTTGTTGCCAAATTAGAATTTATTGGCCCCCGAATGTCGGGGATTAGCCCGTTAGATGAGCGGATTCGAAAATTAAATGTCAGAGGTGCTACGCGTCGTGCAGATATACCTGACTGACTTAATTAATTAGGGCCCACGCTGTTAATGGCGATGTACGGCGAAGTAGAGGTAGAAACTGAAATCATTTCGGAATTCAAATCTGAAAATCTATTGCATGTTTTGCATGTGGTGTAGAAAATGGACGCAGAATCGAACCCTATCCCTTATCATTTTGCTTCCCATATTTGCTGTCAATATTTCTGATCATAATACGTCACCGGTTTTTGTGTTGTAAAATACGTCAACAGTTCTTGCGGTAAGATCAACACTCCCACACGACCATCGTTTTAATTTGCTTTTGCGCTTTTTACTGCTATATACTTTAGACAAATATTGCATTTGAAATGTTATACTTTCCCCCATTCGACAACACTCGATTTAACTAAATGTATCCAGGTTGCGGGAATAGTCTCAACTGGGTCCAGATTCTCTTGAGAGAATACTCGTGGTTTCGCATGTTTGGCACTTACGGTGACATATGGTAACGGTTATTGACAGCGAGTTTAACTTCAAACAGATAAAAACTGATTCGTCTAATTAGTCGGTAAAGCATTCAGTAAAGAAAAAATCTATTTTGAATCGCATAACGTTCATTGTGGTTAGTACGCGATTGATGAATTCAAACCGCAGGTCTCACATAAAGTTAAACTTTATTCATTGCTATTAAATTACAAATGAGTTTGTTGTACAGACAAATAGAACTATTAGAGGGAAACGAGTCATCAATACCATGTAACATATGCGTTTCGTGTCACTATGAATTTCATAAATGGTTTTTTATTAGCTTTCAATATGGCTCTCAGTTTTGAGTTGCAGTGACCGAGTGTGTCTTTCATTTGTCGTGTCAATCAGTAGGAGGGAACAGAAACCACCGAACTCCCGAATAATAAAAATAATCATAATGATAATAGTGATGATTTATTGTTCAAAAGCGCTTTTAGAAGAATTTAAAAGCTTTTGACAGAATTTATTTCAAAAAGTGACTTATCATAAAACCTTTTTGAATAACCATGTCCCTAGAGCACATTCTAGATGACGATTTCGACGTAAACTCTAAAAAGAATGATAAATTGAGAATTCTATATGTAAGAACCAGTATTTCAAAGTTAGTCCTTCGGTAGAAATGGTGAATGTGCAATAATAGGGTAACATGCATACCCCGAGGTGGCTTTAAACAGCCAATGGAGATTGGTACAGTACAAGGGCATAGCATGCATGTCCCGAGGAGGGTACAGTTGGTTTAGAGGGGTGGACAAAATGTTTCCTATATTTTGTGAAATTTCAACCATTGATGGTTTCAAACCAATGCGAAATGAAGGAATTGAATTAGAGCCTTGTAACCGCGTAATGCGTTGTGCAGCAGCGGTCCCTGGATATGTAATCTCGACTGTAACACGCAGTTCATTTGTCGAAATTGAATTAAACAATCATTAATGTCGACACTGAGGCAGAAATTTGAAATATATTTGTAATAAAATTCGAACTTGTCTCCAATTCACCGATATCACAAATTACTCGCGATGACGACGGCCGAACTGGGGTGTTCCCCAGGGATACGACTTAAGACCGATCACCTAATCAGTTTTCGCATTATTAACCAATTCCCAAGCGAACGGGCCCTCATTCAGAACTGCCGTTCGCCGAGGGAGTCGACACAATTCCCGTAGAAAATCTTAATTGTTATCAATAGACTCGAGCGAAGGAATATGCATTCAACGTTACTTCGGTAATACATCAGCAACGAACGCCGATACGACCGGGCCAAGTTACCCGCTCATAAAAACACCATTACTTCCTAGATTTAATCAATGTCGGACGTCAGGCTTTTTGTTGGAGTTTACATAAATCTCTGGTTTGCTGTCGCTGCGTCGCAATCATTGAAAACCTCGCAGTGAATGCGCGAAGATTGACTGTAATAATTTCGTTCTCTGATGCGGCGTGTTTTTCAATGTCGTCTGCGACGCGGCGAATTACGATCGACTGCGGATTCTGGCGGAGTGATTTATAAGCGCGATCGTTGATTAATGACATTAACACGCGAACTTAGCGAAATATCGACGAGAAAAGTGACTCGAGGAATTTCTATAATGTTCATATGATTATATATGTTTTTGTTTTGAGAATATTAGGCTTACTATTCGTCAATCGTAATGAAATTCATCATCATCATGACGCGTCTTAGCTGCGAGACCGTTGACGCAACACAGTCCTCCGCGCAGTTTTCCTCCACTCAGAACGGTCCTCTGTTAGCCGAAGTAGTGGACCAAGGCTCATTCCACTCATTAATGTCGTCCAACCACATTCGTCGCGGGCGGCTTCTCGACCTCCTGCCTTCTGTAGAGCCCTGGGCTGGTTTTAAAGGCAGGTATTAACTTTTACCTGGGGGTTAACTCAATTCATTTTCATTTGAGTTAGCCCCCGGGTTAAAGATGATTCCGGCCTATAAAACCGAGCCCTGCAGAATGCCCTTCGCTCTAATGATATGTCCGAACACATGTATTTTCCTTTTTTAAAAATATCTACGAAATACTCGCGAGGGCCTATAATGTCGACGAGCATTTTTGTGACGTCAGTATTTGTTGTGCACAATCGAATTAGCTTCATAGAATCTTAGTGAAAAAACTATGATTCTTATGCTATATGTAAATCTTTTTTCACGGGGCCAGAACGTCAATAGTGGCTGTACAGCGTTTATGGTTGTGTTCAGACCCCATCATCAATCTCTTATCATGGGCTTTCGTAATCTTCAATTGATAACGAAATTTATTTATTATCATTATCATTTCATCATTATTATTTTCATGGTAATTAGTTTAAAAGGAAAATAAAATCGATCATTTTATTCCAGTAATTTCAGGGGAATTTCAAAGGGCGGAAATAAGAGAAAAACACAGTCTCTCAAAATATGATCACTGTACATTTCAAAGCTTTCGGGCATCGGATTGTATCTATTCTAAGCAGATTGTTGCACACTATGTCAAGAGGGATTTTCATGAGATTAAAATGAAATAAAACAGGGGACCCTCCCCCCGTTCTCAAGTCTTTTCAGACAGTAAATCCCTCACTGATTAGACACAAGTACCTTTCACGTACAATACGGTGCAGTTGCAAAGGCAGCATCAGCTTGGCGTTATTGATGAAAACTGAATAAACTTTTGGAATCCGCTTAATCCGTCTCTTTTAACAGATTCATAAAATCTCCTGCATATTTAAACGGGCGGCGAGTGTATTGGACAAAGCCTGCGGGATTTATCAGATTCGTCGTACTATGCCGCCTTACTGTTTGCGTTCGGGCAATCGACACACTTCTACCTCAATAAATCTGAATAATTTATCATATCTATCTTACGACAGCAACAACAACAAGGATAACAATGCAATTGCCGTATACAGTAGCGCACCGTGGTGGCTGGCTCGGAGCCACCCATCACAGCAGTACGCCGTATAGGCTCGGAGCACTCCGGTACCCCAGTACACTGCGGCGGCTCGGAGCAACCCGGTGCACCAGTACACCGTAGCACCTCGGAACACCCCGGGGCATCAGACACCGTAGCAGCTCGGATTACCCCGGGCACCAGACACCGTACTCGGAGCAGCCCGGTACACCAGTGCACTATGGCGACTCGGAGCTTCCCTGTCCACCAGTAGACTAGGATCAATCAGATATATGAAGCCGATTAACCACATCTGTCAGGATGTTGCTATTAACGGATGAGTCTCTCGTGAAGCAATTCAATAATAACACAATCATAAATCGGTTGAGAGCGAGGGAGATGAACCTTTCTAGCAAATGGCTTCGTTGACAATTGAAGAGATCACAAGCTAATGATAATCTAATCATCGTCAGCTCGACACGCGGCCAATAACTCGATAATGTTCGTCCTCGCGAGCGCGTTTTATCAGCGCTCTGTCGTGACTTCTAAGCGAACCGATTGCGGAGTCCGTCGCGTAGAAAACCATCGATGAAATCATAGGAAATATATGTAATAAGTTAGAAATATTAAGATGTACTTGGTATTCCAATATGCATGTGATCAAGTGACAGTGACTGTAGTATATACTTTCATACTTCTATACAGTCCTACGTATGTATCAAAGTTGAAGGTGCACTAAATGTTCAGATATCGAGGCAATAAGTCTTACGTATTCTAACAAATCATTGAATTATTGAATATTTTTGTATCTACGTCGTCAGGGCGTCCTTACGACGGAAAGGTAACATGCCATAAATATGTAACGTGATGTTTTGTGTCTTGTAAGCATTATAGTAGGCTGGCTTTACTTGCAAAGATGACACTGTAATAAACTAAACCGTCTCCTCCCTGTGCATCAGTCATATCTCTCGCTGCGATGATGTATATACCTTAGACCGAGCAAATCTAAATTATCCTTGTTATAATGTGTACAAATATAATGTTGTACTATTTGCCGTTCACTGCGGTTCTTTGAGCGCGTTCGCGAAAGGAAACAGATTTATCGAGAACAATGAGTTGAAATTATGTATATATTTAACCAGAAGGACCCACATAAAAAACGTCTCTTCATATTTACTATTTGAAAATGGTGATGATAATTACTGGCCTCAATGATTATTGTTTGAACGAACTGTTTGCGCAGCCTCGCAGCGAGCGATCTTGATAGATGGTGGTTGGTTTTTTAAAATTAAAAACGTTTGCGCGAACAATCATAGACAATTTTTGAAGCACCTTTTGTGAATATAGGGGTTTGTCAGGTGTACAACCACAAAAGCCGTACAATGTTGATGTATTACAGGTGCATTGCTTGGTACCGCCATATACGTATCTATGGCCATTTTGCCCACCACCATCTCCTAGTCGCGTCGTACCAGCATACTTAATTCGTTATTGTATCCCCAGAAACCGCCATCTTTCCAAAGCAGAAAGCCGCTCTAAGCTGCGCGTTGAGGCCTACTCAAAAAACATTTCATCGGCGGTATTTCATTCGTACCAACCTGTCGACGTGTCTCAACGAGAACACGTTTTATTGTCGATTATTTTGCCTCTTGTCATCTCTATCGGTGTTTCTATCTTCGAGCAGCTGGATTTCAAGTAGAGGTGTTATGCTCGACGAAACAGGTGCGAATTTTCGTCGATAAATTGGAAAACCTGCGAAATATGTGCCCTTTCATAAGCCAGGTGAAACTCTACCTGTTTCGACTAAGGGATGTCAAGTTGTACAGCCGACTCTATGTGTATTGATCTATATTCGATCCACAAATATTCATACGAAAAAATCATCCTTTATTCGAGAAAGACTAGAAAAAAGTGAATTCACGAAACGTTTGCTTTTCGTTAATTTCAATAATTTTTTTATTCCCAACTTGCTAAACACGATTACTTCATAGATTCATATTGCACCTGCGTTTCTTCAGGAGAAAATATAATGATTTTCGTTTATGTTTATAATATATATCTATATATTTATAAGTATCAATTAAATGCAACGAATATTTAATGCAATGAAAATGAGAAAATGAGAAAATCGTTCGATCTTCTTTCAGCTCTAACCAACAATCATTCGTATGCTTATTAGAATATTTATAAATGTCATTTCATTTTCAACCTTCTACTCTTTAGCTGTTGTTCCTTGCGACATCGTAAAATGCAGCTAAATCCGAATCATTCAAACTTTATGATAAATCTAAAATATAGGCCTATAACGGTCTTGAAAAATGCTCACTTAAACACAGTTAAATACAAGACGGTATGAATCGAAAAAAACTCTTATTCTAAGTAAAGTAAGCATGGAAATTCTAAATGCATTTAACCCGACTGAATGATATTGAAGTGTACAAGTATTTTCGATTATTTCAATGCTAGAAAATTTCAAAATATGAATTGATAATATAGGTAGCACATTATACAAAGATCCGTATTTACAATAGTCGCCACGACTGGCATATTGCAAGGCAAATGCAAAAATGTGTATGATATCTAAGATGTTTTTTTTTTGGTCTAAATTATTACATCGAAACGAACTGTCCGGTTTTTCGTAAATGAAATAAATGATTGGAAAAAAGATACAGGCTAGTTTTTCGTAAGAATGATAATAGAAAATGATAATAAGATTGAGCACATTTCATATATTGGCAGTGGGATTCTCTATGATATATATATATATATATATATATATAATATGTACAATTTGTTTTTATGATATATACATAATATTTTACTGTGTACTTTAACATTCTTAATTTGATGAAAGCGCGAGTAAATTCAATATATGTTCGTTCCGTTGTGCACGAAAGTCTGATGTTCAAATGTACAAATAGAAGAGTGTCGGCTAATAACCGGGGTTTATATACATACACATTATACGTAAAAACTCGAAAACAACATTTTGAAATGCAGAAATTACGATATAATAATAAGAAGAGATATTCGTAGCTTTTTGTCAATTCGATCATATTATATAAGAATGAATGAATAATGTTTGAACACAAATGGAATTTTGAAGTACGTACGATGAACGCAATAGTGCGGCGTTCGACGAATTTCCGATCGAATTTCATTCAAATATATCTCAACGTCGAAGCCGGGTTTGATGTTTTTCGAGTGAATGAGAAGATTTGTGTACGTGGATTCACCAGTCCGAAGCTTGAATTTTCGAACACCTGCGAATTAATCATTAAAATCGTTGGCTCAACTATTGTTTTCTGCATCACTACGCGCAGCTGATAATCAGTAAACCGCGGACCAGTGGTCGCCGTCAGCCGTTTGGCACATTGTTTTTGATCCCACGCGTTTACGTATAGCTTTCACCCGTCGTTCAGATGTTGTTATTGTTTTCTCCGCAAAATAATGTCACCAGCAGCCGCGGGGTCAACCGCCGTTAAAAATCAAACATTTCAACAAATACACCTGATTCAAAGTTTTATACGCTTAGTCGACTTCGATCGTTACCGATTGGGCGCTAGCCGGGCGCGAGGGCGGCGACATATCCGCGTCTCGCAACAACATCGGTTCCGGGGATAGATCACGTGATGCGCATCGTGACGTGACGTCACTGTGACTAAAGTGATACATAGGAGGCGAATGTTGACGGTGCATGGGCAGCGGTATGCTCAGCGGGGAAGAGTTCATCAGACTCGACGCCGGCGAGGTCAACGGTGACCGCATGGACGTCGGCACGGTCAGGCCGACCGGTGACGTCGGTATACGTATCGAGGGTGGTACCGACATCGACTGAGCGCTCAGTACAGTCGGCGCGCCTTGTTGCTGCACGGGCACGGGTTCCTCGACGGCGTGTTGCGTTTCCACGTGGCGTCGAAGGTCGACCTTTCTCTGGAAGGCGCGGCCGCACTGTTGACAAGCGAACGGTTTGAAGCCGGTGTGTTTACGACTGTGAGTGATGAGGTTCGATGATTGACTAAACGCTTTCCCGCATTGGATACATTTATGCGGCTTTTCTCCTAAAAAGACATAAGCAAAAAGTTCCGTTAATATTGAACAATCACGAGATTCTTATATTCGCCACAGCTGAAACTAGTCGGAGTTAGTTCGAACATAAATCATGAATCATCCTGACAGGGACCCGATCACGAAGTACCGAGCGAAGTCTTTTAGTGAGAAATCATTGTTTGATTATTATGAATTTCAATTTTTTCCAAACCGCGCCTTCCAATTATGTAAAAATGATTACATTATTATGATTATGGATCATATTGTTATCATCATCATTATCATAATAATATATACTTCACACCCAACGTGGCCTGAAAACTTGTTTTATGATTTTTTTTCAGAGATTTTCAATATATATTTATACGTTTAAAGCAAACGATGCCAGGTGATTTGTATGACCCTTCAATAGAATCTCGATCTCTTAAAAAACGGTGATTTTCGCGCGTCGACCACCATTGATCTACGTGTTTGAAACATTTTTACTAAACGCGACGTCAGGTGGCTTCATGGCCCTTCAATATTCAGAACCTCTCTCCATCACAAAAAAACGATGATCCCAGATATCGATCGTCGCATGACGTGTACACGATAGCTCAAGTAATATGATACATTATCGGCTATTACACTACGTCCTGAAGTTATGTAGAAATACATCGATAGACATCGGAAAACAAGCGCTGGTAATTTAAAGAAGCACCTGTCTTTCTACCTACATATCTGTTTGCAAATTTGAAGCGGAACATGTCAAATTATATGCATACAGCTGCGATAGAATCTGTTTATACATCATAATAATGATGAACCCAAATTTGTCAGTTTGACTCGTTTGATAAAGTGAAATCAGCCAATCGTATACTCACGATGTCTAATTTATGATTCGAACTATGATGCGTAAAGTGCGGATGATATACTTTATAAGCCCAACGCACGTGACGCAGGAAAACACGGAATTGGGTAGCATGGTTAAGGAAAACTAGATCGAACATGTTTGATTCCGTGTTTCTGTGATTCCCTGTTTCCGTACGTCGTCTGAGTTAGGTTTACACCATTTAAATGTACTGTACCCTGAATAGCCTCAGTATAAGATATTTAAGAATCATTGATTTCACGGGTTTTCAATGTTCTCCATATTTTTCTACTTCAGAAGCAGTCTCTGCGCTCTGGCATGTTTGAATGTAAGTTGTTTTTTTTTTCACCACGCTTGAGGACTTTTTTTCATCGCGCGCGCTTAGGGTAAATCACGGATGTTTTTAGCCGGCGAGGTCTGACTAATTGCCGCGTATTAATAATGCATGCAGTTTGGCTGTAATTTGCTTCATGTAGTTCCAGCATTGCTAAATATTTCATGTAATATTCGCAAATGGATGATTGTGGTTGCGTTTGTTCGGCCAGGCGTTCAGTGTTGCTCTGATTTATTCAGTCCCACGATGGTATCGGTCACAATAGCGTGTCGTCGAAAGCGTTTGCAACCGTATATACAGTGAAAGCTCCCTAACAGCCCGCTAGCAATAAGATTGCGTAATATCAGTAGCGACCAGTAACCCAGCTTTACAGTCACATGTATTGAAGATTCGACTCGTGAGCTGCTTGAATGTTTAGAAATAAAAACCAGAACTGATTTTCAAGTTTAATCATTGGAAATTTGACTTATCGTTGTTCAATGTCCATTGGTGTAGCGATCCATCTTCCAGACATAGGCGAGATCAATTGTTCGTTTTATGTTAACCAGTGACTTACACATTTTACACATGAAATGCTATTTCAAATCGAACTCACTCGATGTTGATAGAAAACGAATATGAAATATTTCTGAAGGAAACGCCGTCGGTTTGCCGTTCGATGACGATTCTATATGTAAGATCATTCATTCGTTAGGAATTCCGAGCGTTTCCGCGACGCAGCAGAAAAATTTAATCCAATTCAATTACTGCTTGTATGAGTAAGTGATTAAGTCGTACCGGAGACGCGATTTCTCCAAGGACCGAAGACGAAGCCAGAGTGTGATGAATCCCGACTTGCAGGGAACCGTCACTGTTCCCGAACCGTCCCTGTAGGTCGGCGTCAATTAGATGAACGGGCGTAATAAAGAAAGAGGAGACAGCGAGACTCGCGAACCGCTGGGGCTTCCAAATGGATTTCGTCAGATTTCGCCTCGCATGCAAGCAACTCTGATTGTGCCCTTTGTGAGAACTATAACCGAGTAGGAACGATGAAAAAAAAACCCGTCACGAAAATACCAACACTGCGCACGAGCGCATCGCCGAGACGAGTATATACGAGAAAAAAAAACAACATGTTACTCTCTAGATCGTTGCTGAACGACGGTTGAAGAAAGTTATCTGCGACTGCGAAAAAAGGCAGAAACAAAAATAGAAACTATTTGCTCTGGTGTACGGAGTTGTCGACGATGCTTAATCCGTTGTTAAAGTCACTTCTGGCGTTTCGGCGCTATATTTATGTGTTTAATTAAGGGTCGAATGCTCGGTGTCAAGTGCGATACGACTAAGATGCTCATCATTGTCACGGTTAATCACCTTTTCCGCTTTATCTGAACAGCCCACGAGGCAGATTGCCAATTTCGTGGCAATCTCATCGCGCGCGGTATGCACCGTCTCGAGACGAACATTTTTTTTTTACTTCGAGCACCTGCACGATTTGAGGCACCAGGTTATACCGGAATGTATCCGAGACGGCGGTTATTTCAAATTTCGAATCGTAGAGATTTTCTCGTTCGTAAAATTCTATTTTTTACATCTAACGCATTGGGCGTTTAAGTCGTTTGAAAATTTCTCAAAGCTCGAACAGATTGGCAAACGATGGCGGTTATTTTCATCGTAGCCTCTATTCAAATTTGTAAAATCAAGCTCACTTTTCTATATGATAGGTGATATGCCATCTATGCTGACGCTATGCGGCATGAAATACGGATGTATGCGGCATAAAAATCGTATGTGGCATACAAAAACAACTGCAGATCGAGGCCATGACGTTTTAAATCTTTCAAATCCTTTTTGCTAATTTTATTTTCAAATACGCACGTTATATCGATCCATTTTTTTCGTATCAAGCGCATCAGAATGAATGGTTTATTGTTTAAACTGCGGTGGCGAAAACATGTTTACGAGTTCTTGCTACCGCTCGCCACCTGTACGATGGGCCCGTGAACAAACAAAATCACCCAGCCCCCAAACTTCGATTACGGCGAACGGGCTTTTTGTCTGCGGCGCGCTCGCAACCGATCTCTGTTCGACAGCGCCATAGTGAAATACAATCGCAGAAACAAACACAAAGCCCCCGTATTTCAGTCGCGTAGTCAAATATAATGATAAAAATCAGAATTTACCCAGGCGTCAGTCGCATGCGGTTGCTATAGGAGGGTCCTATTGTGCGGTGATGCGCTGCCACAGGTAGTCGTGTTGACCGTTGGCAGGTGCATGTATATCAGTGCACAAGGCAAGCACGGCTGAGATTACATAAATTAGAACGTGAAATCAAAGACCGCAAGTCGCTGACGAAATTTTCCATTGTCGCTCGTCGAAATATTAGAATTGTATAAATAGTTCTGTATAGAGAATGGTGGCTGATTTTTATGAATCTAGTTTTTCGGAGGAGGATTCTTTTTTCAAATTTCGTCTATTCAAATCGTTTGTGCGCGTACAGACGTTTGAATGGACGAGTCGAGTTTCTTTGACTATAGTCGCCACGACACGCGGATCGTCTGAAATATATTCGTTCGTTTCTAACGGGAAGTGTTCCCAATTACGCCGTGAATGTCGACCGATTTTTCTATAGTCGAGGGAACGCGCAGCCTCAACCGAAATCAACAAAAGCGACTCTAAAATAACTACCAATTTTGCGTCTGATTTACGATCGTTCGAATAGGTTGGGGGACAGAAATGATTGCAAACGTATAAAGGCCTTCAGGCCAGTTTTACAAAAATGGTTTGAAAGTCTTAATTCCATAAGTTCGTTATTAATCTAACCATGGACTCTAAAACGATTCCTTTTAGAGACTACGATCAAACCATGCGATTTTAGAGTTGATCATTTTAACGTAACCAACCCCTTGACGAATGCGTTCCACGCGAATGTCGCAAAAAGTCGATAATTTCTGGAAACCGAAAAACAAATTCATTCGCAACAGACTTGACGCTATTAAATGTGTCCTATATGACGTGTCGTCTAAATATCACTGCTCCAAAATACACGCCGTAACTGCATCATCGTTTCGCTTTTCCATTAGCTTTTCGAGTCCATTAATTATTTCGCTTAGTTGATGTGTAAAATTGAATTTGAGCAACGGGCGACCGACGAGTAATTGCGTTAAGCGGGATTTGCCATTCTGATGATGGGCATGATCTGCGGGACCGGTTGAGCAATTTATTGAAGGTTTTCTGATTTAGCGCTAATTCACACTAATGGCGATATCAAATATAACGCCGTAAAAGAACCAATTCGGTCGCCAGACTTCTGGGAATAGCGATTTGTGCGGACGACCTTTGTGTATGCGCCGAAATGGGCCGAAGATCGATTGACTTTATTAAGCCGGGGAGATGGCACTGGAGTATGAACGAAGGGTTAAACATTCCATAAAAAATGGCTGACCTCTAAATCCCCATATATCAAATTGCTTAATGGTTATGTTCATATGATTATAAAATTTTTCCGAAAAACATGGCCGACATGATCCAATAACTGGCAGGCAATTTGGTGATGTCATAAGGGGCTAAGAAGGCGGCCATTTTAGTTAAGATATGCGCTGAAAATGAGTGCGTATTCTGTAACATTTTTGGGATTCGAACTCATGTAATAAAGGACCTATCGTCTGCCGATTCGAACTATTTTCCGAACCGGTCGTTTCCTCAAGTAACCCTGATTAAACCAATGACCAGATTGTCCCAGCGGGTTAATGGATACTCTAGTCGTATTGTCTGACGGTGGAATTCGATCGGAATCACGAGCGCAATAATTGCCTGAAATCCTCGTCCGGGATTTCCGATCAATCGTCCCGCTGAAACGACCAGTGACAACAATATCGCTGTCTGATTGCCGTTTCGAGTGAGGATTTCAGTTTTAGATTCAATCAATCTGGTAGCTGGCGCGGTTTTGTTGATTGCTTCCCCATTCCAACCGAAGACGAAAGAGCTTTTTATGTTTATGTTCGACTAATGTATTGTTTCTGGCGGATGGTGATTTCTGTTATGTCCCTATCCGCATCTGGCCTGGCTCGTTACCCCGAATTAGACAACATACAATTACTAAATTACTAATTTTCGGAGCTATCCTTACTATGATAATTGCGTCGGCGCGTATATAGTAAAGTACAGTACCCGTCCACTATACAGTCAGTTACACTTCAGTAGGTGTCCGTCCGGTCATTACAACTAGAAAATGACCGTTCGTAACGGTTTTATGGCCGCGTCATTAATGGCTGCAGATTACAGTCTGCCATGCAACATTCATGGCAATTAACGCCGACGATGAGGGGCTAATTCATCCCTTGATAACCTACCGACTTTGATTGATAAATCAGTATATGAATATTAAGACCGCAATGATGTAATTTAGCGAATTCGTGTTGATTCTCATTAAGGCCGACATCTACACGACGCGCCACGTTCACGCGAGTTAGCATTTTAGATTATACCGCGCCGGCGGTGTCGTTCCGTGGGGACCGCGCTGCCGTGCCAAGACGCGCCGAAGCCCTATTTGTCAGGGAGTCGGTATCGTCACCATATCGCCTGATTAAGAGATTTCGTTATTTGGTAGTTAGCGTCAAGGTGTTGCCGATTTTGCGCTCAGTGGCACGTTTGACTGATTTTCAGTCACGATATGCGGACACCTTCCTGTCGGGATGTAATGACTTTTTCGCTAGGTACCCCGCCAGCTGCGCACTGCCAGTAGAAGGTGAAGAAAATGTATAAAGCAGCTTCATCGAACTTTAGAAAAAGATTCGAGCTTTTCATATAGAATTATTCTTAACCTGACAGGATTTTTTCCCTAAATGAATTTAACTATTTGATCAAATAACTTCTCGAACGGAATTAAACCGTTGAATAATGACTTTTCGTTTTTTCCTCTTCCATTCAACACCAAACTACGGGGATTCGCCTACTGCAGGGCGCAGTCTGGCTTTTGGAAACAATCTAATAAGTTCATTTTTTCTTTCATTGTGACATCGGCTTTTATGTTTAGCTACACGCCTGATGATATTGTGAATATGATCCCCAGTTTTCCAATGCTAATAAGTTTCGGGCAGATGTTCACGGACCATCTCTCATTGTGTATTACCCGGCAATGTTGGCTGGGAGAAGATTTTTATGATTTATCTTGTCTGACCCGTAAAACGTCGAGCACCCGGACCGGCACGTTCGACCATATGGTTTTACGTGTCGAAACAGAAGAGGCCCGGCTTCGAATGATTTCGTCAATTGGTGACTAGATTACAAGGCCGTGACAAATGTTTTCGCAATTTCGGGTGCGATTTAACCATCCCGCGAACATGGTTCACTCTCGTCCCGCATCATTCGAAACATTAAAAACCGCAGTTCTGTGTCTCGCCTTTCGCTCTGTCATTCAGTTTACAAAGGGAGTGTAATCGTAATAGCTAAAAACGTATCGCAGGCTCTGTGTTTTATATAGCCAACCTATTGAGGTCGTTTCAAATCGATAGGGTGTGCCGCCGACTTGTCCCCGAATGTCCTGTTTCATCAATGCCGTCAATAGCCTACCCAGATTTTGCCATTTGCCACGTATATGTCCGATGTTAGAATTATTTACCAATAGGGGCTGTATACAAGTTTAGAAATTGTCTTTATATCTGGGCTTGTTTATAACCAACACCAGCACATTCATTAACACTCCCTGTTAGAGTCATAGGAAATTTCTGTGGTCGGATTTTCTCATTCCGGAATCTATGGAAGATGTAATAGACGGGAAACAAATAAATGGATTTTGTCGTTCTCGAGTAGAAT
Source organism: Tubulanus polymorphus (assembly GCF_964204645.1). NCBI lineage: Eukaryota > Metazoa > Nemertea > Palaeonemertea > Tubulaniformes > Tubulanidae > Tubulanus > Tubulanus polymorphus. The sequence continues at coordinate 3,005,078 of NC_134031.1, forward strand.
TGAAATGATTAAAAAAAAATACAAAACAAGCTCCTTCATACAATCTGTTTCTGTAATATCAACGTATAACAATTGAGTATGTCCCGACGTTTTGTGTTCACGTCTCGGGCGTCCGTGATTTTACATAAGTTTTTCAACGATAAATCATTTGCTATCGGTCTCACAATCAGCACCCCGAAAGCGAACCAGTCTTTTTTCTTTCTTCCATATTGTCTTACGTGCCCCCGTTTTTTTTTTTTTGTCGGGTATAGTCTCTCGACGCTGACTAAAGTCCGTTTGGTCACGGACGCAAACGCGTCGCGACAATTGTCCGTGCGATTTGAGCAATTGTAAAAAAGGTACCGTCTAGAACATCATAACGTATGCTAGGCGCCACCTTATCTGTGTTACATTGACCAAAAACATATCATTTTCGGCAAGAATTGAAATACGCAGACACGACCACCTGATAGAGCACACAGATCGATACAGACAGATTTTTAACCGTTAGATTTGAATTCTCATCATCGGAGAGGTTGACATTTTGTAGCCGGTACGAGACCCGAATAACCTTGACCCGTCAATATATTTACGAAACACTCGTAGTTCCCTGATTGATACCCCGCAATCAGATACAAGAGGCAATTACTTGTTTAGTTGTTTTCGAGTTTCTGCGGTTTTCAGGTGCAGCAGGAACGGTTGGAACAACGACGGATTTACTTTTGGAGTTTTGAGAATACGCCAACAAGGATCGGTCCGTTTAGGCTACGAAACTGTGAACCAAGCTTGAGATAAGATTTGAGGCCAATTTTGCACGTAATTTCGGAGTTAGGAACTAAGCTGGAGACGGAGTGATACTGAAATATATAGAAGATGGCTTTTGTTAATTTCTGTCAATATTCGTCATCGTTCATATTGACATTTTTTTCATTACGGAGAATCAAAATAGACTACATTGTTTCGAAGGTTTATGCAAATATAACAGTTGACGCACTACAGACAGTTTGGTTTATTGCCGAAAAATTACAGTCAATCAGTTGTTGATATTCAAACAAATTAGATAGATCTAAACGTGCATAACGAGTCGATTTAAACCGCGCGGTTTCCGTGTGATTTATCAGATAATGCTACTAGTGGTATGCTAATTACCGAGTACCGAAACTATGCGCCATGTCATCGGCGATCAAGTGGTCAATTACACGTCGTAAAACAAAGCGGGAAGCACCCTTCATCCGCCCCGTGAACGCAATTACGATTTCTGACAAACTGCGATTTGTTCCAATTTCAGCGCGGCTCCACTAATTATAATCGTACACGATAACAGCCTCGAGAGGTAGCCATCGATTTTACCATCGAAACAAAAATGTCCTCTTAAATATGAGATGTGCGTACTTTAAGGCGCGCACACGCGAATGGGCGGCCATACCACCGGCTCGAAAAACTCGAACAAAAAACTTATCGTCTGCTCACGAGGAGCGGAAAATGACGGTTCGTGAATGGCCATCGATATACGCTGATCATCGTCGAGTAAAAACAGCGTTTAGAAATCGCCGGGGAGTCATAAACCGCGAAACAAAACTACGTTAATTAGTATTTATTGTTTGCGTCTGTGTCGGGAAGCTCGTATTTTGCTGACGCCCGACAGCGAACCAGTACGCGGCACGTTCGCCCGAGTCCCTCGTACGTGATTTTTCGGGCCGATATAGTCCGGGCAATCATCGCCGTTTCATGACGGCGAATTTTCGTTTTGCGATCGCGGGCATACGGCGCACGCCGATTGGTCCGAATCGACCCCGGGTTCACCGGAAACAAACGCCGAGCGCTAACTCGAAAACCAAAATGTGCGTATTATACAATTCATTATTCTAAGACTGTTAGATTTGTTTGTCACCGGTTCAAAGATTACTTTCAAATATGCCTGAAAATACCGTCAACGGCACGAATTTCGCTGTGGCTGTTTTGATTGATGAGACATTTTTTGTCGCGTCGTTGAAATCAAAATGGTCGGATATCTCTGTTACTAAGTTTTAAGAACTTCTTATTTTGTCTCGTTGTTATCAGATCCCTGAAAAGTGTGAACAATTCAAAATTCAGATAATTCGACCTACCTGTGTGTATGTACGTATGTTTTTTCATGTCTGACTTCTGGTGGAATCTTTTGCCGCAGTATTGGCACGGGTAGGGTCTAGTATCGCTGTGAATCAGAAGATGCGTCGACAGCGTCGACGATCGCTTGAACGTCTTTCCGCATTGCTTGCACTGGAAACTCTTCTCTTGACTATGCACGGCCCGGTGCTGGCTCAAACTCACCGCGTGTCCGAAAGTTTTGTTACAGATGTCGCAGGCGAATGGCCGTTTACCGCTATGCGACCGACGCACGTGAACTTCAAGGCCGTGTGGCGTGCTGAACATCTTGTTACATTTGACGCATTCGTAATTGCCGGTTCCGCTGACTTCCAGTTCGGATTTCAGATCTGCCGGACTCGGTGGCATCTTCGTTTCGTACGGCGTCATGCCGGATGGCGGAATGCTGACCGGCGGTCTTAGTTTAGCGTTCACAGCTTCGTGTTTGAGCAGGGCGTTACGGTGCCAGAGAAAAGGGTTTTCCAGTTGAGTAGATAGGTTCTTCATCACCGTGTGGAAGTCTGTCGTAGCGAATGGTGACCGGTATATATCGGGATAGCCGAATTTGTGTTCGTTGTGTTTCATGAACAGTTTCAAATGCTCGCCTGAAGTGGAAGAATACACGATAAGATTAGTCATCTATTTCAATTTTTGAGAATCGGAATCGCCTTCAAGCTTCAACACAATTCCCAAATATTCGAAGCCACGGGTTTTAAGTGGCTTATTATTGTTGACATTTCATATTTTATTATTGTTGACATTTCATATTTTGAGTTCATTTCTCTATTCAATCTTGAATCGATTTTACGTTTCGTGAAGAAAATGTGTATCTTACCTGTATGAGCTGGAAGAGGACCGAATGCGTTGTACGCTGGAAGATCTTCAGGATTCCACGGCGGATAGAATGGAAAATACGGTTTTAAGTGTAGGTGACTCTCGTAAATCGGCGGCAGCCGATAGGGGGAGCTGAGTAACAAGGGTGACTGTTGCGGGCTGGCCGTACTGGCAGTAATAGGGCTGCTTCCTGGCTCCACGAGACCTTCGACAACTTCTACAATGTACAAGAGATATAAACGATAAGATATACGACATCATAGGCCGCGTAAGGACGATTGCATTTTTTTCTATTACGATTTATATTGCTCATAAATAGCCAAGGGCTCAATAAAATTACGCGGCGACCGCCGTTTACAAATAAAGTGCTAAGATCTACGTCGCATACGTAGTATCGAATAAAATCTGTGTATCCCTCTTATTCCCCGACGAATGAGTCAGATTCCGACGCGTTCTCCGAGGACGAAATTTCAGAACAGCGCCGGGACGGCCAATCAGGGTTAGATTTACTCGCCGTTTCGTTGTACTGTTAGTCGTTCACTTTGATGTCGTCTGCCGTGGTAATAATGCGTTTAACCCGGCGTATGACAAATTCCGCGCTCGGTTTCCAACGGCGTTTATTTATACGATAAAAATGCATCGGGATAAAATCAGGATTGACTAATTTGCAATTGCGTAATTGGGAGGGTAATATTTCAATAGATAAACGGCAATTCTATGTTTAAATTGTTCTGAATATCTAGAAGGTAATTACTTTTTTTTTGATTTGACTGAATTAATTTGCACATTACGTATATATGATTTCATGTTTTAATGCGCGCTCTTTCATACGCGACATGTGCGCGCGTGTGCGGCCTTTAACCGGCACACGTAACGTTATACGACAACACAGTACTAGAACAAATTCATGAATAATTTCATGAAAATATTTCAACATGTTATAGGCCTACATTTTATTATTCATCGAGTATTATGACGGCGGCGAAAAATTATACGGCCGGGGTTTCATTAATATTTGCGCGTAATTATCGGCTTCTGTGATTTTAGTAAGGTTTTAACTGTCGCGACACCTGTCGCCGGTGCGGAGAACGGCGCGTATACCGGGCAGCTGGGACCCTATGAATACATATATTGATACACATTGAACACGTTGTTGAATAATGCGCAATGCAAATTAGAGTCGGCGTATTGATAACATACGCGCAATTGGTTTAATTAAATCTCATAAAACGTGGAAGTCGCTTTTGCAAAACAATGTTTCCATCTGTGACGAGTGGTGATTTATTTTGATGGCGTTCGGCTTCGTATTGAAAGTTGTCGCACAATATTCGGCTTTAGGCGCGCACTTACAATAGCATCAAAGCCTTTTTTTATTGAAAACGCCCGGTATAGTTTTAAGGTTTTTACCATACGGTTCGAATTAATTGCGTGACTGGCTTTTCCTATGAATATGATTACGAATCTATAATGGAAATGTGTGTTTATTCATAATGCTGGTGGCATTTTGGATGGTCTACACGTATTTCACGTTAAGCTCCGGCCCGTTAACGAATACCATAATCATGTCATTCATATATATATATAATATGTCTGCGAAAAAAAAACCATTGATGAATATTATCGAAAAATCTATATTGACAAAAATCACACTATATCCTATCCTATGATATCATATGTCATTCGAGCTTTAGAACTGATCTGATTCCTCTCGGCTCGATATTATCTGGGACTCGAACCCTGCGCTATGATAGCGCTTGACTCGAAAGCGCGCGTATATTTGCACTCCAATTAGAGATGACAATTCGCGCAGACGTCGCTGTGAAGGGTCATCATTGACGACGAAGCCTGGTCTATAATTTTCGTTCAGTATCGCGCGAGCAGGTGTTAGTCATTGCGAATGTTTTAACAATCATCCCTCGTATAGAAATCATGTAATTTAATGCCTGAACATTACAATAATCCCATTGTATGCGATTCTGGCAGTTTCAATGATTTAGGAATCAGATGCAGTCATTTTCTATAAACTATGATCGCGGGCTAGTATTTTCGGAATAGATATCTTTAGAGTCGATGTCGGCTTCAATATTACAGAAAAACATGATATACATATATATTTTTGTTCCTGCTTGCAAAAACTAAATATATTTCGTTATTGAATTCTAGATCGAGAGAAATGCGCCTCATAAGAGCGCGGGCCTCACGAAACAAAAATTTAAAGAACTACTTTATCACCTATAGTCTGATATATCAAATTGATCTGAATATTCATAGTCATAGAGCCTGATAGTCTGCATCGAGAGTCTGAAGCATCTCGTTTTTATCGTTTACACAATTTGCTTTTTAAATCTCTTTTTTGTCAATATTTGTATAGAGTATTTTCATGTTTTGATCGAGTCTGCTGAATTCTGGTGAATATATCAATGTATTGTATATAATATGCGCATACGTTTGACGTGTCACCACGAAATATGGTTTTGGTTTCTGTCAATATTTGAATTTCTACGAGAAAAAAAATAACAATATCGGAGTGTCAGCGAAAACTCATGAATTTTTCATCGAGTACCGCGTCGAAACTGATTTACTACCCGACGGCTGGTGAATGTATGAGTATAAATACTTGGCGTTCACGGCCACTTTCAAACGCGCAACGACGCTCGCGGAGAAAATTCGATAAATCGGCACCAATTTCGAAATCTCGAAATTGGTTCGCCAGAATCGGAAAATGAAGCAAATATCGCACCGGCAGACGAGAGCGCACGAGAGTTAAACGCGATACGGTTGAGTATGTGTAAATTGTGTTTGCGTGTTCGTCGAACGACTTGAGCGCAAATGAAGGGTGATAAATAATAAAGTGTCGTAGATTGTTTAAAAAAGCGACACGGTTTCGACACCTACAGTTTCGCCCTTAATAACTTATGAATTAATATAAGACTCGGCGTAACGCGACTTAAAGAACACAGGCTCGTTAGGTGACGGATTTGAAGACCGCCGCCACAGGCGTTGCAGGGTCGGGGATAGAAACCGCGGGATAGCGAAGGGCTGGGGCAGTGTAGAGACACCACAAGCCCTGTTTATATCAGATTAGGGCTTGGAGCATTGACACCACAGATCACAGTGTGCTGCTCCGGGGCAGCGTAGAGACGACAAGTCCTGTTTGTTCTAGATTTATGGCTTGGAGCATTGCTACCACAGCCAGTAGATCCCAGTGAAGTACTGAGGCCTGTATAGAGACCATATCCACGACTCTATGTAAAGGTCCTGAGAGCATAGAAATAACAATCCCAAAGATTTGCTTAGATCAGGGCCTCGACGCGCATAAAGAAAAATTCAAAAAACTTGGAAACATGGTTTTCCAGCTGAAGACAGCGGTATCTAAATCAATGTCACGCGCTGGGCGATGCTATATAAAGTCTAATCTATTTTCCGCGATTTCTCCCATTTTTGGCCGCCATCCATTAATCGTGCGCGGTATAAAATTGAATTCGAAGTCGATGAATTTTTGGCGTGTTTGGCGCCAATTAAAACCATCGCCGACTGCCTGGGAAACCGGCGAGGAATGTCCACCCGGGAACGCGTTAGATTAATAAGTTGACTGATTGCGAACCAAATCAGGACTGCTAGCATAAGGCATGAATTTGTCAAACGTTTGTCAGCGTCTCGATTTAGACCACGCAGCGAGATTTATCAACCGGCTTCTATTAAACTGCCATCTCGTAAGCTTAAATCTTAGACCGTTCCTTGAAGATGGCTACCTCATTTATTCCCCTTACGACTTCACCACCAAATTGGTAAAATAATGATTTTGTCTGTAGATTTTTCTAGAAAACCTGGCTAAGATCCGGGCACTTATGATAGATAGTCTACTTTGATGATCAACGAGGCAGTTAGCTTTACTTGGAGGTTACTAGTATGATGACGTCATAGGGGGATTTTAGGAGATAGCAACCTTATATGGAAGGTGAATCGGTTTTAGATCTTAATATCCACGATGAAACAATAAAAGTAAAATCCCACAATGGCTGGAAGACTAGAAACTTTATTGAAGTATTAGAAATATTTCGGGTGGTTCTTTTTGGACTGAAGAACGTTGGTAGGAACCACCCGAAATATTTCTAGTATTCTTAAATAAACCTTTTAGTCCTTCGACTATTGTGGGATTTTACGTTCCTTGCACGGAAGGGTTTTTATACGGAATACAATTTCTTTCGAAGCAACCATTCAACAAAAAATAAAACACGTTTCGACGAGTCGAACAAAATCACGACAATTACAATTGTAGCTGGTATTATGGAGGCGATTTTCGCTCGGTAAATACTATAGAAAACGACTCCAATAGCTTAGTAACGAATCTCTATTATTTCTCGTGCGTCAAGGCACAATCGAGGCGTATTGTGTGTTTATATCGCGCCGGTGAAAGCGAGTCGTTGAGAATTCGTTACCGTGCGGGTCGAGTCGTCACGCTTAGCTTCGAAACCTCCTCCCGATCGCCACGGAAACGTATTCTATATATATATATATATATATACAAATGTGAAGGTGGAATATAATTGTGCAATTGAAACGCATATCTCACCCGTATCCCAACCGCAGCGAGGGCGAGAGCCTGTCGATATATTGTCCCTATATATTGTTGCTATAATACGTATCGAACGCCTTTGACTAATCAGAAAAACAACAGTCTTGTTATAACAATTTTATGGCTACATATGAATGCGAGCTATGTTGTCAGTTTCGCGCGGGACACGTGTAGTTTTGAAAGGCGATGCGTATTTTTCAATTAAACTATAGATTTCTTTATTTTCGCATCGTGCTTCAAACTGCCATTCGCGACACCGGCCCAGGCGACGTCTTTGTGCTTTGTTGCGATATATATGTGTGCTAGAAGTAATCGAGTCAAATCCGGCCCGTAGGTCTCACGTAGGCCACGTGCGGGCCAGACCTACCATTGGGTCTGGGAAAAAATCAGACGGATTTTAGTCGTATTACTATATCAGCCTTTCTGCTCATATACAAGTTCATCGTTGATTCAGTGATAAAAACTGCCCGCATTAGATTTTTTTTTTGCTGAGAGATACATGAAAATAGGCTCATTTATCTCAAAATCTTGATACGCCATTTTTTTCTCATTTGCGAGACTGGGATATAAAATCACAATCGGACGCTTCGAAAATCGTTCGCGATAAAACTCTGCTACTGACCAGTACACAGAACCGAATTTGACTGATCTATCTCGGCAAACGCCGAGTTCGATTTGGCGTTTAGTTGATGACCAGCGGGCAAATTGGACCCTAATTAATGTCCCCGATGGGTCAGCACGAGCCACGGACTAGCGAACGACGGATGATGAGATAAAGATGACATAGCAGATAATATTGACGAGATGATCTCTATTTTGACATAATGTTACAGATTTTATCTGTAAGATCGGTCAATTCCAAGCGGGTGCGGTATTCATACACTCAGCGCGCGTGACTGTTCGCAAAAATGTCACCGTTTTATATTCTAAACTGGATGATTGTGAGAACCATTAAAACTGGATTATGGATTTCAAAATAGGTTAAAACCGTTTGAAAACAGATTATCTATGTGTATATTATATGAACATAATGTTTCTATTATGCAAATTCGTACGCACCGAAATTAGATTCATTTTCGAAAACCTAACAAATTGTTTCGAATCTGTTTTATTTAGTAGCTTTAAGTAGGTTGCATTGATTAATGTCACCGTAAATTATAACGTATCATTGACACAAAACGTTTAATGCAAAGGGAAGTCTCAAGCTGCACATGGACTCTAAAAACAAATTTTTAGATTTTTAGATTTTTGTCGCACGTGTTATCAAAAATACAAGAACTTATATATCAAGAATCGAATAGATGAATATATGTACATAAAGAATGCCTGTCACGCTTGGCATCGGCACCAAACAAAGCGACGTCGGTTAGTTCAACATCCATTAAAGTTTCATCACGAATTTATCAGATGTATTTAATAGTTAGATCGTTTGCGCCGGCTCGCCGTCGAGTACCACCAGCATTCTTTTCGAGCCAGCGCCATTTTCGACTTTGAATTGTCGTCAGCTGTGGACATACAATTATTTTTAATTCGTGCGCTCTCGCGATTATTATCATGTTCGGTATAATAATGCGTAACTATAACGGGATAACTTCCCTTTCCCCCTTCACCATTCTCTGCTGCGACTTATGAACGCGGACGCAAACAGGACTGGTTCTAAAACAAATAACGAGCGAATAGATGCGCGCATCGCGTTTGCCTGGCGCACGTGTCGGGCACAGAACAGGAAAATTGCCGTGTGGATGCTTTGCAATTTACAACGATTACGCCAATTATCTATCTATGAAAAGTATCCCGGTAATTGGACGAACGTGAAGCTGTCTGTTGCGCTAAAATGCTAAATCATCTTTTTCCAGAGCAGACGGCTAGAGAATTTACTTCCCCAATAAGATTTAGAAATCGTTTCCATGTATCGAAGCATTAACTTCATATAATGTGATATATGTATTCTTAATGTCGGCATGAGAAGTTTACATATACTTTCATGGAGTCTGCCTGAAATTCAGATTTTGGAATAAAGAGAAGTCTTGATCTTTGTCCCTGGCCTCGCGGTCTTATATCTCTAGATGTATTTGTGTCAATACGTGATTCGCCTATTATTGTGTCACACCAAAAATTATACTTTTGCAGATTTTTTTTTCGCCTGTTCCTCTCTCTCTCTCTCCCCTAAGTCAACAATTTGAAGAGCAGACCCTTGACGTCCGTAAAGACTCGCCATTCATCCGGTGACAATGAAACCCAATGAACAAGATACCAAGATTATTTTCTTGTCTCATTCAACGCGCTGGCCTCCCGTTGATCGCTAGCCAAGAAGTTGCTTTTTCGAGGCGACCGAAAATGAATATGTTTTTAAGTCGAAGAATTGATGGACAGTTAGATAAATGCGTGCGAACTATTTCCCCCCGTATGAGATGACTCGTGTTACGTAGCGGCTTTGGGAGCCAAAGAAAAACCTATTTTTTTAAATCGATGAAAAAAGATAACGCTTATATCCATTCGGAATACTGCATCAAACTACTTCAGATATAGGTTTAGATTTTCGAATTAAGAAAGAAAAAAAAGTCGTGTCTCTTACCTCTGTTTTTCGGTGTGACCACTGTGAATGCGCTGCCGAGACCATCTTCACCGGTACCTTCGTGGTGACTTAGAAACTTCTTACTCTTCACCAGGAAAGACCGAGGCATGATGCTTAAAGTATCCAGTGTGATAGGGTAACGAAGTAGTGGATGTAATTATTATGTGTCTTGTGAGTTAATAAGTCTCTTTTCGAAGCCGTGTAAACTCCCGCAAATCGAATATCCGAAAATCTTTGCCACAAGTCGCGTGGTTGAGGCGACGCAATTTCGACAAAATGTGACAACCTCCGACTAAAATCCGGTTTATATATAACCACTGACACCGTCAAACCATATGCTTTGAGGACTATAATAATGTTCGCTGTCCTCCGCAATCCGTCATAACAGTTACTAATAGCAACGGAATGATTTACATACGACAGACGACGAATTGGCGCACGTGGACGAGTCGGTTGACTCCACCCAGCGCGCTGATTGGACGATGCTGTCATCTTGGCGCGCGCGGTCCGTCAGGGCGGCGTCTGGATGGAAAGATGCGCTAGTTAATGACGAATAAGTGGCAAATGACAGTCGCGAAAACCGGGAATCAACGGCGCACGGTGCGCGACTCGGCCGAGAGGATGACAAAACACATCGATATCAGAGGAACATTCGTTCATATGCCGGGTGCACGCGTCTAGCAGGCGTTATGGGAAATCATGGGATGTTGTCGCAGGAAATCATGATTTTGTCGTATTATAGGTGCGAGATTTCCTTCAGTTTCAGAGCCGGTAGTATGGGCTAATGATACGAAGAAAGCAGTCATTTCTAATTTTGGTTAAAGACAAATAATGTTTTCTTGTGTATTGCGGCAAAATCAACTCGAACTATTTTCATTTTCTTTGCAGAGATTACACGCGCCAATTCAATATGTCAATATTGTTAATATTGAGGAAATATTTTCCTTAATCTGATAAGGGCATCTAAATTGCGATAGTTTCAACATTTATTATTGCTAAACACACTATCCTAAGAAAATATAGTATGTGCGCTGAAATACTGCGTTACTTCGTTTCCTGGTAATGGCCGGTTTTATTCATTCTGCGTATAATATACGCGCTTTTTGATATCTTTTACGAAAATGATAATGAACGACACCGTAATTCATCACATTATATTACCGAAATATCCCCTGCAAAAGGAAAACAGAAATGCACAACGTCATTTTGTTCATTACCGGAAATTCTCAATTAAACGGCATCACGCACTACCCGTGGCGCCACCTCGCTATAACTGAGGACACTATAAGCAGACGTGTTTGCTGATGGTTGTAGTATGCCGGTAGCGCCTTTTTGCGGAATAGAAGCTTTCTCCTAAATGCACATTAGAGAAACAAGGCGTTAAACTACCTCGCGTACGCTTACCAGTACTATAATGTTCCCGGCGAAGTATATTAGGAACCTGTGCCACAAGTTGCGCTGACTTCGCACCCATAAATTTGTCTCTGTTGCGCACACGTGTGATTTTATTATCCCGGCGTTTGTCGGCGAATCCATTTCTGAAGACATTATTTCAATTCTAAACAGTTAACATAACTCATAAATGTATTATTCGTCGATGACACGATGACGTATCGTCGTCGTAGTGCTCGCGAGGGTTTTATTTAAATCTGTGTGCACTACGTGTACGCTCGCACAGTACGGAATCTGTTGAGCAGAGATTATGCTGCAATAACAAAATTGATGGTCATGTCGCGAAAACCTGTCCCTTGTTTTTTTGTTGTCGTACGAAGCCGTTATAGTGTAGCGAGCTCGACACGTTTTTGCAGTTTGTTAAGAAAAGCGACCTAATCGGTGATATGCATACATTTCAAATATGTGTGTGTCTCGTGCTTTTGAGTCATCGCTGACTCTGATGATTCAAACCTGGCCGAGGAACACCTTGCATGCGTCAGAAAGCAGAAATCGTCGTCGTGATATATTTCGAAAATCGGCCGACACTCGGATGAAAATAGAAACGAAAATTCGCCAGCTTGTTTTAATCATTGTGAGCTGATAGCAATTGTCGTGATATATTGCTATAGGTACCTGGGAGAATGCCGGTAAAACAACGTGGCTTCTTTGGTAAAGATCCAACTGCGGATCAAGTCCCACGTGTTAATGTTCAATGTAGAGTCGAAATGTGACTCAATTTTGTTTAAAAATGTGTTTATTACGATCAATCATTTCATCATTGTGATAGAACAAGAACAGGATGATGAAACCTGTGAAAACCAAGAAGTTATTCAATTTGATACCTCAGGTCAGCCGAGTTCCTCAGCCGCATTACTATATTCGACCCAGTTTTAGCAACAAATTACGTTTATGTTGAGTGGTTTTTCAGCACATGCCTCCTAAAGCCCAACGCAGACGACGCAGACAAACAGGGTTCAGCGTTTCCCTGCGTCGTTTGCGTTGGGCTTTAACCATATCTAATATCTTAGATCCATTAGATCAAATTAAATTTTCTAGCGGTTGTTTTCATAACACACGCCTCCTTGAAGAGCGTATGGTGCGCATTTCGAATATTCCAGGTAAAAAGCGTGGTTATAACTTGTAAGGCAAGTAATATATGTAATTTCTAGACGAGAAATAATATCACTAAGTTCGACACCCGGTTTAAATGTCTTTTGAAGATCAGCTCTTAGTTTGAGGCAGCCTGACACTTTACACATAATGTATTACGGGGTATCGTAATTGTTGCGTCGATCGATACGTGAATTTAATATTAATTGGTCTACGATTTGTTCAAGTGCGACGTTAGTTTCGAATTTTTCGTGATTAGAGCCCTCGTCTCCAGATGTGATTTTCAGTTTCGAGTGGTCCTCGCTACAGATTTTTTTGCACATTAAACTTGACTCATATTAAATCGTGATTGCTCCGATATAAATACAGTTTTATTTCATTTTATGGCCCACTCGGCCAACTGTCGGTGTGTCCGCCCGATTATAATGTGGGTGCCTTGTTAACGGCAACGCGCGTCGATTCCGTGTCAAGTCCCTAATGAAATGTCGCATTCTCAAAAGGGGAAATTTAAACGTTTTGTAAGCGTAACCACAACTCTTTGTTTAAAAAACAAAGATACACGAACGTTTTCCCACAAATGTGATTTTACGCTCCTTCCGACAAAATAATGAAATAAAAAAGCTCGCTGTATATAAAAAAACAGCGCCGCCTGCCAACTACGTAATAGCGTTTCAATATAAGGTCGTCCGGGTTATTGATACATACAATCAGGCTTTCAATCAAGACCTAGTTTTAATCTGACGATTGATATGAAAATGTTTGACTGGTCACAGAACAGAAAAACATGGATTCAGTCGTGTTGCTAGAACGAATGGTTCTTTGGCAGTTCTTGAAAGAACCTATGAGTTCTTCACGGAACCTCGGGGTACTTCAGCCTCTAAAAGTGATATTCACGGTAAAGAGGGATTCTTCGTCAAAGTGAAAGGTTCTTCAAACAACCCACAACTTCCATTCCATTCAGAAGATATAAGAAACCCTCGTTTCTAGATACCTAAGAATTTCAAGATCAGGAAATAATTTGTTCTACAAAATTCACTCATGACTTTTAATCATGATATTTTTGGCCGATATAGAACAGAGATGAATCTTTTACTCGGATTTATTCTTGAAAGAAATTGAGCCGTTAATTGTGCGAAAAAAATCTTGAGACTTGGTATTAAGTTGGCCATAGAACCGTCATGGGCTCGGAATGGTGTCCGATCGTGAGACTGGTCTTAGACTGGTTTAGGAACCAGAAGGGATCGTTCTTGAACTAGTATCGACTGGGCAGCAAGTCCCAGCAGTACACAATCTTCGAATGACTTTGAATCGATTGCATAGAAATTATTTCCCAATCGTTTCAGAAACGAAATGTCTTCAGCGTGTAACGCGATCACTAAAAGCAAATACGGTAAATGCATTTGAAATATACACTACATGTGCTATGAATTGCCCACGTGAGCTATTGAAACTATGTTAGTTATCGACTGGAAAACACATGTTGCCATTTCTTTCGAGAAGGGTCACAAAAGTCCTACGGATTTTCGATTCATTTATAATGTTTTATCTCTTTCTCATTCGTTCGAAAAACGTCAGACTACAGGTTTATTTCCATTCGAGGAGATGTTTGTATTCGGTGGGATTAAGTTAAGTCGGCTCACAGGTGTGAGACCAGTACCCAGGCGTTACACGTGGATTGAGACAATGGGCGCGAGCCTCGCAAATGAGTTCTCAACTCCTAAAGTTAATACGATTATCGGGATAGCTTTTTAAATTCGCCGAGTGATTTAAATCATTTCAACTGTCAGCGCAGATCCTTAGATTCTGGCGACAACCACCCCAGCGACATCTGTGAATAACGCATTGAACTACGATCACACGCATTTCTCTCATTTTTGAAGTCTTTATTGCGTATAAAAAGTACAGACTTAGTAGAGAAAGAAAGAAAAATAAAAAAGGGAAAAATAGAATAAATAGAAAAATAACAAAAAATGAATAAAATAAAAAAATCCATATTTACTTGGAAAAAATGTTCAATCTGAATAATCTATGGACAAAGATTCGAAAAAGTACAATTCTTATAGGCTACGTGACAGATACAATAGTAATTGATAAGGTACTAATTTGATAGTTAGGAGATGGGTAAAACAGTACACGAATTTAGTCAAAAATATGCGGGCTGCTTCGATATATTCAACAGACGATGTATCGAAGCAGCCCGCAGCATATTTTTATTTCGACTTCGACGAATCTGTCGCTTACATCGGTTAAAAATGAGAAATAATTTTTCACGATATCGACGGATTATGACTAAAAAATGTCGTTTCGCTTCATCATCGGGCCAACTTTCCTCATTCTCTCTCCGCTTCAGAAAGTGTCGAACAACAAACTAATGAGATATCCGTGGCAACGCGCGACTCGGCCTCCTTTCACTGATTGCCAGAATGCGAATCTACCATCGCATATATTATTAATAACTTTCGGTTGAGATCCTTCACTTTTACTTCTGTTCATCGTCGCGTCTCATCCACGGCGAGACTTCACAATATTAGATGCGTGCGCTTCATTTGTCAACAATGGCGACTTCCGGGCGCATTAATACACCAGTAAATTGTTACACAGGTGATTGCGCAAGTGTATCGCAGTAATTAGACTTGTTTTACTCGGAATAATTCTGATTAGGAACAATCCTCTAGATCGTAACGACAATTTTGTGCCAATTCCTGCGGTGATTATGGCTCGACGGAAGTCCTCTAGTTTAGGGACATGGTTTGCGTTGGGTTCAGGTGTCGTCTGCAGATTTCCTCCTGCGGCTACTGTGTACATAGTGACCGAATCGTTATAGGCGAATCGGTTTTTAACTTGTTTTGTCAATCCAGCAGGGTTCATAGGTTCGAATCCTAGACCCAGCCCATAAATCCATCAGAAGAAATAGACCGATGAAAATATTTAGTTTTGAATGACTTGAAACAATGCGATACCCTGGTGGCGGGAGCGTTCGTGCTCGATTGTGTTTCTCTGGGACCAGTTTTATAAAAAAAAAAGTAATTGAATTAAAATCTTCGGTTTATTGTAACTGCAACTGGTAACTTCAAGTTTTCATTGAGGATACTCAAAGCTAACCGTCTTAAGCTTGTACTTCATCATGTAAACGGACCCTAGCGCTCATTGGGTATAAAACCAAGCACCTGCTTATTAAACCCTCAGTGAAGTGCTCAGTGGGTCGACGAATTGAAAAGATGTCAACTCAAATCATAACCCCAAGCTCTGAGATGCTGATATAATCTATAGAAATCGGCTCTTTTTCGATCATTCGTCGCAGAGAAAAAGTTTATAACGGGATATTTAAAAATCAGACGAACTCGCCCAGAAACCATCTGCCCGGCGCAGTCCGACACGCCATATTCAGATCAGTCAGTGTCCTCCGTCCGCGTTCGAGCTCCATCTTCGCATAAAGAAGTCCGATCTTAAACAACGTCTTGATAAATGTTTATTTAAAGTGAAATTTATTTTCATCATTCGCGCGTAGAAGTTCCCACGACAAAACCATCGTTTAAACCTCGGCAGACACTTAGTGGCGTATGTGAACTGATAAAATCAAAATTCTGAAAAAAAGCAAAAACGCACGCGAAATATATTTTGACTGACGGAGCGGCGCATGTGAACATCTTATCTCGAACGGGATTTTAGAAAAGATAAAAAACGTAAACTTCAAGGAAGTATTTTCGACGAACACTTTGCACATAACAAAAGCGAACTAGGAAGCTGTCGAACGAGTCGCTTCTCCGTTATGTAAGAGATAGCGCAAGATTAATCGCCGGCTTCGATCTCCTGACAATAAAAAAAGATAGAATAAACGGACAACAGTGGGCTTAATGGATTTTCGAAAAGCCCAGCAGTGCAATTATCATTTGTTCAAAAGGCCACCAACTTCCTCGTTGGAGGCAGTAGGGGCAGGTGTTGGGGTAGAAATCGTTGAATGCTGTCTGGGGTAAACAGAACCGGTGAAGTTGGACGCGTTTGGTTATCATTGCTTCGTCAAAATCTCTGTTATATAGCCCTCCGTGGAATATGGATCTCTCCTGATCCCTCTTGAAATCATAAAATCACGTACAGTAACATAGACATTTCTATTTCAAATCTTTAAATAGGGATTGCCTTTCTTACTACTTATTTGATTGGTATAGATTTGATATGATTCGATTCTGTGTCCCTCACAAACCCGCACCAGACGTCCTGTCGGAAACGAACAAGATTTCGAAATCGGAAATTGAAGTACGATATAGCCGGGTGATCGGTTCAACATACAGAATTGTTTGAAGTGAATTACAAAATTTCGATTCTATGTTTTCTAGAAGGGTACATAGATCAAACACCTTGTAATACACAATTTGATGATGTCATGGATAATTTAGGAGGCAGCTATGTTTTATGGATGACGATTTTTTGCCGTTTGATGAAACCGAAGACAAAGTTTCCTAGAAAATCGACTTCCACCTGCCGTAACCATGTTCGAGACGGTGTCTTTTTCATATTCTTTACTCCCCGAAGAATTCCATTCAAATCATACGAAAAATAGTAAATAATATCGCGCAGTTTTAGTTTCCTTTTTGATTTAATGACTTCGTATTCGGCCGCGAATCTCATCGTATCGTAAACCATATAAAGTGCACTTTCTTAAAGTCAACTTATGTAAGCATTTGTTCATTCGCTCAATAAAACGACCTCACGGATAAATACCTCTTCACAACGACACCGCGCTACTCGACAAAACGGTTTTTCGCGTCACTTCGCCGCGGCAATATGTCCAAGGTGCACCGAATTTCGGGGCGTGCACCACCTTCTTTCCGCCCCGCTGACTTCAACCGTGCTCCCGGAGACTCATTCGCCCGCCGGCTATAGAAATAAAACCTATACGCAGTTTTCTGAGCGTGATTTATAGCGAAGTCCTCGACGTGACGCATAAAAAAAACTGGCCGCATATTCTGGCTAGCAACGCGCATGCAACCGACACGTATAAAACGGTCGTAATAATGGTATAATAAGGTGTATATAAATATAAATAGGATTTCTACTATTCAGAATTATAAATGGTGCCTGATTTTTGCTTTTGCGGAATCGAATGCACATTTGAAACCGCAAGAAGCCGCGTTGACAAAAGAAACGCGGCCATGAGAACAATTTTTTGTGTGCCTGATAGTAACACACGGGTGCATCAAAGTCAAATCTCGCGTATTTGCTATTTTAAACAAATCGTGATTCGTGAGATATGTCGTAGAAGTATATTCGAGAATATAGACAAGAGGGATTGTCTATTTCGAGGATCGGCGGCCGTAGAGACTTAAAAAGAAAAGCGTCGAAACTAAAATTCGAGTCAATAACTATTAGTATAATAATTTGTTTCTTTGTGTCAATTTCGACGAGTTGAATACTACATTGGGAAGATTTCGAATCAATTGATTTAAAGAAAGTCATGAAATAAGATACGTTCAGACGAAGGTAGCCGCATTTTTATGGCTTTAAAAGGAAAATTGAAGAAAGAGCTGATCTTTCAACATCGGAAGTCAATTCATTTTCCATGAAATTATATAATCATTATTCTAAGTTAACATGCAACACCCTTATCACATAGTTTGAACTTCGGTTTCAAGTCGGTCAGCGCGGGTATTCTATGATCGTAGCGATCAGGCAGTTTATCTCCCCAAAATAGGATTCAAGTAGGCCGGTTTGGGTTTTTTAACGATCGTAGCGATCCCCGTCGTTTTTTTTTCTCCGGCAAAAATACCGGCCCGACCTAACCAACTTCCCGCGAGCCAGCAGATTCCCACGGACACGGAAATACCGTATCCGTGACTCGGCACAAAAACCCGCCTCAAACATCAATTTGCCACTTTTAAGACGCAGTTGAAATCTCTTTACTTCCTCGGCGATTTTAATGTTTGTTCAAAAACCACTCTGCGCCTATTGTAGCACGTCTCACCAGATATAATAATATAGGATAGTGCCTTTTATGTTATATAACCGGCCGCTTTATTATTGTTGTAAGAAAGTTAAAAGATAATCGCGTCTTCACAAAACTCGTTTTTTGCCCGGTTGCTGAGGAGGGGATGTGACGGTTAGCCGAAACTCGTAGTTTTGAGACATTGTTGTTTTTTTCATCGATGTCTGGTGCTCGCATTGGAATTAGACGTTCCCAGAGATGTCTTCACATTCTGATTTATATACTAAAACACACAATAATAGAAAAGCTTTTTTCGCTCGGGGTTTATTTGACCCGGACCTGTCACCTTAACTCTATGACGAGGTCACGTGTGGCTGGCAGCGTCTCCCGGTGTCGAACGTGAGGCCAGCTGCATTCTAGTCAAATATATGTCCCCCTTTTTCTCTTGTCGGAGCTTCGCAAACAATTCGACGCGCTATACGATTCAAAGTGGAAAAATTCAAAAGTTAAGAATCACAGATTAGGTTCTCACAGCCCGAGTCGAAATCAAAAATATACCACGATCTATTTCACAAACTGATTTTAGAAATTGATTGATAACCGGTTACGATATGGGCATCGATCGATAAATACATATAGTGAAGGACCCCAAAATATTAAAAACAGTATTTCCCGTAAGCCATTTCATTAGCTAATTCAAAAAACGTCGCGTTAGGCCAGGTATTGTTGAAAATATTAACAACTTTATAATTCAATGTAATCGAGCTTCAAATTAGATTAAAAAACCTTATCATAAGTTGACAATTCATTTTCGCGTCCTTTTATAGACGAAAGTCTCGAGGTGATCCATCACTGTTTGTGTATGGAGATATGACGTAATACTTATAGGCAGAATATATGTTTTATTTTCTATTCACAATCAAACTTTCGGTCAAGTCGGTATTATTTTTAAAAATATTTTTGGAATAACGTCAAAATTTTAGATGAAAATGAATTAATTATATATCCATCTATCGGATCAATCAATCGCTATGAAATCGATTGCATATTCACGATATGATCTAATTTTCATATAAGATTTTTAAAGAAATCAATGAATAAATGAAGCAACAGTTGGCTTTATACAAATGAATTAAGCAGCTCACAGAAAAGAAGGAAAATAAAAATAAAAAGAGAAAATAAATTCTTTAACGATCAATATTTAGAAAACAATATTTCATGACTACGATATATCTAATCGGTAAAATACGAGCCACATTACCTTTAACTGACATTATATGTACAACTCATGACGTATGGAAATCTGGAATTATTGGATAACATGACAAGCTTTTTCTTAAAAATGAATGAATTTATCCCAATATATTTTCAAGATCTTTATCTAATCCATCCCAAGTCTGGGAGCCAAGAGCTTTCAACGAAAAATGCTTAAGATATTCAATTCGAATTGTCCTCGACACTCGAAATTACTTCACACTTTCTTTTGGTACGGGGCGAATCAAATCCTCATTGAATAAAACCAGGTCCGAATATTTCGTGTTAAGGTGTGAAAATCCGACATGGCTTCGTTTGTGCTGTATGCGGATATATCATTGCCTTCATTTGCGCATTGTATCACCGGTCTCTGGGCGACCTCCTGGACAGCCGCACGAGGCTCCGATGGCGCCCTAATTGGGTCCATTTCGTGTGTCGCCTTCGAGAAGTAGCCCGGCGAAAAGCGAAAGCCGTCACTAGCATTGTTCGTAAATCGTTTCAAATTGACCAAACCGGTGGAACAGATATAAACACTAGTATTATGATTATTTAATGGTTAGTATTTGATGGTGATTTGATTACGAGGAACGTCACCTAGTCTATGCCAACCGGTATTCGGGATGTCGCTTGACCAGCGGGACTATGTCATTATAGCTGGTCAGTTTAACTCGCGCATATACAAGTATTAATTAACTTAAGGTCAGATAAACAGGAACGAATCAACTGTAAAATAATTGTTATGCTCGTAGGGAAGATTGGTGAGGAAATGTATTCAAAACCGTGTGAAGAATGGAAGTAACAATGAATAACCTCACGAAATGTATTCATCTTTAATCAAAATACTGTGTTTAAAAGAATGCGTAAATATTTTAGATCCTGATGCAAACAGGATGAGGTGGGCTTACGCATATTTATTGAGGAAAGACATATTAGATCTTAACTCGAATGTAAAATACGAACATATTTTGTTTCTCGATAGACCTGAGGCCTTTGAAAAATGAACATTTCCCACAAAAGTTTAAAAAAAACTAAAAAAAAACCTTTGTTAAATGATGCCAAATGCAAGCAGTATGACGAAAAACTTATCCCAAATTCAAATCATAGATTTACTTTGTTTTCCTATAGATTTGAGGTTTAAAAAAATTTCCCTCAAAAGTATTAAAAGATTGGTGAAAATGATGCCAAATTCACACTCACCGGGAATCTCGAAAATATACACAAGACAGATATTTCAGAATTTGGTTTCGGTTTTCTTACTGGTGCAAATATCTTCTTCGCATTGGTATTCTTCCTACGATCGAATATATCGCGCCCGATGACGTCAAACGCCTCTTCAAATCAGAACCCGGATGTTGGTAATGACCTAAGATATTGTTTACGTAAACGGTAACGTTCGTGAAAAATTGCGGTCGCGTCGCGTTTTCAAAAATTCAAATTCGGAAAAACGAAACATCCGTTTTCACCAATAACGTCTTCTGATTCGAAAATCACTTTGATGCCAAACGCCGCAATCTAGAAATCAGATTTGAAATTCAAAGTCTCGACCGAGCGCCGGGAACGCGACCCAACAATAAGAGACGTTACAACAGTCAGACGACACTCGGCAAATGATTCATAATATTTTTTTCTAGTATAGACAATATATGTTCTTTTGAATGTATGCTAGAAAACTATTAATCAAATCCTCCGGTGACTTAAAAAAGATTCTTTAATTTATAAAAAATGGCCTGCGATTTAAGATAAATAGCCGTTCAGGCAAAAAGATGCCAGCCCGGCACGTGGCACTGGTCGGCTGTTCATTGGGAAGACAATCGCGTCCAGCTGCTCCTATTGATTAGAACCTGGGATGCGACTGTAGGTGATACCTCCGAGAGAAATAGATGCAATACGTTAATATCGCGAACGTGATACAATCAACTGATCTTTTGTAGCTTGTTATTTTGTCTGCGATGTTGTCTTTCACGGTGGATGTGCACGGATGAATGTGAATGGTCCCACTTCGTCCTGGACCATTTGTAAAAGATGCCTCTCTCGTTTTGACAGAATATTGTTGTCAGCAGGTAACGACATATATGCGGCTCAGTTCTCCTATACGTGGGAACGCGAATCATCCGAAAGCTGACGACGTTTTGTTTGGTGACGACAATGGTTGAAAATAAAAATAAAAATATTACACCGCATTCAAAGTTTTTGTTGACCGCGTTTTCCACGCTTTTTTTACTCCCACGAAGTCTCGGAGGTCGAAGCCGCCATTTATCACCAAATAGCTAGTCTATAACAATATATAATGCCATCGAATAAACACCATGTCTGCATTCGGTCGAAAATGCCGGTTTTTATTATTATGCCGCTTCTTCAAATTCAAAACGTATTAGCGGCTTTTCCAAACCATTAATGTGTCAGACTAAATTACCGTAAAAAATGCAACGCTACCGTTAGAATGTCAGATACACCTGAAAGTGAAAAGGCGGATAAAAGGAACCATTTCTTAAATGTTTTTATCTATAAAATTGTGCGTGTATATTTTAGAGGATATTTTCTTCGATTCTTATATCAACAAACCTTGAAGCACATTTTTTAGTTAGAGTTAACTCTCAGTTCATTTTCAATGTTTTTGCTCCGAGTCAAATATCATTCGTATTTGTGCAATTGGGCCCAGACAATTTCTCGTCGCGCATCGCGTCTCGTTCGTCGAAAGCTAAAATTGAACGCTGACATTTTGGCGAGTAGTAAGAGAGAAAATATTCAAAGCTCTGTTGATAATTTATGGACGCTTTCAAAGGGTAGACATAATTGAACGTAGAAAGATTTAAAATTCTGAAAAAAGGACAGGACATGCATATAATATGGTCCAAATACAGTAACAAAACAGACATAATTGGAACACGAAATACAAATTTACCACATTAGGTCAAATTGTTGATGTATTGATTTCGTGTATTATTTTGTATAAATGCTAGTATTCATCAGAAAGATCAACGTCGACTAAATGATGAAAAATACAATGGTGCAAAATCGGCACCAACGTACAACCTGTCTGTGTTGAGTGTGTGGGTCCAGTTAAAAGGGATATTCAGGATTTTAAACTGATTCTTGTATCAGTCGTTTGTGAAATTCAGCTTCTGTTGCATTTTCTACTCTGAAATGACTGTCGAATAGCGCATGCATTTGACTCTATGAAATTTCGATAGATATTCAGCAAAACGTATCGTATCAAACTGCCGTTAGACTGAGCCACGTGGATACACAAGTCAAACGATCTTCGATTTTCTTATAGTCTTAACACTAAACTATAATAGCCAAAAATGTATAAAAATCAATAAAGTGAATATTTTTCGCCATTCAACCATCGCCAAGCACTACAGAATCTCCAAATTCTGTCGCAACCTTTCCTGTACAGCCATCAAAAATTTCCAGAGTCCTATATCAATAGCTATAGAAAAAATAGAAGGATTCGAAGTCATCGACGACTGAACTGGCGTAATCTCCGGTGGATTTCGTGAACGTCATTTGTAAAGGTAAATTCTGTATTAAAGTCATCGTGATAATCAAACTGCCGTGGTTTGAGTGCTGGAAAACACAAGGAAGAAATCATTACAAAACTCATGATGAGTGGAGCTGTCGAGAAGCTATGAAAGTGTCCTGGGGACATAACTAAATTCCAGGTTAATTCCAGGTTTAATGTGGAATAAACAAGGTTTCTTAGTTCTGAGAAAACTAGTTTATTCCAAGTAAAAAACTCGGAGTTAACCTGGAATTTTGTTTTAAATAGTTATGTCCCCAGGACACTTTCATAGAAATCTCTGCAAATATATACGTACTTATTTAAAGCCGTAACGGCCGCGTCGTATGTGGGTGGAGCATTTTGAATAACGTCATTATATGACGGCGGAGGAGCTGCAATGTCGGCGTTTCCGGGTTGGGTGTTGTCGTCCAGTTCCGGTTCATGGTCCATGGAGTATCGCGGGCTCGCGGGATGCTCGCCTAGTAAAATAAAACATGCATGGTTTATATAGACAAGTGTCTGTCCAATTAGAAAGGATAAAACCAATAATCAAAGTAAAACTAACAGGACCCAGTTCCACAGTTCTGTGTTAACATTTGACTCGGAGTTAACTCGCTTCTGTAAAATCCCACGATGAACGTATCCGAAATGATTCCTCGAGCTGATATTATTTTCGACGTTTCGACTGATCCTTAATAGTCATTTTCAGGATAAGTATTAAGTGTTCCATAGTTCATGATGATATTCTTGAAGATGACTATCAAAAATTAGTCGAAGAGTCGAATATGATATCAAATATCAGATTTTCGTTTCAACACATGCATAAATAAATCGCTCCTTCAAACCTGGTGGCAACGCGAGTGCTGGACTGAGTCTAATGATGCCATCAGGTTCGGATCCCTGTCGAGGGAGGATGACTGCAATGCCTATATCAGGCATCGCAGTCTTTGTCGAGACCGAAACGACTGTAACACATATTACATGAATCTTGTAGTAGAATAGTTACACTAAAATGTGCTGGATAGATGATAGCGTGATATACACCTGACAAACATCTCTAGAGCGAGAGTTCGAAATGCATTGTCCTGCATTTTTTTGATTTTAGAAAAATAATATTTACTTGAATTTCTTCTCAATTTGTACATAGGTTTTAATCATAACAAATCAAGTGACTTAATACGATTAATTCTTACTCCATACCATCGTATTTTCCAAAATAATGGCTACATTAACAAAACGCTTACTAAATCAAGTCAATACTTACTATTTGCTGAATTGGCGACTTCTGGTCCGTAAGCCTGTAGACAATACTGTTCAATCTGTTCACGAGTCATCGCTTGCAGTTGCTGCCGATAACTATGCAGATTGCTGATGCGTCCGTCCGACCGCAGCTCCCGGCCTCTCATTTCTCCCGAAACCTCCTGTCGATCTGAAGTCGGCTCATTACGACCAAAACTACTCTGATGTTGTTCGATGCGGTTTAGGATGTAATCCCTTTTTATTCGAAGTCCCATCTTCGCGCAGAATATCATCGGGAACGCGGCCACCAGCCCTAAAATAGCGGCCACAAGAGCCGATATACCGGCCTGATTCATTCGCAGATAGTTCGTACATATTCGCTGGTCGCGTTTGTTCAACCTAAACTCAATAGCTATATAACCGAGACATCGGCTGCTGTGTGCTAAGTACAACGAGATGGCGTCGGCAGTCACACCGATCAGGGCTATCGAGAAAAGCGCCGTTAATGTACTGACGTACAGGTTTCCTTTCAAGCATGTTCCAGACGGCCGTTTATAATTATACCCGGCCACGGCTCCGGCTGCAAAATACACGAACACCGCAACGACATACAACGCTCCTTGCAAGTTGAGTCGAAACGACGACTGATCGATGTAAAAATGAAATATTGGCGGTATGATCGACGTCGAAAAGGCAAATATATGCATTAGTATACCGTACGTCATCCAGTGCCGACCACAAGCGACTCCGTCGGCGACCAGTCGGTCTTCCGTCGTCCACCGTTCGCTGGCGTCCTCTACGTTGTCCCAATTGTAATACGGCATGCTTGATTGACGTCAGGACTCCTTAGCTAGGTCAACACGAAGGTCATCACGCGCTTGCCGCCATTTTAGCGAGAATACTGCACGAGGCCCGCGGGCCTTAGATACGTGACATTAGAGATGTGTCTGTACGTAATTATCTTGTGAATTAGGTGCATTGGAATTGGATGTCGCATTTACTACTGTAAACCATTGCTTGGTAACTATCATGACCTACTGAGACTGAGAGATCGATAGTTATTTGAAAAACCAGTATATACTACTACAACACAGTATGCTACAGTACAGACTATATACAGTGTCGCGCTGTTAAAACACTTGCAAATGGTGACACAAATCATTCGATGTATATGGATGCTGTACCGTTAGTACGCGGGAGAGCTCATCATCCACGTATTTAAATATAGTAAGACTTACAATTTTCTCGTTGTATCGCAGCAAGCGGTATACATCCACATCCAGCACAGCATCTCTCACTGCAGCCTTCATCAGAAATTGATCGCGCTACGGCTGTTTTAGCGATACGAACGTAGCTTCACACGCGAGCGGTGCTCTAGTTCCGAGACGGCTGTTAGACAATCATTTTCGCGTCGTCGCACATTTGCAGGATTCAGTTCCACATTCGTGAAACCATGAAACTGGGTCTAGTTTTCCACTGTATAACCGTTTAAATACGCTAGCCAAAAATGCGTTCAGTTTATCGGGGTTTTAAGTCATTGTTGGAATTCATGGCTCTTTTTTCGTGTAGAATAAACATTTTAATAGAATTACATCAAATGAAATGAAAAATTCTTACGATTTTATATATATATATATATATATATATATATACATTATTCAGTGCGCAAAGTGCTGCTCTTAGAATTTACGGTTAACTAAATTGAATCCATCTATTTACTCAGTCTGTTACCGGTCCCAAAGCGTTCGTTCAACGTTGCATATTTAATGATTTTTCGTCAGTCGGAAACGGCTTGAATTTCAGTGCCACGAATTTAACACACGGTGACGTCGTCTCGACAATGTGTCGGCTGTTTTACCGCTTTGTATATGTAAAACTAAAGTTATGTTTTATTGATGGACTTGTCGTAGGTGAAGTCCATTCACGTAGCCTAATCATCAAAGCCAACCGTGCCACGTTTTTAAGTCCTATGAGTCATTGGTAAATGAAAAAGTTCCACAATATAATCTTTCATCTGATAAAATCCTCAGAATGAAACCACAGCATTTCGGCTGTTGACTAACATCCATCATCAGGTGCAATGACCAGGACCAAATTCCGCAGTTGTGAATTAAGATTTGACGCGGAGTTTAAACTATATGTCTGTACCGTATCTGATTCTGTAAGCGGTCCGACTGCTGCTTCTGATGACTCCCGAGTGGTGGCAGCACTAGCCAGTGCCTTTTATGAGCCTCGGTGGTCTAGTGGAAAGAAGCGTACGCTAGCAACATGCTGGGCCGAATTCCGTATATTCGATATCATATATGTTCGGCAAAACAAGGAAAGAATATAGCCGAAAATCAGTCGGCTCATAACTTCATATCTCGATATCCTTTTTTCAAATGCAAAAAATCAAAATTGTTGGCTTCCTGGAGGGTACATTTTCTGGGTTTTGTTTTTAGAAAACCATCTATGAAAAATTGAGTGGATGGGACAATCTGGATCTTAGAACCGTGAAAAAAAAACAAAAAGCTTTTTTTAGCCTAACCATCCGCATTGTCGATTTCGTATTGCATACAGTAAACTCCGCTTATGTTAGATCTTTAAGAATCGCGTAAAACCTGTCCGACTTGCCAGCGACATCCTAGGATGGTATAGATATACCGGAGATAATCTGTTCAACGAATATTGAACGAATCTCTAAACGATAGATCTTCCTCTCTAGCCAGGCCAGCCCGTATCACACACCGAGCATTTTTGCCGTTACGACTCCATTTGAAGGCAATGTTGATTACTGCAACTAAGCTGATTAGCGCTGGTCAGTGCGACTACAACAGACGTCAATTTACACTGCACCGTCGTCCAAATCGCCATTAGTATTAAAGCATTGCTCCACATCATCGGCTTTGGGACCACTCATTTATAAATTACACGAGTAAAGCCCATTGCACACGGTAATGAAAAAGAACGATTTTTTCCTGGTGTTTTCTGTTTCGACGAAACAAATGTTTTGCTGGGCGTTGGGCTTAAGTGTGTTCAATTAAATAATATATATATACATATATTCATGTATATTCATACACATTAGATGTATCGATCAACTTAATAAACCGTCCAACATTTTCACTAGAATTCAAATTTTTCGAATCGTGAATTACTACACATGTCTCATATATAAAACATTTTTACCGAAGTTTTCGTAGCGTTCTCGTGGCGGCGATAGTTCAACATTGGACAAAATACGAGCTATACGCATGCGGAATCTTTATGGCGATTTCGCTAAATTAACTTGTCGCATAAGTATATAAAACCCCGGCTCCAGTCAGGTGCATTTCGTCTACATAAAGTATTTTATTGCCGGATTTATTCTGCTGAAAACGGTGGCAGTCATTAGACTTCGGACGGTGACACAGGTGCGTTGAGTAATGGATCCGTTTATTGGATACAAGCACCGTTATAAACGACAATCAAAAGCGACTTTAGAGCGCTCTCAAACATTGAATGTTTTTTTTCTTTTCGTACAAGCGCGTTTTGTCGCTCTCGGGAAAACTCCGAAAAGAATATTATGCCATAATGCCGTGTATTTATCTGAAAACATGTGGTCGGCTATGGTCAAGGGAGGATGTGTCTGTTGGTTCATTAATACAATACACATGGTTCCAGCTATAATATATATATATATATATATATATATATATATATATATATATATATATATATATATATATATATATATATATATATATATATATATATATATATATATATATATATATATATATATATTAGCTGGAATATATGTATATATACATCCTATTGTCGTTGAAACGTAACGGTTAAGAGACGGGATATTGTTTTCCGATATTTACAATGTTTCTGTCAGTTCGGGTAGCTATGCAGCAAGCCGCGTGTGTTATTGCGATGTTTCGAGCTATCGTATTGTACTGTTATGCGGCCCGAAGAAGGAACCGAAATATCGTGGGAGAGCGTATCCTTCCTCAGCTCCGCACAACGACACAAATTGAATTTGACCCGAGACCAAAAATAAATAAACGACTAAGATGCAAATACTTCGAATATAAATACTCACAACTATTTATTATGTTACTTTCGTCTTTCCTATTTATCGACACCTTTTACAATTTCGGGTTCTAGTTCCTTCCCCTCTTGGTTTCCCAGGTGCTCTCCGACTAGTTCAGCTATGTCTCTTATTTTTATACTATCCAAAATTTGGTTTCCAAGGGACTATTCTCGTGACCAACGCCACCGCATTTGGGGAGGGCCGACGACTAACCTCGGGACCTGATTCGCCCACCAGGCCCCCAAGAATTAATGTTCTTAGCAACCTGGTTAAGAAACAAGCCCGGAGTTGTCTCGGTTTCCAAACACGTAGACGTTGACACTTGACTAATCCCTTAGGATTTTTCTATTGTCTTGAAAACTAACTCCAAAATATTTCTTATTAATCCGAGACATAAACTGAACTAGTAACAAAGGCAAACAACATTAAATGACCGCAAAGCCAAAACTTGCCCGTTTATGAATTCCTAGTAAACAATAACAAATCTACATTGAAAAACCCATTAGTAAAACATGCCCGTTCTGGATTTCCTAGTGAATAGAGTTGTATGCATTGTGAACATACAACTGCTATTGAACTATGCATGTTTTATAAATATAAAAATTGGCTATCATAACAGTACCTCCAACCCAAATTCAAAGTGTCCCACTTTGTCACAAAATATCAGCAAGCATGGAGTAACAATGTTATGATTTCAAATCTGAAGCGTGACTCAATACAGTAATAATAAACCAAGGTGTCGACGATAACGTACATGACAATAAAATAATCACAACAAACACAGCAACAAGCAACATATTCATACATAGACAAAATGAAATCGTAGATAAATGAAACAAATCGCAAACAATTAGAATGTAGCAAATAATCATTGGTCTGATAAATAAATAGAGTCACAAGCGCGCAATCAGCGAAACCCGATAAACCATTAGAGTCAGAAACGCAAACGTATCCGCGATTAATTCGAAACGCTATCAACGACACGCATTGACCACAACAACGCAACGTTAAACATCAAAGTCCGCAACATTACGAAAAAGAGTTCGTACGAGTTACCACCGCATCGGTACCACAAAATACTTCTTTTGTTGAATACGAATCGCTTCCATATTTTTCTGCAAAACAACAGTTCATCACGAATAATACATTGTGAATGTCCAACACCGCATTGCACTTCCACCATCAACCTGACTCGGCGATCAATAGGCGCAATTTTCGGTCAGGCGGGCGCACCAGCCATTAAACTGTCAGGCGTCGGGAATTTACATCAGTCATCGTCTTCTTGATCAGCATGTGGACTGAGAACCTTCATAAAAGTGCGGAGTTAATGGATTGGTAACGATAGAGTCTATACGTACATTATATTTGCGGAAATTTTGAGTTTAAACGTGCGAAGAAGTGAGCAATAAACATGAGTTGACCCGCGTACGTCCCTAGAAACAGTGTCGCATACTATTCCCGAACAATAGCGAGTCCATCCGGCGCGAGTTTAAAAGAACGTCGCGAAACAAGTTTGAACATTTCGTCGGAGAACGGATATAAGAGCGCATCGTTATTCTTCACCAACATCCATCACGGAGGAAATATGTTCACCAACACGCGGAACGGAGGAACTGTTGAGAACGGTAAGCTAAAAGCCCTTTATTACCGATATCAGATACTAAACCTACAACTCAAAACATAGCACAAGTAATCACGGCAAACAACTTGTTTTTCATTCAACTACCTAATATAAAAATCATTAAATCATTCAAAATATCCCTCATTATAATACTTAGGAATTTTTCTTATATATATATATATATATAGATATACCGAAAATATAGCACGTATTTCAACCACTCAATTCATGAATCACGAAGAACATCTTATGTTTATCTTACGGATAATGAAGATAAATTTTCCCATCATTCGCTCAACCAACATATTATTGTGTAACACATTCTTGTTGAACAATATATTTTTTCTAACATAGTTCGTTTGAATATCATTCCATTTCCCTAGCAAGAGAGTTTTTTTTTTTTTTAACATAATAATAGCATAGTTTTCCACAATTAATTCAATCAATTTAACCTCAAAATATTATCAACTTGTATGCAATTACATCTTATTTTCATGCATTTCCAGCTCAACGAATCTACGTCGGCTGCATCGGCCTTTCCAACAATCGTATCATTTACCAACACCGGGTATCCACATTCCCAGTAAGTGATTTCATTAAAATAACTGTTAAGAACGCGTTTAATACTCAATCGTCATGGGTTAAGGAAACAATTCAAGCCATAGTGTGTGTTAGCCATTAAAAAAAAAAATCCATTCTCATTTCAGCGATAGAATTGGCAGCGGAATGTTGAATTATCTGTTATTGTTATTGTCATCAGTAGGCGAAATAAAGAAATGGTTACATCCAAGCGACCTGTGTTTACGTTAGTTCATTGCTAAATTAAAAATGTGACCGCGAAAAAAATGAAACGATCTCAACCAATCATAAGCTTCAAAATAATCATTCAATTATTTCGAATCAAAATTTATCCATTAAGAAATGTCTCGTCGCTCGTCACTTAAAAATAGTCGTCATCTTTTGTCAGGCAGAGTTTTCTTCCTCAACTTTCAGTAACTCTAACCTGTCGAGCCTTTTACCGATTATTCTTCCACAACGATTTTCGGGAGGGCGTACCCGATGATACAGCCTCCATTCCCGGAACAGTGGCGATTCCGGATTCGCATGATCTAATCTATGTGGCCCTAAATATGACCTTTCGTGAATATTAACGAACCGTGGTGTGAGATTAGTAGAACTTGCGTGAATATTAATCGATGAAATTGATATTGCAGCCGTGGCACCCACGACTTTCCTTTCACGTAACTGGTGTGAAAATTCATATACAGCCTTTTTGCTGTTAATTTTTTCGACTAGGGCCTGTGAACAATGTGCATCGACAATCTTTTCAGAAATAGGTGGAATAATTGGATTGGTCGTGCTTTGAACCGAAGTTGTTTTATTTAAATCTATCTTGTTAGTAAAATGAATTGGACTTGCTCCCGGTAGCTTGAGAAAATTCGATCCGTAATTAATACTTGCGTTGTTAGAGCGCAAAAAGTCGGAACCTAAAATAATATGAGTATCGATTCCTGGGACCAAGTACATAGCGTGACGAACGTCATACTCACCAATTTTAAAATTTGTGGGCACAACGCCTTTCAACTCAAATGTCTTACCATCCACCGCTCTTGCCTCCATGAACTGACCCTGCATCACGGGACCCACGGCTATTGATGGGTTTTGGCGATACCAGGCCTCATTCAGGACGCTTATTTCAGCACCGGTATCGACCAAAACGGACAATGTATTTCCCGCATGGGTACCCGTTACACGGTTAGCCACGGATGCAAGAATAGGTGGCGTGTAATGCTTGTCGCCAGACGTCCTTTGTTTGTCGAAACCTCTAGTCGGCAACGGACGGTCTATCTCCTTGTCTGTCGGAGTACGTCCTCTCAGTGACCCTTGAGGGTCCCTCACTCTCTCCTCAGGCAAAGGCTGGGTGAATTGTCGTTCGATGGTGACTGGGTGTGTGAGTGGCCTGTCATGAGGTGTTCTTAATAGAGCTCGTTGGTCTCGTAGGGATACATTGGATGGCCGGGGATAACTGGGTACATTGAGGCCGTCATCGCGCCATCCTGCTGGTGACGACCGAAACCATTTCCCGGCTGCTGTTGATCTCCCCTTTGACCCTGCATGGGTGGCAGCGGGTGTTGTGGCGGCGGGTGTTGTGGCGACCGCGGATATATCCTCCCCTCTTGTGGCTCTCTGTATCCGTACTGTCGACCCGTATCTGGCGTATATGGACAGAACTTCCCATAGTGACCCGGTTGACCACACCTGAAACAATTATTGTGCCCCGCGAGATTTCTTTCTCTCCTAGCCGGGTAAGAACGTCGGGGCTCAAAGCGTGGGTTTTGGTCGTAACGAGGTCTCGCATCTTGCCATCGAGGGGCGCTGCGATTTCGACCTGGGGATTGTCGAATGAACGTGTCCCCCCGTCGATCACCTCTCATAGGCCTCTGTGCTTGCCTCTCACCCCTGTCACTAGGCTCTCTCAGCCGTAAGAACTGAGAGAACATTCCTTTTATCTCCTCCATGGTCTTGAGGAGTGACGCATCAGTTGGGGAGGTCTGGTTCACTGTCGGTTTCGTCAGATCTCGATCAGTCCACTGCTCGGCAGTCCTCGCGTGCTCGACTGCCATTGAAAACGTGTCGGGCCTCATCATCATCACGTCCTTCCTGATCGCATTGTCCAGCCCGTTGAGAAAGACGACCAATTTGTCTCGGTCCGATTTTTGTAATTTGTGAGCCAGTCGGTCCACTCGCTCCGAATAATCATCGACTGACTCCCCTTTCTTCTGCCGAAGTCCGGAGAAGTCAGTCTCCTCTCGGAGTCGCAGACTGTCCGACTCAAAGTGGTCCCTAAAAGAATTAACAATACTAGCAAATTTTGTAGATCGATCTATGACTAAATCGTCATAGAACCGTCTAGCCGGACCCTCTAAATATTGGAACATGAAATTTTTACATTGGTCGTCCGTCCAACCTCTCGCTTTAGCTACATTGTCATACGTTCGCAACCATTGCGAAAAGTCACTCCCGTTTGGTCTACCTGAAAATTTCGGGATGGAAACCACATCCCCAAGGTTTGTCGAACTACCTAGTCGTTCGGCGATCAGGAGGAGTATATCTCGTTCTGACATGCTCGTCCCCGTCGACGAACCAGCCCCCGCTGTCGGGCTCTGCGGGTCGTCAATATCCTCATGAGCCGTCTGACTCCTAGTACTCGGTGGCGGCATATTGAATTATAAATTAACTCGGAGAAAAGAAAGTATAAAAAAAAACAGAGTAAAACAGAATATTAAAACAGAGCGTTCCTAAAAATGACCGCAACGCTAATAGTGGCTGCAATTCAAAATCTATGCAATTACAGTTTCGACACAGATTCTTATAAACCTTTCTATAAACCTATTATCCCCAATATGGGATCGATATCTACACTATCGTAAATTATTTCGCGTAGCTTTACTACCGAAAATACTATATCTTAATCTATAATTCAGTACTGATATCAGTTATCAACACTATACCCTCAATATCGGAAACAAAATCATCGATATTGGATTTCATTTAAACCATATCCCTTCTCCTCAGTATCGGAATTTCCCGTCAATACTGGAATGTCACCATCAATATTGGAATATCACATCAACATTGGAATCTATCGTTAACTATTTAATTATTCCAAAATACTGGAATTTTCCATCAGCATCGGAACATTAGCTTGACTGTTCAACTCTTCGTACT
This sequence comes from Tubulanus polymorphus, assembly GCF_964204645.1. NCBI lineage: Eukaryota > Metazoa > Nemertea > Palaeonemertea > Tubulaniformes > Tubulanidae > Tubulanus > Tubulanus polymorphus. The sequence goes on from NC_134031.1 coordinate 3,039,038, forward strand.
ACCTAAACCATTAATTAACAAAATACTCAGTACTGAGCGACAACCTCGGTGACATATATCAAAATATCATCACAATAGGTAACTATATGTATTTTTAAAAACCTTCTATTGCGGTGCATATAGCTACCCATATCAATAAAAAATAACCTAAAAAATAATTTATATCAAACCAGTAGTAATTAGAATTCAATTCCTAATTAAATCATCAATTAAAATAATAAATCGCTATACCATAATCACTAATTAATCAAAATACTCATTCTCTAATAAACAATTAACCCTTCTGTAAACTTTAAGTAAATAATCTTATCTAACTATCTGACTGAATAAAAAAATAACTAAAGGTCCCGGGTTTCGGCACCAAATCTGTTATGCGGCCCGAAGAAGGAACCGAAATATCGTGGGAGAGCGTATCCTTCCTCAGCTCCGCACAACGACACAAATTGAATTTGACCCGAGACCAAAAATAAATAAACGACTAAGATGCAAATACTTCGAATATAAATACTCACAACTATTTATTATGTTACTTTCGTCTTTCCTATTTATCGACACCTTTTACAATTTCGGGTTCTAGTTCCTTCCCCTCTTGGTTTCCCAGGTGCTCTCCGACTAGTTCAGCTATGTCTCTTATTTTTATACTATCCAAAATTTGGTTTCCAAGGGACTATTCTCGTGACCAACGCCACCGCATTTGGGGAGGGCCGACGACTAACCTCGGGACCTGATTCGCCCACCAGGCCCCCAAGAATTAATGTTCTTAGCAACCTGGTTAAGAAACAAGCCCGGAGTTGTCTCGGTTTCCAAACACGTAGACGTTGACACTTGACTAATCCCTTAGGATTTTTCTATTGTCTTGAAAACTAACTCCAAAATATTTCTTATTAATCCGAGACATAAACTGAACTAGTAACAAAGGCAAACAACATTAAATGACCGCAAAGCCAAAACTTGCCCGTTTATGAATTCCTAGTAAACAATAACAAATCTACATTGAAAAACCCATTAGTAAAACATGCCCGTTCTGGATTTCCTAGTGAATAGAGTTGTATGCATTGTGAACATACAACTGCTATTGAACTATGCATGTTTTATAAATATAAAAATTGGCTATCATAACAGTACGGTTACCATGACGTGGACGGGTATTTTTAAACATACCTTGCTCTACTGAATTAGAAAAAAAAGTCGCAGTAAATTGATCGTTGCTAATTATTACAGTGAAAAATAGCTCGCTATTCTTTGCGTCGATCGATACTTTTCCCTCTTACGCGAATCAAGTTAATCTCCACATTTCGGACCTCACAACGTTCAATTTTGGTTACTAAGATTTCGTTTCAATTCCAAAATCCCGGCATCATGCATTCTAGGTATTCTGGTAAAATTTAAAAGTTCTCGAGTACCCACTACAACACGACCTTGACCTCGTCAAGTGACGCAGAAATATAGGGGTTCGAACCGTTCGATTCTCGCGCAGTGGGCGGACTAGATCGGAATCCTCTATGACGACGGAATCTTCGAGCAGCATCGGTATCCCGCGTATGAACGCAATATCAAATAGACGACGTGTCAAGGTCATTCCCGTTGTAATCGAGGATGACGGCGCTTTAATTGGAAATTCATCAGAAGCAGTGCCATGAAGAACTGGCGTGCGACACATTGCGTCCCTTTAATATTACAACTCAATGTATAGCTCATCCCCTCCCGCCCCCCCCCCTCTCTCACCATCTCTCTCGCGTTGTAGTTCTCTCTACGGCAAGTCGTCACAAACCGACACATCAAGCGTATTATCCTATTCAATCGTTCGAGTAATGATATTTTTTCTCGTAAGGGAAAACGCTTCTCGCAGCGATGCCAGGAAAAACATATCTATATATCGGAAAATTCTCTTTCATATCGGACTTACGTTCCCGCGGCCCCGAGGGTCGTAAGACAAGATCCAATGATCTGGCTTCAATTAATAAACCGGTCCAATAAACCGAGTCCAACATCCTAAGTATATGAAACCATGGTTTTCAGTGACAAACAGTGTTTGCGGACGATCAATTGGAAATTAAAAAAACCCATAGAAATATCAAAGAAATTGATGGCTAGATACATACCAACAAAACGTCAATGCATTCAACGATAAATACAGTTGACGGATCAGTTGGGGCTGATTGAATCCACCCGGTTTATGTAAAAATCGGGATTACGCGTCTCATGTACATGGTGGACCGTAAACTATTTCGTAAAAATATCACGATTGGATGAAAATCCGGATTAGACTAATCTGCGGATTAAGCTGTTTCCGACTGAACATTGTAATTTGGAATATTTTTTTTTTCGGTTAAATTGTTGGTTTTTACCGATTACATTTTTCAGGGATAATCGCGTAGTTCAACAGTAATTTCTGCCGACTCGTAGCAGGTAATTCTGTTTGTAGTCGTGGAACTGTAAATACAGCCGCGCGGCGGTCTACTACGACGACAACGACGAATGGAATGAGGCACTAAACCTTGGCGCGCGCGAGTAATGCTGAAAATTAATTCTACAACATCATCAAATAAGTGCGCGGCGTTATAACGCAATTAGCGGCCTTGTTACTGAAATAAAAAGCTCGATAATTCCCAATTTTAGACTCGGTACATGACGTTTAGCCGGCCATGTACGGTCTCCGGGGATGAAAGATAAATATTCAAGAGTAATGTTGTAATGTGGCAGACCCCCGTGTTGTTGTTGCATGTGTTCGATAATGATCATTAATTGGATTTCTAAATCCTGCCGTATTGAACACACGAAATCCATCGGGATTTAAACGACTCAAATCGTCGCCGCCATTTTGGAATTGACGGACGTATGCATGCGTACATACGCAATGCATAGATATAAGCGAACGAGAATGCCGACTCCTCAAATATCCGCCAGGTGCCGCTAGTAAGTCCCGACGACCCTATTTTCAACGAAAAAACGAATTATTTAGAAAACAAAGTTTCTCAATTCCTCAATTTGATGTTGTTTTTTTTCCTTAGCTACCTTTGACAAGTCCTCGACCCCCGATTACTGTCAACCCAACGATGACTTGCTTAGCTTACAGAAGTCTTGCACATAGCCGTGCGATCTTTTTCGACGTGACTAAGCCAGATTGGTTGGCAAACACAACATAGGATTTACATGACAGACCGTCGAAGTTTATAAATCCGCTGATTATCTTTTGTTGTAATGTTCGACAAGCCCCCATCGCTGGTTGGCAAACAAAGACGTCACATGCAAGATCTACCCAAAATCACTCCGCGGTGCGACGCACAACGCGGTCACCATCGGGTTTGACAATTTCAGTCGGTGACCTTGAAGACAAATGTCGAACGATTGTCCAGAAATAGAATGTAAATAACGTCCATATTTATGTTTCTTCCAGCCGCAACACGTAGACGTCTGGTCTGCTACAGGTAGTTCCAGTAATTCGCGTCTATGGATAGAAGCAGTTTTTGTTGTTGGCTTCGTGTATTTCACCAATAAACCATCGCACATTCGATGGATGATACGCGTATATTAAAGTATAATTCTATAGACAAAGGAATTTATTTTCAATATGAAAAACATTTGTATATATACACGTATATATTATAATATATATATATTTATATTTATGTTATCATTATCAACGTTTGTTTATAATCTTTACATATTACAATAATTTTTGAATGGTTTAGTATATTTTGATCTACACGGAGTTGAAAAACGTGAAAATTAAAATCGTGTTTTTTTTATTTAGAAAAAAATGTGGTATTATTATCGGTAGCGGGGAACTATCGGAGCCGTCCCCGTCCAGTCCAGTAGGCGGGACATTACGCAATTCGAAAATGAAAACGATTATGATAATAACTAGATGATGATGATAATTAACGCTATCATCGCAAGTGTATATGTTCGTCACAGTTACAAGCGGAGCTGTTAATTTAACCGTTTTAAAAATTGATGAAACGTACACATTTACAATGCTCGCGAAATAACACTTATGTAATATCGTTAGTCGATAAAGCAAGTATTTCCGACGTTCAAGTATATTACGTTATGCTAGATATTATAGACAGCATGGAGCTAGGCCTAAAACCTGTTTTAGAAAAAATGCCGCATACTAACACAGCCCAGATGAGAGCCGTGCCATCGTGCACGCGATTCACCAAATTCTCAAATATATAGACTTTATAAACGTTTTAAGCAAAAACAGGGTCCAGTTCCACTGTTCTGGGTTAATTTTGACTCTGAATTAACTCATTGAAAATTGACTAACTTTAACACAGAGTTAACTCTAACCCACAACTGTGGAACTGGGTCCAGGCAGGGAGATTTTATAAGTGAAAGATTCGTTCTTTTTCCACCGAACACATGTCTGTGTATATACGCTACCTAAAGCTGGGCACACCATCACATCGCTCCCAAGATCTAAGCAGCTCAGATTTATACCGAACGATTCAGACAAAGCGAACAGAGACATTCATCATTTTCATTCCAACCGATTCAGATCATTCGATCACGCTACATCGCTACATACGCGCGCAAAGTCTACTGATTCATTCATCTTCCTAAGGCATGAAAACAAACTTCGACAGTCGTTCTGGCTAGCACAGTCAAGGCGAACTCCGGGTTTTGTCGTTTAGTCGACTAATGGTCGGAGCTGATAACCGAACGCACTATAATTCGGTCGTAACGCATTTCAGAGTCGGCCATTTTGTAACTAGGTCCGAACTACAGCGACCGTGCTCCGTTGCGTGGTTCAATGTTTCCGGACTATAGTCCCGACTAACTGACATTCGGTTTTACTTAGATCGCGAAAAGTCGACTTACTCCGATAACCGAAGTTCGCACTATCTGATATAATGTATATCTCGGAGAAAGCAATTTAAAAAAAAATGAATTTCAAGTTAGCAAGAAAAATGATTTCCCGAAATTCTCGTAGTTAAAGCTCAACGATTAATAAATACCTCGTAAAATCAGTGAAATTGATAAGAATAGTGGAACTCGATTTTCTTGGTAAAAATAATATGTATTATTCATTCGAACTAGCATAACGTTACATTTCGATGGAGATATTTAGGGTTCATTTTGTTCAACCCGATATGCGTACATGTAATGTAATATCCTATTAAGACCATCTCAAATTAGACTACTTTCCCAAGTAATCGCGTGGTGCATTCAAGTCTTCTCGAGTTGGTGGTTAGGCTGGCGGGGGTTGAAGTGCTGGTATATACTTCATGCAAATCGACGAGGCTCGGGCGTTAACGAGTATAAACGGCGTCACAATATACAAACATGGCATATTCCTCCTACAAATCCGCCGCATACACAGATCCGAGATGCATTTACGAACGAATGCAATCGATTATCATTAAGGCGACATGTCTGGGGGGATGTAAACATAAATCATAATACAAAACATTCATTCGGAATCACAGATCCAACATACAAGCAAATAGACACTTAAAACGCTTGATTTGATATATGCGTGGCCATAACGTCTAATTCGTCCGTCATTCGCCATCATATCACAAATTAGATCGACGTGTGCGCGGTGGATTTAACTTTGTTTATAGATATTAAATGGAATAGACTTACTACAGCGTATGTATGTTTATATGTATATATGTATGTGTATATGTACACGTATATGCGATTAAAATTTACGGATATCAAATCTGCATTTTCAAATTCACAAGGAGATGATACAAAAAATGATGATATAATATATATAACGTCTTTTGGTCGATTAAGAAACGTTCTGCACAAGACACTTATGCGCGTAGAGATATTCCATGTTTTTTTTCTCATTGCAATAACGATCAAAGCAACATCTTTCCTTTGAACAGAAGTCCGTCTATTAATTCAAATCTGTTTGATCAACCCTAATCTGCTTGCTAAAACGAATTGACAATTCGTTATGGCAGTCTATGGCCAGAGACCGATACGCTGCATCGTTGCGTAATACGTTTCGCTGTAACCATTAACCGTATTCGAACAACGACTCTTTTAAATCGTAAAGCACCATCAACTTTATCTCAATAACGACATTCGTCCATTAGCTATCATCATCATTGATAGTTCTACGCTCGTCGTTTTCGTTGTTATCCGAACGCGTTTGTGCATCGTCACTTGTAGCCGTTGTCGTCGTTGTCGAATCAATTTTATCGATTTTATTCGCTGCAGTGGAATCGTCCGTTACTACTTTCGCATCCTGAGTTGTGACGTTTTCAACAGGTTCTTGTGACGTCACGCTGCGCCTTTGCTGCTGCTGCTGCTGCTGCTGCTGCTGCTGCTGCTGCTGCTGCTGCTGCTGCTGCTGCTGCTGCTGCTGCTGCTGCTGCTGCTGCTGCTGCTGCTGCTGCTGCTGCTGCTGCTGCTGCTGCTGCTGCTGCTGCTGCTGCTGCTGCTGCTGCTGCTGCTGTTTTGTCGTGACGTCAACGCCGTTCGGTTCGAACGCCACTAACGGAACGCCCGGACGTGTAATGACGTCATCGGGAGCATCCGCTATCGGGGCCGTATCGTCTGAATACGGCAAAGAGTCTCCATCGGAATTTTTCTCGAGATCTCCATTTTCCATGTGATGCATATATTCTTGTTGAAGATCGTAGTCTGTAAAATATAAAACATTTGCTCATTATATGCGGCGCTTGTGAAGATAGGCTAACCGTGGGTGGAAAATGATGGTTTTAAATAATATCGAAATGAAAATGTCATTAGTTCATTTCAACTTTGGGGAATTGGGAAACCGATTTTACTATTTCAATCTAGGAATTCATCTTATCGCAAGCTATGGTCCACAAGGATGAACATCAGTACGTTTTCGTTAGTTGTCGACAATTATTCGGAGATAATAATCGAACGCACTTTAGTTCGGTCTTACCGCATTTCACAGTGTCGGCCATGTTAGGTCCGAACTAACAGCGGCCGTGCTCAACCGCGTAGTCGACTCAACTGCTATGTCCGGACTATAGTTCCGACTTACTGACATTCGGTTTAACTTAGTTCGCGAATAGTCGACTAACTTCGATAACCGAAGTTCGTCCATAGGCTCGCTGATAGTTACTCGGTCGCTGCGGTCTCATAAAAATTGAAACGTTAATGATATCAGGCGGCGTATCTAATATGTATAATTTATTGTCCATCTCTCATCGTATTATCGAACGTAAAGACGTGTTTGCATTATAAAGGCAGCGGCAGCCTTGCTGAGACGCCTCCATGGTGACACGGAAGTAACCGGTGGTTGCCATGGCCAGAGATGGGCATTGGAAGATAGCTGTCGGTGGTGGGATGCAGCGCATCCGTTGATATATCGGTTTTCATTTAGCCGGTTTACCGGTTCCCCACTCCATCACCGACCGATGCTGCAGCGATATTTTTCTGCCGAGTCTATTAGTTGAATGGGAAATGCATTTACATTCGCTAACAGTATCCGAATCGACACCATTTCGAAGCATCGGCCGCAGAATAGTTCCACACGATACATATGGTAATGACAATGAACATTTGCGAGGGATCGCATTATATGCAATCCGTATATCTAGGGATTACTTCCATTTATGACATCTATTTCGGCAAATGCCGGTCAGAATCATAATCCAGCTATATTAGCGGTAAATTATCGCCCGGTTTACTCGAAATGTTCACTAAGGTTAATCTCAAGCGGTTTCGTGGAAATGTTTAAGGCTGAAATCGGTTTAGTTTGAATTGTTGCCGGCATCAAAAACCTGAAGTTACAAATAGCAATCAAAGCGAGCATTTGAGTTTGACTTTTTGCGAAACTGTAAAAGTTAATAAAGTTGATGTATATTACTATTTATTTGATTTGGGATGTTTATTTTGGACATAAAAGCCACACTCTGGTACACCCCTCATATACGAGGTAACCAATGAAAGCCACTAATACTGTTAAAAAAATTAACTGGATATGATTCCCTTGTCGCGCAAGCATTACCGAATCGCGTTAGGCAAAATATTGGGCCTAATTTACTGAACGCAAAAACCGGAATTGAAATTGATCCACAGAATTCCCTGGGCCGCAAACATCTCTACAGATGCCGTCACTAATTGTTCGTCGGATCATGAAATATTCAACCGACGCTCCGACACAGAACAAAAGGCAATTTTCCGGCAATATTGTTAATTTAGCCGGCTCTAAAACCTATAGTTCGCTCATAATTTGTCTTGACAAATGCGTCCCCAGCATCATAGCTATTCTTATACTGTGCCACGAACACTGAATTCTGGACCTTCGTTCCAAAGTCGTGACTTCAAATCTTAGCCTTAAGTCGTTAGATTGCCTATACAACTAAGAAGGCTTTAATCTCGTTTTAAATCTAAGTCATTACTGTGCAAATTACCCCAATTAGACCCTACTATCTTGAAGGTATTTTTGCAACAAATTCCATTTAAATTCAAACACGCTATAGTGCGGTCGCTTCTTCGGATCCGCGCATTTTCAATAAGAGTGGTTTATTTTTCTCATCCGATTTTTCAATTTGATGGTTCTTGATTCGAATAATACATAAACGATATCATCGAGGCATATTTCTTATCTTAGACGAGGAGCATCAAATGTAATTAAGCAGTCAACACTTTTTGACTTTCTTAGTGTAATTAAAAAGTTTAAAAAAAACGAAAAACTGCCAGGGACGAGCAATGGGAATGTTCGGGTACGAACGAGGAATTGCGCTGTATCACTCTTCGTTATTGCTAAACATGATTTATAAATCATGATGACATTTTAATTGCATAATAATAGCTCATTTCCAGCGTCGGCGACACTTTCGAAGTCATTAATCTATATGCGAGCATCTTCCCGCAAACGAGCGAAATGATTGCGTCGTCTGACAAGACGCTTGATACGTGCACCTCGCTTTATCGCGGATAGCTCAATATAATGATGGAATAAGTCTCGACAACTTAACCCGTCGTCGCTGTTAATTATTTTGTCGTCGTATCGACTTTTCAATTTTCTTCACGGTTGGAATTCTGGATTTCTAGAGTTTAATTAGACTTCGGAATGAAACATTTTGTCCTAGATATCTTTTAATATCCGAACCGCATGCACGAAGACTAATGTAGCTCATCAATGGATTCCGTTCATTTATATTCTTTTCTAGTTCATCGAAATCTTTTGATTACACACAGTGTAATCCTCCCCGAGCAGCTCATGTCACATTTCACGAATTGCTGTATACAGCATATAGAATATCGTATTGAATCGTGTTGGGCTCGTACGCATTTACGATCTACGGCCAAATTCCCACAGTGTCGCGACTCAAGCCTACGCACACAGCAAGAACAAACCTCGAAACAAGAAACACTTTATGCGTTTTGTTGTTTAGATCGTCTGCTATCGCACACGATGAAACAAGGATCGTACCTTAAAGCCCAACGCACACGACATAGGGAAACACGAAAAAACATCTTCTGTTTCCTCCATACATTGTGCGCGCGTTGGCCTTTGATAAATCAGTTTACGAATTAAAGCAAAATATAGTTTAAAACCAACAGACAAACTCGGTTGATAGTGGTGAATTCTCAGCTTCAATATAACCGGGTTCTCAATTGGACAGAGGTAGAGTTTATCATTAGGGATTTGGTATTAAGATCGTTGGTTTATTCATTAATGCTTCGCATGAATAAATCACGAATTGACTGTCACTCCCGGGTTTAATTAACGTTGTACATTATTTGCAAGATAATTAACTTAATCGGGGGAGTAGTCAGTGCTTATCAGCGATGAGAACCCTGCGTTCGACTGTGGCAATCGAGTATTCCGCTTGTGGCAAACGAGGATCCACCAGGTGGCGTTAGTGTGCATTCGGACGTCAAGTCCAAGTTCACAAATTCTAGGAATGGTGAGTAAAATCAGGCTTTATAAAATCAAGAGACCAAGATTTGCCTAATTCCTGATGTGGGAGGCTAAAACTCTAGATTTAATACATCGAAAGATAGTTATCGTATGATACGCACGCCATCTAGTGGGATAACTGGCGGCAGGTCGCTTTGAACTTCCGCGATGGGGTTATAAATACGACGACCCCCTTACGGAAATGATTACCCCGTCAATTGAAGCACGCGCGTCTTTAAATAGATTTCCTCTTGTGAAATTGTCTCTAACAATAACCATCATATTCTGCTTATAGTCATAGATATATAGACAGAGAGGAATAGATTAAGACTTCATCGATCGGGACGCGGACGTCGCTCCGGACAAACGGATACATATAATGAAATTATTCGGTCATTTGATATAAAACTACGCGTAATAAGACGCTTTATTCACGGCCATTACCTAACGAACGAATGGACTTCACGCCGCCGAAGACACAGGCCGATTGTATATACGGCCGGTCAGCTCGTATGTATGCGCCTGGAATAACTAATTAGAAATCCCCCGAAACGCGGATGATTTATTACTCTCAACCCGCCTTTGGCATCGCGCGATCGAGAAATGTCGAATTGACCGCGGAACGACTTGCGATCCAAGGACAACAACAACAACAACCACTAAATCCTGCGATTGCGGAGTATATTTCTTATTATGATAACTTTTCCTTGGAATTCAAGTTTTTTATTTCTCCTCAACGCAACTCAACGCAACTTGAATATAAACCAATGAACCGCAACACCAGCTAGCTGGCCTGACGAGCACTACAACCCCAGATAGCTGGCCCACGAGCACTACAACACCAGATAGCTGGCCCACGAACACTACAACACCAGATAGCTGGCCCACGAGCACTACAACCCCAGATAGCTGGCCCACGAACACTACAACACCAGATAGCTGGCCCACGAGCACTACAACGCCAGAAATAGCTGGCCCACCAGATAGCTGGCTTGATGAGCACTGCAACACCAGATAGCTGGCCCACGAGCACTACAACACCGGCTAGCTGGCCCACGAACACTACAACCCCAGATAGCTGGCCTACGAACACTACAACACCAGATAGCTGGCCCACGAACACTACAACACCAGATAGCTGGCCCACGAGCACTACAACGCCAGAAATAGCTGGCCCACCAGATAGCTGGCTTGATGAGCACTGCAACACCAGCTAGCCGGCTTCATGAGCACTACAACACCAGCTAGCTGGCTTGATGAGCACTACAACACCAGCTAGCTGGCTTGATGAGCACTCGGTCTTGCGTTATCGAAAATTAATTCATTATCAATCAACTTTGAATTGATCTTTAGACTCCCGAATCCATATATCACCTTCACAGGACCCACTAGAAATAAATCAAATTCATTGTTCTTTTCAGTGCTTGGTATAATTTTCATTAATAATTGATTTATTCGAGAGAAAACTTCATCACATTTCAACTGAAATGTAGACGAAATGGAATCTGGGAGACCGAACAACAACTAGTGACACCTGGCGGATCTTTGCGTGCCACGAGTGAAATCCCCGATTGCCACAGTAGCGTTGGAGGTTCCTCATTCCTTTCGCGGCGTTATTTTCTATAAACTAAAATGGACAGATTTTGGTAATGAGTTTCTAATGGTGAAATAGATTGCGCGTCAACACAGTTAGTTATGTTTTATTCATGGATTTCATTAACGGCTTCGGGATATGAAAAATATTTCCCCCGGGTATCTTTTTCTCTCAGCCGCTACATCCAGTATTAGTGCAGTGTGCAGCTAATCTATATCCAAAATTATCATACCGTGTTTGATTCGATTCTATTTTCGGTTGTCAGTTCTAAAACCGGGCAGGTGCAAACCTAGCGAGGTAAACAGCGAAAAACATGCATAAGACGATACAATGTCAAACGTGTTACGTATGAAATGCGTTCGTTAGAACGATGTCAAACGCATTTCGTAAGGTATGAATTGGGTTTCCGAAATTGCACAAAATAGACCAAAGTTTTGCACACGTGCTACCGTTCATTAAAAACACTATGCCCCTGTTTTAACTATATTATACGTATAGTCTCGCTATGATAACGGAAAATAGAGTCAGAAAAGTTTCAACACCAGGACCCAGTTCCACAGTTGTAAGTTAAGATTTGACTCGGAATTAAAACATCGAAAATAAACTAATCTTAACTCAGAGTTAACTCTAACTCACAACTGTGGAACCGGATCCTGAATTAACGACTTGTTCAAGCAAACTCTTCGGACATGTTAAGTTTTCAAGGTTAGCGTGGAATTCTATATCATCTGGAAGACCTGGCATTTTCTATTCGTCATAGGTCTACCAGAGACAACCATACAATGCAATGAAGATACAATATATATGCTTATGTATCTAATACATTCAATTCTGATAACAATTTATGAAACATTTATTTTGTCCTGTTGTAACGATGATATTACAATCCGAGAGTAAATGGAAAAAGGGCCCGAACAAGTTCGTTTAGTAAATAATTCATTTTCAGCATTCCTGGAGATGAATATTAGGATAAAGTAAAACCTTGAACAAAATCCATTAATTTAAGGAAACCTTTTCGGACTCATTGTTTTCTTTCTGCTCGTTGTATTATATTCTATACAACACTCGTTGTTGCGCCTGGCGATGGTCACTTCCTGCCCTTTCAAATTAAAATTTTTGATATCTAATATCAAATTTCGTTTTCGATATCAATAATTGGTACATATTTGGTTTTTAGTGCGCAGCGTCCGAGTGTGACTGTTATACAGCATGTTTTAATTGTAAAATTCGTCGCCTGTGTTTGCTCGGGTTGTATATGAAGTGTGCAGAAAAATCATGCAGGGCGCAACCAAGGACGCGCAATTGCCTTATTATTGAGTGTATGGCAAACAAGCGCATCGGCTTTCTTTCTTATATCCGCTCGGAAAATTATATCAGAACCATAATTAGGACTTCGAAAGCTTTTTACATAAAAATCTACGCACTCATTATAGAACTTTCACGTATTAGATAACGCATCGACCCAACCGGCTTCCCCGACCGGTGTTACTATGGTAATCGAGGATCCAGCAGGCTCGTCGATTGAAACTCGGTCAAAACTGATTCAAAATCAAGTATAAAAGAAAACTATACAAAACACCGAGTAATTAATTACCAATCTTTCGCAATCTTATGCTGTTTATACTTGAGATTCAAGGGTCAGTAATATAGCCATGACTTAGATTTAAGACCAGTCTGGGACCATCTTAGTTCCATCGCCAATCTATCACTAAAAGACGACTCGGTTGGGCCATGGTGCCATCTCTTATGCAGCTTGGTTCTTCTATAGGCTCTCTAACAAATTAAGACTAGTCTAATGAATAAAGGCCATAATTGGACTTAAAGTTATGGCTGTACAACTAGACGCCTTTTACAAAACATTCATTGATTGGAAAATGAACTAAAATCGACCGCTTTTAGGCAGGGCAGATGGATTACGGGAAATATTATATCATTAATCCGTTTCGACTTCGAGCGTTGGTTAAAACGAATTTCAACTGTTCAAATCAAATCCTCAAATATCTTACCTGCACAATCCTGGGGACAGTCGGCAGTTGGCTCGCCGGGATCGAGACCCAGGTTTACGCGGCAGCAGAAACTACAGCTATCGTAAATACGAAACAAACAAGCCGGCACCGAGAACAGAATGGAAGTAGACGACAGAAAAACTCGCACTTTAGCGCCACCTAGGTTGCCAACGTCACAATAAATATTGTTGCCGTAGATACTCGTACATTCAGCAGCGGATAACGGGAAATACTGGGACACAGCGTCGAGCATGATATATCCGAGATACACGTTGATAAATAGCAACGCCGCGCAGAAAATGGTTAATAGGCGAAACGGTCGGTTCATGACCAGGCAGTAGCGAGACATGTTTCCCCAGTCGCGGCCTTTCATCGCCAGTACGAAGTTAAACACGATGCCCGCCGGCTGGATGAGAAACGCTTCCAAAATCTCGTGTCTCGGGAACAGGCCCGGGTCGTAGGCCAACTGCGTCACGACGGTCACGAAGAGTATCATCGAGGATAGAAAGTGCGCTATGCCCGGCAGCCGCGCCGCTAGTCCGGTCAGCCTCTCCCCGCCGAAATATACCGTCCTGCCTTCCATGGTTGCGCGCACTGCAAACGTTCTCTCTCTCTCCTCTCAGGCAAAACCTGGAAAATCAATTGAAACGAAATAATGACGTGCAATTAGTAAGTTGAAATATTAAGTGTTTATTTTAGTTAAATCGGGTATTTTTAACTCTTTACGTGCCAACTTTATTAATTTCAAATCGCTAAGTGATCGAGTACGGAACAGGGGATGATGTCTGTTGTCGGAGCTCATTATGCGATATGCGTTCAGGACATCTTTTTTGTTATCCTCGGAAAAATTGCTTATCTTTTTCAAGTAACTCGAAACCTGGAAAGTAGTGTTTACGTGTGGTTCTGTTAGGGGCTAGATATCGACGATTCGTATCATATCTTGTAAATGTCTTTATCATAAGTCAAATCATTCATTCAGTACGTAAGATAATGAGGGAGTTCTTTGTCGGTAGATATACAAACATTATTTAACGATATATCGTTGTTTAAGAGAGACAGAGCTTTGAAAACCCTCCTAACTTCGTCTATGGGGAGCGTGGGATATTATTAATCATGCGAACAGCGTCGAGAATGCGTTTCTAATTTCACAGTCTAAAAGTTAAACACGATACGATACACAGATTAGACGCACTCCGGTTAATTAAAAAGCACACCCATACACGACATCGCGCTGAAACCAGGTTCGCTTTAATCGGATCGGCTTTTCGAGTTCGCCGAGAAACAACATTTGTTTCGAAAATTCAATGAGAATGCGACACGCCAGTCACTCTATTTTTCGTTAATAGTTAAGCGCAATAGAAATTAGTAACGTGTTTGAATCCTGGTGTAAGCAGTCAGTCAGTCAGTCGTCAGTCGTCAGTCGTCAGTCGTCAGTCGTCAGTCGTCAGTCGTCAGTCGTCAGTCGTCAGTCGTCAGTCGTCAGTCGTCAGTCAGTCAGTCAGTCAGTCAGTCAGTCAGTCAGTCAGTCAGTCAGTCAGTCAGTCAGTCAGTCAGTCAGTCAGTCAGTCCAGGGTTTATGTGTTTGAATCCTGGTGTTAGCAGTCGGGCTGTCTTTCACTGGTCTCTCATCCCAGCGTTCATAGATTTGAAGTCGTCCCTCGTCAAGCCAGGGTTCATGAGTCTGAATCCTGGTTTTAGCAGTGGTAGACTTTTAAGTATACTGTTCTTATCGACCCAGGTTTCATGGGCTTAGATCCTGTGGTAGCAGTCAGTCAGTATTTCACGCTCTGTCGACAGGGTTGATGGGTTCGAATCCCGGTGGCGGCACGGTTCTTCTATATGACCTTCCTTCTCTGCACCAAACGAGGCGAGAGAAACGTCAAAGTCACTAAAATGACCTGAATATAACATTCGGTGGATCGAGCTTGAAAAAAGAATACCCTGGCCTTGAAAGTACGTATCTAGTAGGATGGCCGATCGATTCGCTAGGGATCACCGAGCTGTACTAGTACACGCTCGGGTATCGAGTGCATTAAACGCACGATATACATGACGAATATCGTAATAATTCTGTATACGGATTATCGATTATCGATAACAGGTAAGGATGACGATGAGCAACGGCCGTAAAAATTCCTCGAATCAAATATCGCGAAAGTCCAAGAATCGAAATCGTCTGAGGAAGATTAGATATTCGAGGTGATAAAGGGAATCTCGGAAATAGCCGATAACTGTGGAACTGTGTTTCCTGGGGTCCACTGTGGAAATGGGTTCACTGTTATCCACAGCGGAATTGGTTCTACGGGTATCTACTGTAGAACTCGTTCCATTGGTGTGCATTGTGGAACCGAATCAACTGGGATCCTGAGCCGACGGGTATCCACAGTGGAACTTGGTCTACTGATGGCCACTATGGAGCTGGGCGCAGTCGTGGTCACTATGGAAGTTGGTGCAATGGCCTTCACCGTGGAAGAGGGTCCACTCGGGATCCACTGTAATCTAGAGTAGAACAAGATACCGAACTCTCAGTTTGAGAAAGAATTAGGAACGATATGGGAACCAACCAATTATTGAGATGGAAAACGCAGTATTTTAAAGGTTTTAGGGTCTGTTTCGCGATCCCTCGGGATTCACCTGTCATTCACCTATTCATCAATCAACTATACTAACAACGGGAAGCTTAAATCATCGAAGTATTCAATTCATTTCCAGCGATTTTTCTGCTACTCAATCATCATCTCGAAAATTTCCCCGTAAAAACACATCAACGTATCGTCTATTGACGAACAAGGCTCGTATTCATTCCTCCATCGCAGACTCGACAAAATCACAATTGCTTAAGTGTTTACTCAGAACGGGCAACGCGGATCAATTCTTCAGTCGTCCATCGCCGCGACTGTTTGCTCGGAGTCCTTTCAGAGATAAACACGACGGCAAACTCCGTCGCTCGTAGATCACACCGTCGTCCGTCGTCGACAATGCACGCCCTGTCGGCTGCTGACAAAACGCCTGTCGTTTCCGAGAGGAGTCGGGAAGATGCGTTACTTCGACGGGTATGACAAACACCGCCGATAATGAACGGCTTTGTCGTCGGTAAAACATATACGTTCTCTAAAGATTTCTGGTCGAATTTCGCGCCGTCCCTAATGGGAGCAGACGAGACTGTTCTCCGGTTGGAAAGTGACGCTTGATCGCGCAAACAATCCGCAGTAACTGGAAAACATCGCAATTCCCAAAAAGCCTGTCAGGTTAGATTCTAAGATTGTCACCAACGTCATTCCTTGTCAATAAGGTTAAAACCCACAATATACAAATTTAAAAGATTTGAACATATCTATTTCTTAAAAATTGAATCAACAGACACAACAATTCGGACTCTCTCTCTAGAGACCAAGTGTCGTAGTAGGTTTTAGTTTTACAATCTATTCTCTACGTCGGCGTTTGGCTTATTCTACTGTCTTGACAAAATGCCAGGTTCGCATTCCTAAAATGCGTTTAACTCGTCCCTTTTGAAGTCAATCGAAATACGATACGAAACTTTATTCGGAATTTGAAGCGCGCTATAAGCGCGTTTATCGATTTAGTTTGGATCCGACTCGATACGACTCTCAGGTGTCAGTCTGGATGCGTCCGGAAGATGAATCGATCTCGTAAAATACACACCATCATCACGCGAATTATAGATGTTCAAAGATGATGAGTTATTCAAGACTAACGGATTACGCAGACAACGACGGCGCATTTCTGTAATAACAGCGCCACCGTGCGGCCGCGATTAGCAGTAGTTCCCGACAGTTTGTTGACGTCATAAGAATCGTCGCGGGGTCTTCGCGGCGTCATTTCGTTCGCGAATTCTTCAATTCGATGACATTAAAATCAACGAGAACCACAGTAACGTTGAGATATCCGGAATCTTTCAAAGCATGACAGAAACGCGCCCGCTGTGGCCCATTATATACACTAATACATACATACATACATTCACTTCTTATTCAAGGCTGTCACAATCATCGTATACCCCGACAGCGGAGCGAACTAACCTTAATAGTTCAGGTTACAAAGTGCCCATAAAAACGTTCCGCAAGACACAAGTGCTTTGCTTTTCTCAAGGGCCTGGTGTCATGGAAACGGGGCATATATAGTAATTTAGGATATTTCCGTTTTGTACTGCGCGTGCTGCAAACTCATTTTACATAAAATTGAAAGCACTTTTATCGAATACGTACATTTATATAAATGCGTATCTATCTATATTTTACATTTTGTTGTTCTCAATTCTCTACATCCCTTTTCAGTTTAAACAAACCTTGCTCCCTGGCTTTATATAACAACACGATACATCCATTGTAATTCTACAAATAGTTCTATTTTTTTACAGTTTTCTATGTAATTTGAATGAATATACCCCGGTATAAGTGAATTTACTGTATCCGTATCGGAACTGATTTATGTGAAGAATACCCCGGAATATCTTCCGAAAATATGAGGAAATTGATCCCGTTTTTAGGAGGCAACGATTTGGTAAATTGATAGGCAATAACAAAGTATAGCAAGCTTTCACAAGACCACACCCCTTAAAGCTATCTATTCTGGGGAAATATCGGAATATTGTCGCTGGAGCGATTTTTTTTCCGGCTAGCGACTCAAAAAACAACATTAGAACATTGTGTTCTTAGAGTGCTTTTACCGAATATCGGAAATTATCGGTTTTAGACAAAATTTCTCGTGATTTTGAAATGATAAATGATTCAAATTGACGCAACGCGTTGTTTTAAGTGCTCGTTCCGAACATTGAAATTATTGTTTTGAAACGTTCTCTGATAAACCAGGCGCTGGGAACCTGTTTCTTTTCATAATTTAGAAAATTCCTATCGACAACTACGCGGGGTTTAATCAACCCACGGAAAATTCTAAAAAAATGTGGCATTATATCGAAGTGAAAAATATGTTGTATAAGAATTTGTTCGGCTTATTTTGGAACAGTGCTTCACGTCTTGGCGATAAACAACTCGTAAACGGCGCAATAAAACTGCCGCAACAATTCCTCCATTCCTACGAAGGCGAACGATTGATATGATGGATTTTATGATGAATATTCTATTAGGTTGATGCGTCGAGCTGGTATAAGGCTATCACACCGGATCAAAATATTTGGTATTGTTTACGAGACTAGTAGGGTGACTTATTCGAAAATCGATTCGACAAAGCCTAGGTCGTGCAGCAAGGGCAAACTTCGGTTATCGGAGTTAGTTGCCTATTTGCGAACTAAGTGAAACCGAATGTTATAGTTAGTCGGAACCACGCAACTGAGCACGGTCGCTGTAGTCCGGACCTAGTTACAAGATGGCCGACACTGTGAAATGCGTAAGACCGAACTAGAGCGCGGTAGTTCCGACCAGTAGTCGACTACTAACCATAACCCCAAATTCCTCCATGCATTTTTTTCACATGACGATGCCATATTATCTTCGGATGTTCGGATACCGAAAAATGATTTGTTGGCTAGAAATAAGATAATGAACTATAATCTAGCTCTTCAGAAGGACCAAATTCAGCTGTATGCTGCTTAACTTCGATATAAATAACAGTCGTATAGGTCCGCTTCGACTTCGAAAAATTGCATGCCATCGAATGTAACTGCATACATTCCGACGATCTCCGAAAAGCTTCGTCGCAAGTTACACAGGGCATTTTAAAGTAATTAACTTGTCAAACGGCATGTCGTTATCGATTTTCGCTCGGCTACTGAGAAGAGAGCTACAGCTTCCAGCGGAATTACTCTCGGCAATCTTCGAGTACGCGCATTATTGAAACGCTATATTCGTAAAGATTCAAGTGGATTCGACGCCTTTTAATTCGATCCCGACCGAAAATGTGATTATCCCCGTCAACCTAATTCATCCGTAACCATTGAAGAAACACTATTCCGTGCTGTAACGGTATAATAGAGAATCCCACACTGATAAAACGAGAGATGAAGTCCGAAAAATGTTTCCTATATAGCTGATGTGTTTTTATTCATTCGACTATAACCTAATAGTCATCTTCAGGAATATTGCTGAAGATGACTATTAGATTATAGTCGAAACGTCGAATGAATAAAACAACATCAGCTATATAGGAAACATTTTTCGGACTTCATCTCTCGTTTCATCAGTGTGGGATTCTCTACTAATTCATCCGTGTTAAACTTCTTTTTCTAACAGTGAGATATTCGGGTTTTTGTTGAGTAGACTGTTGTTTCTTTGTCATGCGAAGTACAACTGTTGTTACAAATGTGCCGGTAATGGTACTGTGGCAATCGAGGATCCACGGTTCCGCAGTTGTAAGTTAGAGTTAAAATTAGTTCATTTTAATGTGTTAACTCTGAATCACATCTTAACACAGAACTGTTGAACTGGGTCCAAACTTTTGGATATTTCTTTTTAATTGGAAATTTACATTATCAGTGGAGTCTACACTAAACAATAGGAAAATGAAGCTTGGAATTGGGTACGGTGATATTGGATTCAGGGGCTTGAATACTTAATTCAAAATAACTTTTGGTAACGTAAAACCGACTGATCGTCGCGCCATCTGTAGGGCAACGATTGCTCATTGGCTGACAGCTGCTATACTGTTTTAACTACACGTATCAGCCAATGAAATCACTCGGCCGTACCGAGGTACATCCTCTCTTTACATATTAAGGTATCACCCGAGATCTTACTTCAGTATTTACTTACACAGTATTTGATACAATCACGAAATTTCCGGCGTGTTTTAATTCGCTGACACATTATGTGTGATAGATACGTACAGGGCGTCGATTAATCAAATCAAGGTGCGACAAGCACTTGTTTTTCAACGGAAATGGGCTTCGTGTCTGGCATGTACAGTGAAGAATTACTATCCGACCTATACGATATACAGTCAACCCCCGATATACCGCCCACATCGGTGCAGAACGATTTTGGCGGTATATCGGGGGTGTCTTACTATGTATTTGTATAGAGATGTACATTAAACAACCCTGGTGGTAGGCGGGGGTGGCGGTATATGGGGGGGGGGTGGTATATCGCAGATACGATATATTTTATCCAGCGGCAAAAAATTACCATCGTTAATTCGCGTATCTAATTGGAGTTTATAATGACTGAGTCGTTGTTTGTTTGTGGCTGATGAATCGCGGAATGGCCATTAAAGTCGAAAGCGGTATTGTCGCTGGCAGGAAGCAATTTTAAATTTTGAGCCATTTCCCTTCGACTGATGACTTCGCGTGCGATCGATATAACGGTCTTGATGTTCGCGCAGAAACAGAAGAAGATATATGGTCGGCAGCGGAATTACTCGCGTTGTAAGTGTATATAGACGCTTGCAGTTTCTCCATCTAACCAACTGTACCGCGAGACATTTCGACGAATAAGCCGATTTCGAGCGCCTTAGATCTTTATTTCGCGTAGGCACGCAGTATATAAGGCTGCCTGGCGATCGTTATTTAAGTCGTACCCACTGAAAACGGATTTCACGATCCAGGCAACGATGTCGTCTGCGCGACGAGCGGAGAGCGGACGAAGTCTTGTTTTATTTACATATGACGATCATTATGCAGACGGCTTCTTTATCGTCAGGTGCGCCGCCGACGTCGCTGGGATCAGCAAGACGCAACTGTCAGATAAAGGTGTCTTTGATCGCTATAATCCATCGTCTTTCCATCGGGCGAATTATTCCGGCGACGGTAATCGGAATAAATTAACGAGTAAGCCAAACGTAAAGACGCTAGCAAGCTGGTCACGGAGATATTACATCATCATGTGTATATCGCAAAGAATGACCAAAACATCACTCAAGATCTAATACGTATTATGACCTTCGATGAGAGCATTTGGTAGAATTTTGAAAGGACATTCCAAGCAAGGCTGCATACCAAAAATGGGGATGCCTAATGACCAGCTTGCCAGGCAAGAACTTTGGGGCGACTGGGGCCAGTTCCATAGTCGAGACTTAAATTCAACGTGTAAAATCATGATGTTTTACATCTTAAAACTGGTACTTAGATTGGCTATATACAGAATTTTTGTGCTGGCCTTAACTGGTCTTAAGTATAAACTCTGACAATACAACTAGATCCCTTACGCCCACAAGTGATAAGGAGATGACTACGATTTCTCCGCGAACGTCGCCCCCGACCGACCTCGATCGCCGGGGAATGATCCCCGCACCAAGCCGCGTTAGTGCCCCCATAACGAATGATGATGTAGCGGTAATGTACCGTAAACGATCGACATAAAGGCTATCGACTATTTTCATTGAAACGCCCGTAAATGCTAATAAATAAATGAAAATTTGCGCAGGTTGATATTGTTGCATACGCGAATAGTGAACGACATCGGGTGTTTTGTTCGGTGATGGATCCAGTTGCACGAGTGAGTATATGTTAAATTATTCATTCATAAGCGGGTGTCTCCAACGTTCTTATCGATCCGAATTTTCGATGTTGCCAATCATTCAAAGTTTTCGTATCTTTCATCGGGTACGATGGCGGCCGCGTGGCGGAAGCGGAAGTTTGATTACAATCGCATTTCGAGATGATATTGTGAAAATGACGCGGCCATGTTTGCGCATGGGAATTTCCAATATGTAAACAAAAACAACAGTTTAATCGGAAAGCCAATAACGTTCGGTCATGTGGTTTTTCTTAAACCCGTCTCGAATCTAAGTTATGATTCTCTCCTGCTGGCGATGATTTGCCACGAAACGTTGGATGAAATGAGATACATCGTATAAACATCGCAAATTGTGGCTTTTTCTGGCTTGAATGCTATCAATTCTGAGCCACTGTGGAAGCTGCTTAGCCTCAAGGTGGAGCTGGCATGCACGCACTGGTCTTCACTTAAAAACTACATAGCGCATGCATGCCGACAGGGACACCCTTCCCACTGATCCACTGATCCTCCTGCCAACAGCAGCTACCTATTAAGCCCTCCAAACACTTAGAAAACACGCAATAATGTATCCAAAATAGACTGTAAAACCAAAGAGTGTCATCTATTGGGACGGGTAGTTATGAATTAAGCATGGCATTTTTCCGTTTCAGACCAGGATTTTTTTCCATGCAGTTGTGAGTTGAGGTATAAACTCTGAATTGATATTAGCTTATTTTCAATAAGTCGCATGTTAACTCGGAACAATGGAAATGGCAATAGAACATGTTCAGACGCACTCATAACGCACCGGACGTAAACAAAAACATGAAATGTGAAAAAAGATCCGAGGTGTCGCAAATGATCGACACAATTATTGGTGTGCGAATGTTTCATATTTTTTCTATCACCGGAACAAAAACGGTCTCTGTTAGAAACGTGTTTTCCGACTGGCGTGGTGCGTCTGGCGCTTTGCATTATTGATCGTTAAACATATCGCGCAATTTGTTGAATAGATTCGTAATAATTCTAAGTGATAAAAAGCAGTTTTTCCAGACGATGAAGAAATTCAAATTTTACACCTACATATCTTACCTCAAAATAAACACACGCTAATCACCGACAACGATATATTCAAACGTCGCTAAATCCTTTGCGTGCATCTTTATCGCCAGTAAGCTGCGCGATCGCAGTCGTCGCATCTCGTCGGCGTTCATTTTGAAAGCTAGCGCGCGCCAGAATCATCGCAGATGTAACACTACGCGCGAGGCGCGGAGGAGAGATGCGGCGGATCGATGGACGATGCTGCTGCAGACGATCACTCGCCTGGGAGCGCTTACGCGACGGACTGACGACGCTTTCCGACATTCAATACATACATCTTGCTTGTCCATGCCAGAAATTGGTGATCGCCTTCGCATATCTAGATACATATACGTGCATATACTTGCATTAATCTTATATATCAATTGGATCTTGCAGCGACTGTAGTCGGAATTATTAGATTATTCACCATTACGTTATATTCTTCATCACCTACATTACGGGTGACCGATAGATCTCCCCGGAGAATGCGGAGGACGTCACCGCCGCCCGACATTCGAGTCAGATGTAACAAAACTATGCAAACGCAATTACGACATTGCGTAATTTATGGACGTATATAAATACGACATATTGTACATGAATGCTGAATCTCTATGAGCTAATCAGTACGTTCGTAATCTATCACGAAACATTTTGGAAATGAGAGGAATTTCTCATCGGTTTGAATATGAATACATAGAT
This sequence comes from Tubulanus polymorphus, assembly GCF_964204645.1. NCBI lineage: Eukaryota > Metazoa > Nemertea > Palaeonemertea > Tubulaniformes > Tubulanidae > Tubulanus > Tubulanus polymorphus. The sequence continues at coordinate 3,062,681 of NC_134031.1, forward strand.
AACGTAAGATAATGGTTCCACTTACACAGTTAAACTGAATTAAATTGATTCAAATACATAAGTACGATGAACGGTGGTTTGAGTTAAAATCAATATGAACCTGACTTTTTCATAGTTTTTAGACGTTTTGATGAAGCCGGGTTTATTCATTGCATCATTATACGGCGGCTGATATTTTTTGTTCAATATCCGAATTTTTTTTAACTTGATTTAGTTGAACGACTGTAAGCATCCGATATCTGGTTCGCGCTTTTACGATACATAACGACAGTACGACAAACGCCAATCCGTCAACGTATCAATTGAATTGTTGATATTCCCCAAGCTAATATCGAACCATAGTTGGCATGATAATTAAAGTACCATATGTCTGTAGTGGCCGACTTGGGCCATAACGTAGATTTCCTAATGCAAGAAGACACTCCAATGCTATAGAAGGTCAATTAAAGGAATGATGAAACCAAAAAGTATCTGTTTTGGCGAGCAGAATTTCTTGTTTTGGTATCGTGGTCAACATGAAATGTTATTTGAATGTTCTCTGGTTTTTGTGAACAGATTTCTACGATTTACATTACATTTAGGCAGGTTGCCCTAAGTTAACGCGTTAATTGAAAAATAAAACACCTGTGCTTTTTCCATCTAATTAAAAATCTGATAAATTTCTGATTATCCGACGCCGATATTAAACATAGACACACTTGCGCTGATAACGCAACCAGCTACAGGCTACAAATCGATCGGGCTGAATATAGGAAAACATTACGAAGAAGACGCCATGCAGCGATCGATTCGCGATATCGGCGTCGTATCTTTCATCGGGTACGATTGCGGCCGCGTGGCGGAAGCGGAAGTTTGATTACAATCGCATTTCGAGATGATATTGTGAAAATGACGCGGCCATGTTTGCGCATGGGAATTTCCAATATGTAAACAAAAACAACAGTTTAATCGGAAAGCCAATAACGTTCGGTCATGTGGTTTTTCTTAAACCCGTCTCGAATCTAAGTTATGATTCTCTCCTGCTGGCGATGATTTGCCACGAAACGTTGGATGAAATGAGATACATCGTATAAACATCGCAAATTGTGGCTTTTTCTGGCTTGAATGCTATCAATTCTGAGCCACTGTGGAAGCTGCTTAGCCTCAATGTGGAGCTGGCATGCACGCACTGGTCTTCAGTTTAAAACTAAACTGCAGGCATGCCGACAGGGACACCCTTCCCACTGATCCACTGATCCCTCTGCCAACAACAGCTACCTGTTATGCCCTCCAAACACTTAGCAAACACGCAATAATGTATCCAAAATAGACTGTAAAACCGAAGAGTGTCATCTATTGGGACGGGTAGTTATGAATTAAGCATGGCATTTTTCCGTTTCAGACCAGGATTTTTTTCCATGCAGTTGTGAGTTGAGGTATAAACTCTGAATTGATATTAGCTTATTTTCAATAAGTCGCATGTTAACTCGGAACAATGGAAATGGCAATAGAACATGTTCAGACGCACTCATAACGCACCGGACGTAAACAAAAAACATGAAATGTGAAAAAAGATCCGAGGTTTCGCAAATGATCGACACAATTATTGGTGTGCGAATGTTTCATATTTTTTCTATCACCTTAACAAAAACGGTCTCTGTTAGAAACGTGTTTTCCGACTGGCGTAGTGCGTCTGGCGCTTTGCATTATTGATCGTTAAACATATCGCGCAATTTGTTGAATAGATTCGTAATAATTCTAAGTGATAAAATGCAGTTTTTCCAGACGATGAAGAAATTCAAATTTTACACGTACATATCTTACCTCAAAATAAACACACGCTAATCACCGACAACGATATATTCAAACGTCGCTAAATCCTTTGCGTGCATCTTTATCGCCAGTAAGCTGCGCGATCGCAGTCGTCGCATCTCGTCGGCGTTCATTTTGAAAGCTAGCGCGCGCCAGAATCATCGCAGATGTAACACTACGCGCGAGGCGCGGAGGAGAGATGCGGCGGATCGATGGACGATGCTGCTGCAGACGATCACTCGCCTGGGAGCGCTTACGCGACGGACTGACGACGCTTTCCGACATTCAATACATACATCTTGCTTGTCCATGCCAGAAATTGGTGATCGCCTTCGCATATCTAGATACATATACGTGCATATACTTGCATTAATCTTATATATCAATTGGATCTTGCAGCGACTGTAGTCGGAATTATTAGATTATTCACCATTACGTTGTATTCTTCATCACCTACATTACGGGTGACCGATAGATCTCCCCGGAGAATGCGGAGGACGTCACCGCCGCCCGATATTCGAGTCAGATGTAACAAAACTATGCAAACGCAATTACGACATGGCGTAATTTATGGACGTATATATATATATATATACGACATATTGCACATGAATGCTGAATCTCTATGAGCAAATCAGTACGTTCGTAATCTATCACGAAACGTTTTGGAAATGAGAGGAATTTCTCATCGGTTAGAATATGAATACATAGATAACGTAAGATAATGGTTCCACTTACACAGTTAAAATGAATTAAATTGATTCAAATACATAAATACGATGAACGGTGGTTTGAGTTAAAATCAATATGAACCTGACTTTTTCATAGTTTTTAGACGTTTTGATGAAGCCGGGTTTATTCATTGCATCATTATACGGCGGCTGATATTTTTTGTTCAATATCCGAATTTTTTTTAACTTGATTTAGTTGAACGACTGTAAGCATCCGATATCTGGTTCGCGCTTTTACGATACATAACGACAGTACGACAAACGCCAATCCGTCAACGTATCAATTGAATTGTTGATATTCCCCAAGCTAATATCGAACCATAGTTGGCATGATAATTAAAGTACCATATGTCTGTAGTGGCCGACTTGGGCCATAACGTAGATTTCCTAATGCAAGAAGACACTCCAATGCTATAGAAGGTCAATTAAAGGAATGATGAAACCAAAAAGTATCTGTTTTGGCGAGCAGAATTTCTTGTTTTGGTATCGTGGTCAACATGAAATGTTATTTGAATGTTCTCTGGTTTTTGTGAACAGATTTCTACGATTTACATTACATTTAGGCAGGTTGCCCTAAGTTAACGCGTTAATTGAAAAATAAAACACCTGTGCTTTTTCCATCTAATTAAAAATCTGATAAATTTCTGATTATCCGACGCCGATATTAAACATAGACACACTTGCGCTGATAACGCAACCAGCTACAGGCTACAAATCGATCGGGCTGAATATAGGAAAACATTACGAAGAAGACGCCATGCAGCGATCGATTCGCGATATCGGCGTCTCATTAAAAGGAACGCCTGTTTCAATATTAATCCATTTCAGTTCGGTCGATTGACGATCAGAATAGACCACATCGATCCTGATATCGCGCGCTAACGATAATACCGCAGCCAGCAGCGGGACGCTGTTGATCCAATTATTTTCGCGTTGGTATGCGTAGGCGCTAGGACATAAAGACAGTCGTGCAATTTGTTGAACTGATTAGTACTATTTACGCAACAGCTGTCTGAGTGCTCGAATTCACACTAGTCATATCATGAAAACTAGGTTCGTCGATTGTGTTATCAAGGGTTTCTAGTCTGATGTGTGTAAACGGTGACTTATCATTTCTGTTTATAGTCGAGATATGTGGCAGAAAAGCCACGTGTATTTACATGTATTATCGATGTGATTTGGAGACTTTCAACCAAACTCACCGGGAATTAGTCATTCCCGACACCGGACTAATCTATAGCCAATTAGCCAATATTCTGATTATTTTTAAATTATTCATGTAAACCTCACAAATAATGCGGCATTGAGATGCTATCTTTTTTATATCCGGGCGTAATTCGTAGGCAGTTTACAGACATTCCCCAAGTGGATTCCCGTCATGGAACACCAGTCAGCCAACCATCGCGTATACTCAAAACGGCTGTCGACTTCATAAATAATGCTAATTTAATCAAAGGTTATTATCTTAAAAAATACCACAGAAGAGAGGTTGGCGCTGTCATCGTCTACACTTTTATGATGATCTCCAACATCTCCACCATCATCATCATCACCATCATCACAATCACTAACATCACCATCACCGCCATCCCGCGGATCACCTTTATCTTCTCTAGCATCACCATCACTCCCATCACCATCACCACTACCATCACTAACATCACCACCATCTCCATCATCACCACCTTCATCACTTTCACCACCAGCAACTTCATTATCATCACCATTACCTTCTCCAGCATCACCCTCACTAACATCTCCACCATATCCACCTTAACCTTCCCCGGCATCAGCATCACGAACATCTCCACCATCTCCATCTTTACCTTCTCCAGCATCAGCATCACGAACATCTCCACCATCTCCACCGTTACCTTCTCCAGCATCACCCTCACTAACATCTCCACCATCTCCACCATTACCTTCTCCAGCATCACCCTCACTAACATCTCCACCATCTCCACCGTTACCTTCTCCAGCATCACCCTCACTAACATCTCCACCATATCCACCTTAACCTTCCCCAGCATCACCATCGCTAACATCTCCACCATCTCCATCTTTACCTTCTCCAGCATCAGCATCACGAACATCTCCACCATCTCCACCGTTACCTTCTCCAGCATCACCCTCACTAACATCTCCACCATCTCCACCATTACCTTCTCCAGCATCACCCTCACTAACATCTCCACCATATCCACCTTAACCTTCTCCAGCATCAGCATCACGAACATCTCCACCATCTCCACCGTTACCTTCTCCAGCATCACCCTCACTAACATCTCCACCATCTCCATCTTTACCTTCTCCAGCATCAGCATCACGAACATCTCCACCATATCCACCGTTACCTTCTCCAGCATCACCCTCACTAACATCTCCACCATCTCCACCGTTACCTTCTCCAGCATCACCCTCACTAATATCTCCATCATCTCCACCATTACCTTCTCCAGCATCAGTATCACTAACATCTCCACCATCTCCACCGTTACCTTCTCAAGCATCATCACTATCACCGAAACCGTTTTAAAGCATAATCATTTTACCGTTAATACAATATACTCAATGTTCTCTTATGAATATACAATTTGTGACAGTAACACTTATCTGATTATATATCACTTTCTATGCCACCAATAACTTTTATAGATTTCTATTTTTCTGCCTTTTATTCGTAATGTAATCAAATTTCAGCGTTATTAGTCGAGTAACAGATGTTTTGTATATTAAACACATCGCGCCAGATTGTACCCCGAGTTTAATGACATTTTCCTCTCATTATCCGTATTCAATCGATACTTAGTAGTAGAGTTTATCAACAGATTTGAACAGTAATTAACATACCAGGTATATAGTTAGATATAGAGCCGTGTTGCTTCTTAATGTGGCGTATGCCGATCATATACATGAAAGCAGATTTACGAATTTCCGATAATAGCCGCAGTATATTATCAATACAAAGAACCTTAGTGATGAGATCGCTGCCTCCAAAGCCGCGCAGATACATGGAGGCCACCGCTATGAACATTTGTGTCCGAATTCCCCTCCCCGCCAAATGAGTTACCTCGTACTTCAAACTGGCTCGTATATAGCGTGGGTTCTGTTGGTTCGAACGAGCAGGAAAATGAAACAGATATTCAATTCTCCGTGCCAGAAACCGTGAAATTGCACCTTGGTATCTAATTCACAAAACATTTCACCCCTATGACCCCCGACCAAAAAATTACGAGGAGTTTTATTGCGTGGGAATCTAACAAAATGTCCGCTTTCGTGGAAATTGAACCCTCGGAAGAGATGACTTGCTACGGGACTGTCAAACATGTCTCATCGAAAATCGTTAACAAGTTTTGGATTGAACCGATTTTTCAGGTGCCTCATCAAAACGACATGGTTTGGTCGTTTGATGAATCACTGAAAATGAATCGGCATGTAGAAAATACTCGGTTCTGCCACTTATTGAGTTTGACGTCAAATATTAATTTGCCGCGTGACAAAGATTAAATTCTTGCAAGCGCTCCGAAAAACCATTTTGCCGCTTGCGCTTTTTCGTCGATCATACAGGGAATTTGCCAGTAACGGTTTGTACGTCGCAAAAAAAGAAAGCAACTACATCTCGACGACGGAAATAACCAGATAACGAAGTTACTGTTTTTTGGGGAATATGCTCAGTATCGAATTGTCACGTTCTCTAACGTTTGGTAATACTGCAAAAAAGTAACTAACTCAACGGAAATAACCGGATAACTAGGTTATTTTTATCATAGGCTCGTGCTGCGGCGGGCTGTCTCGACTGCCGCGAGTAATGAGACTGACAATCGGCAAATCGAATCTTCTGGCTGAACGACGATGGATCTCGACGATAGAAGCATCGCCAACCGACACTATTTCCACTGACAATCGAGGCGAAAGAGGCGTCCAGTGCTGTATAGACGAATGCGTATGTAAACATGCCCGTAGATATGCACGAACCACGAACTAAAACTATCGCCAGATTCAAAGAAAATGGATAAAAGACGTTCCCCGATCATCATCTGAACAACCACTGATGAGTGTGTGTGTGTTTTTTTTTCATATTGGAAAGAGTGTCGTTGGATCATTTCCTTACTTTCCCAGGCATATTTCCTTGATTCGTATTTCACGATAGTCGTTCAATCTCACGCATACAAATAGCTCAGCGCCAGGTTGTTTTTAGACAAGCAATAAGTTAACTAACCCCGCAGGGGTTGACCGAGTTTATAGACAATTCCGTTAGCCCACGGGTTTTAACTGAATATTGGTCTATAAAACCGGTACATTCAATCACAACGCGCAAACAGGGACTTGGTGAAAATGAAACCGACTACCAATATCCGCATTGACGCGATGTCACATGCAAAAAACAACGGATTTGATTATTGCTCTGACCATTGACTTCGTGGTCTGCCTAACAAAATTGAGAATGTTTTATGGACTGGATTTTGACCGCAACACGAAATAAAGCAGAGGTATTTTCCCAGGTTCATGTGCCATATACGATTTGTTCTATGCAGTCGATAGACAACCGACTACATTTTTGTTCCGAAGCGGAATAATTATGACAAATGTCAATCGTCTTCTTTCTATCGAATATATCGGTATTCGTGGAAATCTAATTAAAAACCTGAGTTCGTTAATCGACATGTTTTTCGTCACGTAGTAAGTAGCTGGCTTACAAGACCCGTTATTTTGAAATATCCCTATCATAGGGTGTATGGGGTTCAAATGATGATGGATATATAGGGGCCATCTGTCGCTCGGGGCCCAGTGCTTCGTGGTGTGGTACATCCGCAAACGTTTTTGAAATGTATCCCTGGTTGGTAACAGAGTCGAAAGCCTATAAATCCGTATCCAATTGTTTCTACCCGCTCCTGTAACGAGCGAAAATCGATCACGCTTCTCCACGACACGATGCCGAATGGACGAATAGCGTTTTGAAGACTTATTCGTGATCGGAATTTAAGAGCGTCGAAACAACGTCGAGACGAATAAATAATTTAGCGAGCATTCACTTTACGCGCTGACTGGCGAACGAAATGGGGATGATTTGATTTTTCTAGACATAGATAGAACTGATATATGCATATATACACACGAGCCAGAGCTATCGACGTGTCTGTGTAAAGACCGCTCGACTTTGATTTCATCAATGCCATCGTCATTGATTTTGACCGCGTCGCAATATACCGGCATCAGTCGCCATGCGGTAGTTCTCTCACACAGTATCGGAGCATAGTCGACGAGCAGTACTCACCACGCGGAATAAAAGCCAGATTGTGACTACTCGCTTGTGGCTGGTACGCGCTTCTGCGAGAGTTTGTCCGGTGCAATTCGATGGGAAAAAAAACGTCCGGATCTGTATCACAATCGACCGACGCCTTCGCGATTATACTGTAGATACTAAACCAGCTGAGCGTTTTGAGACACTTGATCGAATAGTTGAAGTTGCAAGGGTGATTACTTGATCTGTGGCGGCAGATGTGTTGGGATCGTCAGATGAAGTCATTTCGAGTTGATAATGCTTCGATATTAATCGCCAAATCAATCGTACTTATATGCATTTAAACTGTGTTGCCAGCGATTCGGAAATATAGACAATTTTCGTTTTATTTCGTATAAATATCGAAAAGAACTTTATTGGAAATGGTGCTGATACAAAGTCTGACGAGTGGTTTAGTAAACTTACGGCGGGCGTTGTTTCGCGTTAAGAAGATACACAGATCGCAGGATTACGGGGACGCCGGCGTTTCCGACCTTTCGCAATGTCTGTCGACGTTGGATCTAACCAGTTTGGGAATAGGAAGTATTTTAGGCGCCGGCGTGTACGTGGTAGCCGGGCAAGTAGCGAAAAGTATAGCAGGACCGGCAGTGATATTATCGTTCACAATAGCGGCTTTTGCGAGCGTCCTTTCTGGTAAGTCTTTCGAATATCCCCTGCTAATATTTCGAATAAGTTTTGTGAAAAACATAGTCTATTTTGATGAAAAAAAAACCTATACAGTGTGTTTTGGGGCGTTGGGCTTTGGCTGAGTAGCTTATTTCTACAAAATTCATAATTTGTCATTCTCGTTCTGGGATTTATCTATTCTGACTTGACAATCTGATAAAATGAAACACTAAGACATAAATGTCAAAGTAAGTAACGTTGATGATCAGAGAGTTCGCTCTAAAATATTCAACTCCGTGTATTTCAATGCTTGATTAAAAGGGGTTTAGATAAGAACCCGTCAAAAATGTAAACGGCAAATACATGTGCTCATTAAAGTTTAATTATGCTATCGATAACAGAACGGCGTGCTTCGAATAGGATTTCTCAATAATCAAACGGGTTTACGTGAAAGTACCAGCTCCATTTCTACACGTTCTGATTCTGTATCAGTATTCGTTATATTCACGTAATTCCTTCACAATACTCATCGCCCTGTCTCTTCGAATGAAAGTATGTTTCATTTGAATGACGCGTGATGTTCGCAGAAAACACGATTCGAACAAACAGATCAATTTGGCGAAACGAGTGACGTCAATGTGAAAAATTCGAAACGTACGTTGTAAACTAGCGCTGATCTATTTCATCTACGCTATCATTTTATTTGCCTAAACCTTTCTGAAGTTTAAAATTACTAATAAATACACTTTAGGCCGGGGTGGAGGCTCGATCGTGTATCTGTTGTTAAGTTGCCGTCTGAAGATGGATCTGTTTATAGTTTTAACTGTCATGTACGGTCTAGACCTATGTCGATGTTATGCTATATGTATTGTGTTCTTTCGATTCATTGTCATCAGCGTAGAACATAGGTTTTCCGAATGATATATAATTTATTGGACGAGATCAATGATATACAACCCGCATGGAACAGGTGTTTTGAGATGAAGAAACAATCTAACTTCGTTAACCCTTTATCCGCAACATACGCGTTCTGTGACAATCCCGCACTTCTAACAAAACATGTACTTCTCTGCTAACGGCTGCCGTGGAAACTGCGCTAGTAGTGGAACAAACCTAGTACGATTCTATTTAAACGATACCCGTTGATTACGATGATCTCCAGCATGTCCCAGCTAACATATCTATATCAATCAAGATTTGGATAATACGAAACCCGTTAAATAGGAGAATTTCACTTTTTCCCACAGGATTCGTATCAACAACGACGTTTCGTCGTATCAACAACGACGTTTCAGTCCTATGTGTTAGTTACCACGCTTCAATTTCTTCTATATTTATTCATTCGAATTCGCATCAACTTTTCGGATAAGTCGCCTAAATTTTCAGTGAACACTTTCCCAAACATCAGTAGAGAAGTCAGTCAATCGCATCTAGTTTGATCACTCGTTTGATAACAGGCCTTAGCTCTAACACCATCGACAAACCGATATTGACTACGCTACAACGACCGTACTGTGCTGCCATCTGGTGTGTGCGGGATTCCGCCATTCGATTTTGCATTAAGTACGAGTCCCACATTTTGACAAAATCATTTTGAAATTGCAACTCTTTATCAAATGGTCAATACGTTTGTTCAGATGTGAATATTTTCAGCGCAAATCTATATTCTGCTCTCAGCCTGTTTAGAGAAAAACATCTGCAAATGTGCATATTCTTATTCGAATTGACTTACATACGCAACACCAATTCTCCACTGTTGAGGGTATATATAGGCTTAATGGCGTTACTTGACTTCATTTGTTCGTTAGAATTGCTATTAAGACGAATTTCTAATATTAATTTTATAACTAAATCATTTTGATGCACGACTGGGCCCCAAGGGTAGGAATCTCACAAAAAGTATAGCATTTCAATCGCAAGTCAGCTTTGTAATTTCAGACGGACAGCGAAGAAGATACATCGTAACTTTTCGTAACTACATGGCTCAATTTTTGTTTAAAAAAAAAACAATCTAAATCTGTTCATTGATTTCATTTTGATTAAAAATCATCCTGAACTCCTGGTTTGAAAACATGCCGTTCTAACTGCGCAAATACGTGCCCCTCTAGGTAGATATATTTATGATAGATACCTCACGCAATCGATAGTATTTCGATGCCGTTAGCTTGAGGACTTTTTGATTCGTCGATGACTCTCGGTTATCGTTTTTTGTAGGTACTTTTTGTTCGGCATTGTGGGAACGTAACACATGTGTCGACAAAACAAACTGTCACCGGATCGATTCATTAAACATATATCTATGTATATCTAAAGAAATGCATTGTTTTTGTGTCGTCGGCTTTTCTCACACGTTGACTTTTGAATTTCGAATTAACAACGATCGATATTAACAAGTATAAATCGATTAGGGTTCATTTTCATGTCAGCGTTTTTTTTTCAGCTATCTCGCTAAAATTGTTTGCTCTGCAGAAAACAGGGTAGGGCCAACCTCGGATACGTGCATGGGCGCGTAATGGGGGCCCTACTGTGTTGAACTGTACCGCAATTTAACCGCGCGTCTCATCTGCCCGCTCTAAATACCGCATAAGAGACCCTCATTGTCTCTCGCACTCATGTTCGCAATCTCTTCAGCTGCGCGTCGTGCTATAGATTTTACTTGATTTCTATTAGATTATTAAATACACAACCGCGATATATCTATTCTGCTGCACGTACAACCAGCCGCGGGCTGACATAAACATCTAATACAATCTACACCCGACTCAATTGCTTCGCCAACGCTTCCACTCTTCGATATTAGATAACTTTTTATATGTGGATCTGCATCTCGATTTGCTTCGTCGACAATGACCATTTCTGGTCTTTTAGTATAGGGTTGCTGTTGTACATATTCATTTATTCCTTTTACGTTTTTTTTGTCGCTGGTTCGTTCAAACCCATATTTGTTCGCTTTATTTGCCAAAGCAAAAATACTATTCGCGATTTTCCCACAAGGCTCTGTAATTACGGTAAATGAATTGGACTGGCTTACGTCACATGGCTAGAAACCTCGCCGATATTCGTCGGATCTCGTATGATTTTAGATACGCGATATTTGCTGCTCTATATACAGGAAAATTCCATACCAAACCCATTTCGGCTAACAACACTGTTAGCCATCATCAGGCGTACTAAATGCAGTACGCCTGATGATGGCTAACAGTTGTTAGCCGAAACGCCGCTCCTAAAATTTATAATCATTCTGATATAGAATTTTTCAATCTTGTCTTCATTATTGTGGGATTTCTCTCGTCAATATGAATTTATGTTAAGACCTAAATTGACCTCATTGACCTTACCGAGTAACTAGACCTATGATATATCGTTATTTCTATTTCAGGGCTGTGTTATGCAGAATTCGGTTCCCGTGTGCCCAAAACGACCGGGTCAGCCTACGCCTATAGTTACAGCACAGTCGGAGAGTTCATCGCTTTCATTATCGGATGGAACCTCATCCTCGAATATATGATCGGAACGGCCGCCGATGCGCGCGCACTCAGCGGAAGTATCGACTTCCTGACGGGAAATCGCATCCGTGACGTCACGCTAGAGAAAATCGGCCGAATTCCCGGTTTGGACAGTTATCCGGATTTCCTCGGATTTCTAGTAACGATTTTAATCACGGTTGTTTTGGCGATCGGCGTCAAAACGTCCGCAGTTTACACAACAATCTTCAACGCGTTGAATATATGTCTAGTCGTATTTATCATAGTATTGGGACTATTCCATATTGACTTCGCTAATTGGACAGAACCGCCTGGCTTCTTTCCTTACGGGGCAAACGGGGTAAGCTATAATGTCAATGAAGACTTAGCGATCAAAGATTCCGCTTGCGTCGATCCAAAAGGGTGGTAAATGTGTGTGCAATGCATGTTCAATTGGAACATGATTTTTACTAATAACTGATAACTAATAACTTTGACCAAGAATGTCCTACTATCGTGCGCGCCATCTGGTGGGATAAGCAGTAGAACTAGTTGCTCAGAGCGTAGAACTATAAACGACCTGAAACGCCGACCCCCAAACGTCACAATACATCTTCCTTCGCAATCTTCAAGATTTCGCGCCCAATTATCTAATATGGTTTATAACTAACGGTGAGGGCATCGAGTAAACGCAAGGTAGCTAGCGGTACCTGGCGGATTTTTGAGTATTCGACGTTCCCGGTCGCGCACAGTTCTATGTTCAGACTAATAATGATAATAATGTTTTATTTACGAATTAAATTACAATATAAAGTAGTAGGAATTAGTACAAAATATTGTAAAATAGGACGTTGGACGACAGGTGACTAACAAACCCCCTTCATCTTTGTTTGCATATATACATGATAAATCCTTCCTAAGACCGAACAATATCTCAATGATGTATAACTATATTCTAAATTATTGCCATTGTTCAATTAAGCGACGGTTTTAATGGCCATATTTATTCCTCGTGGCTCGTATGCAAAGAGATTCAGTAAATCGTGTCTAGACGATGAACAATATATACACACTAGATATATCATCATGAAGACGAGATTCTAGTATCTCGTAATTCTATCTAGGCACACGACATGCTCGGCAGCCATCCCTCTGTCCGTTGCTTCCCAACAGCGAATAGATGATCTTAGTATTACACGCACTATACCACGTTGCATTCCCTCGAGTCTGAGTTTCTCCTTACTGCGTCTCCTATTTCTTCACGCATCCGGCGGAACGAAAACGAACGACGAGATTACATTCGAGATAACATAGCTTTTAATATCGACATTCAAGACGCTACTTAGTTTTATTGAATAACATTCGTTCGTTGGAATGGCGGTGCAACTGTTTCTTCTAAACTTAAGGCCCATAACATGCTCTCTACCACGGACACGCTACACCCCTGATAGATTATAAATGCATTTCTTTCAATTATATTTGTCCGAAAATGGGTTTGATTAAAAAGGTTTTACCGTTTTAAAACGTTTGTTCCTCAACCGACCGCCAGTGAGCGCTGGTGGTCGAACTGTGTTTTGTAAGGGTCTTGACGATTCAAACACCGTGAAAAATAGAGAACTTTTAAATTAAGCGTTAAAGGTACCTACAGGTACCACTACACGTATCATCATAATATATGACCTTGATATAATGACCGAATTCCCGATACCGTGGAACTAAAACGCTAAAATCGTTCTGTTTTTATAATTTCAGGTTTTATCTGGGGCCGCATCTTGTTTCTACGCTTTCGTCGGTTTCGATATAATCGCTACGACTGGCGCCGAAGCCCGCACGCCCAGTCGATCAATCCCGATCGCTGTAGTCGTATCGCTCGTCTTCTGCTACATATGCTACGTGGGCGTGTCAGCTGTGACGTCACTAGTCGCCCCGGTCACCACGCTCGCGTCCAGTTCGCCGATCGCGGAAGCTTTCGGCGTCATCGGAATCCACTGGGCGAAATACGTAATCGGCGTAGGCGCCGTTTTCGGATTGTGTAGTAGCCTCCTAGGCAGCATGTTTCCACTGCCGAGGATTATATTCGCTATGTCGATCGACGGGCTATTTTTTAAACAGTTCACACAAGTTAACGAACGCACGGAAACACCTTTATTGGCTACGGTCGTACCGGGCGTGATCACGGCCGTTTTTACGGCGCTTTTCAACTTGCACGAATTGGTCGAAATGATGTCTATCGGCACACTGTTGGCGTACACGCTCGTGTGCACGTCGGTCCTCATTTTACGATATCAACCGGACGAAATGACGACCGCGTGCGGCGAAAATAACAACGCCAGACCGAAGCGACGAACGCTGCCGAAAAAGGTGACGAAGCCCGACGTGGCCGAGGCTTTGAAAAGCGATCTCTACGCGATTAAATCGTCGATTGAAAACTCGAGAATCATTCCGTCCAGACGCACTGCGAGACTAACCGAACGCGATGACGACGGGGCCAGCGTATCCGAGGTGAAACTAATAACCGGACTGACACCGGACTGCAGCCCGGCGCACAACGGACACGGACCCGTTAACGACGCCGATAGTAATCGCGCACAAACGATAGAAGATTATTCAGACGATGAAGACAGTAGCGAAAGCGACGAAAATGCCGAACTAATTCAGAACCCGAACGACCTGGACGAGGACGACGAATCGTCCGATCTGGATATAGACGCGATCGTCGACGAATTCCGACGAAAGGTCGGTACGAATCGATCGATCGACGATCACGATCAAACGATCGGTCGACAGCCGACCAGACGATCGGGTAAGTTCGTCTGCTACGCGACTTCAGCGTTGTGCGCGTTGTTTTTACTGTTCTCGTTATTGGTGACGTTAGGAATCGAGCAATTAGAGGCGAAACATCCCGGTATTATAATCTCTATAGTCGTCGTGATCGTATTGATCGTTACTTTGTTCGCATTTATTTGGTGTCAGCCGCAGGATAAGATCGGACTGGCCAGACTTACCTTCAAAGTGCCGCTGGTGCCGTTAGTTCCGATCGTAGCCATTTTCATCAATATTTACCTCATGGTGCGTCTATCCAGTGTCACGTGGATAAGATTTCTCGTCTGGATGGGTTTAGGTACGTATATGCTAATTTCTCTTTTTTTGTTCGAATGGATTGCATGCATACGAAGCCCCGAAGGTGGCATTGTAGAAAAAAATAAACATTGTTTTCGTTCAAACGAAGGTTTTTCGTGGTAACGAAATTATCTTTCGTTTGACCAAAATGTTTTTCGCTTCTTGATGTTAGGCAAATCTGCCTGACCCTGAATCTATGGAGGTGGTCAAACGGAATGATTACTAAAGAGATATGGGCCATTTGGAAAGTCATAGACCGACTGCATGACTACCTTATATCCATTAATTCTCCCAATCTATGTTACTAAGCCTGTATGTATAGAAAATAGCGAAATTATTGTATTATGATTCTCATTTCGGCTTTAAAGTGTTGAAATGATTCAGGACGTCGAGTGTCAACGGTCTATAAATCAAAATGGCAAAACTAAATACTGTTGTTGATCAATGGCTGTCGTTATGCAGTGAAATGATAAGTATGACAAGTATTGATAGTGAAAAAATAGAAACGTTGAAACCGATCTGCGCGAGTGAGTCCATTAACACCAGACATTGATTTGTGGATCTGACCGCGAACTGTGAGACTGCGAGTAAAAAAAGATATGAACCAATAAACCAAACATCGATCAACTGCGCTGTCACCGGCCACGGCGAATTATTGAAAAAAAATCTAGCTTCCTCGCCGCCAAAGCAAACATAACATGTTAATATATCATAAAATCAGTGCGCGCTTCCCAGCGCGACGATTTAGAACACAAGAACAAGATATTCGGCTCGGCGTTGCGTGCTAAGAACGAACGCAAACAAATGATCGCAGTACTAGAATATATATGAACGTATAGGCTATTTCAGGAGAACTTAATACGAGCGTGTCTTTACACTGCCGCGCCACACCGCCATATTTTATTCAGGAACCTGACGACCAGTGTTTGTGTGCCTAATCGACGTCGATATCGCTGGGGGAAATCGCAACGAAAACACGATTCAACTCTCTGGCTCATTGAGAAGGATACACGGCGCGGATAAAAACGACTACGGAATTCTATCAAGAGAGCAAAATAGAAGGACGAACTTCTTTGTTTTTGATATTCACATCAGAATTGGACCAACGGAGCGCTCCTCTTTCCTGAGGTCAGTGCCACAAGCATTGCTGTTCTCTGCGACAATAGCAACAAAGATAAAGTCTGCAGTGAGAATAGTTGCTTCCTGAACCCCACGTTTCGCTATAACGTGGAATTGGATGTCGGTTGTCCTTTAACACATCGGTGGGAACGTTCAGTATCATTTCCATGGAATAAAAGCGACGTTTGGAATCTAGACGGATACAGCGCCTTTGTTACAGCAGCAGGGACTCATCTGACGTTAAATTTAGACGAGACTCTTGATCCCGAAGACGTCGTGGAATGCAATAGAAAGTCTGTAAAGATATTCGGTATAAGCCGCGTGACCTTTTCAGGCAGGCGAATTACTCTTTATTGAATTTTCGTCATCAACAGTCGACAGACTGGGATGAAAGGAATTTAAAAGTCGTTCGTTATCGCCGGGGTGAATCCGAGTAATGTTGGCTGTTAAACTGTGATAATGGATTAACATTGTTCGAGAAAGCGTCGCGGCGGAGCAGGGAGCGAGCCATTAACAGCAGCAGCAATACACGGGCGTTAATGTATCACCTGTAGCGTGTTGACGGTAATCGGGTCCGTAATCGAACATTTTAAGCGTCTGCAATTACAAAACGGACCATAGATTTTTGAAATATATCAACGATGTCGTCGTACCTCGGACCAGAGACGCCGAGGCCGTTCGCCGTTATTTCCGAGAGTTTCCAAGATCGGTTGAAAATTCCGAAGTTGCCCGAATGCGGCACGTTCAGCTTCGGCGAAACGTACGAGAAAAGAATGTGCGAATTGATACATCGTTACCTGGAGCTAGACACGTTCGAACGGCTTTGTTACGTCGGCGAAATCAAGGGCAGTCTGGCGCCGATGATACAAGAACGGTTTTGCTTGCTGGAACCGGTCATGTCGGTAGCGGCCGGAAATTTCCACTACGAAAAGACCGACTCGGATAAACTGTTACCGTTCCGTATCGCGTACACGGGCGCCGAGGAATACTTCGAAAAGCTGTACGAAGAAGAACCAAACCTGTGCCCGCTCGAGGCCGGCGGCAGAAAACCCAAACCGACCGAACCTCTACCGCTGTTCGATAAAGTTCTACTGCATAACGCGACTCAGTATTTCCAAAACCCGCGGGCGACTTATAAAAACATAATGAAAAGCGTCGCACCGGCCGGTAAAATGGTCATCGTTCACCGGGCGTTTAATCTGAACACGCTGCCGTATTTCGAGAACGCTAAAGAGCGGATAAAACAGTCGGAATCGCCGTATATCGATATCGTGAAGGATTTACAGGCGTGCGGATTGGACGTGCACTGGGATGTCGAACTGGTGCCTATCGTCATGCCGAAGGTGCAATGGTTATCGATGGTGAAGGGTAAGTTCCCGTGCCAGCTCGAGGTGATCAGCGACGGCGAAATAACCACCGGCATTCGAGAAATCTCGGAAGGCATGTTGAAATACGAAGGCCAAGTTGTCGAATTCACCGACAGGCTGATGTTTATTACGGCTTCGATACCGGTGAAAAAGACCGATTTGCCGAAAATTCAACGCCACGGTCAAAGCGACGTTTTGCCCAACCCGCCCTCTAACGGGTTGAAATTCCGCATGGAAGTTCCGCCGGACCTGAAAACATACGTGAACGCTAAGAAAACACCGGAACGAAAAAGACTAGAAATGTCATCGTGGAATCAATGTTGATAGTGATAGGAAAGTTACTTCTGTTATCGAGCTTGTGACAGATTAGGCGAATTTCTTTGGTGAATCCATTAGCCATTTTATTCGCCTGTGATTAAATTCGCGAGACCTAGGTTGATAAATTAAGGCGATTTCGATGCGGAGACTGATTCACCGATTGGAGGATCACATTGCATCGCGTCCCGTGGCCAAACTATAAAATTCGCCTAGTCTGGCACAGGCTGTCACAGCCTTCAGTTTCCTTCACTGATAATTCATAATCTATATACTCTTTATTTTCACAAAATGAGAGGAATTTTTACAGAAAAAAAATACAAATCTGCCAAAAAAAACTTGAGAAACTTATCTTTCTTCATTGGAAATTTGGGCTTTGAGGTATTCGGGCAAGCGAAATTCCGATTGGGACTAAAACACGGTTTATGAACATTCCGATGAACAAGTTTTTATCACCAGATACGAATCCGTCATTCTGGTGTTGAATACGAAAACAGTTTTCGTAGCTCGCAGCGACTTCAGTTCGAATCGGTTCCACTGGTGCTCTCTTGTCATTCACGCGCGTCCCCCTGGGATCCGTTATGTGTATATCTGGGATGAAATCCACGAGTTGAGCCTCGGAGTGTAATTACGCGCCGAGGGTGAACGCTGTGATGAGGCAGGCTATCTGGCATCCCACTCGTTTGACATCTCATCGCTGTGACTGTCGGTGGCACTAATTCACGCGGGAAACCGTAGCGTTTACCGTCAATTCGTTATTTCCGGATTTGGTGATCGTTAAGGATCGTCGAGAACCGCCACCGCCGCTGCTGCAGTAGATCATTGGTTTATGCGTTGGTCGTGCTAAGGTGATGATCCTCGCTTGCTACGAAAATCTCGTAGGGTTATGGTTCGGTAGTTAAAGAATACAAACCATAAGGACCCAGTTCTATGCAGCTGTAAGTTAGAGTTAACTCAGAAATTCATTCGTTTTCAACTAGGTAACTCTGATTCATGAACTGGGTTCAGGGACCAGTCGCTCAAAACTTGATAAAAGTTAACCATCGGATTTATTCATAGTTGCACTAATGTTATGTAACTTTAATTGCCACTTGTAACAATATTGTAACTATCCATTGTCAACTGTAAACTTGAGCAACTGGCCTTCGGGTCTTATATTAATGAGTTTCGTTACAGATTCAGGACGCTTCGTTAAATATTGTAATGATGGGTTTGTTATCTTCTTAGAAAAAATCCAAACATAAGATGTATAAAACCATGATGGAGGAATTCTCTGTTTAGAATCACTTAAGAAACACTTAATGTTCTTAGCGTCCGCGATGACCAAATCTGAACCATTTAATACGTCATGTTATGACGGCGTGCTCGTGCCGCACTTAACCTATTTTTCGTCCGACGAGTCAATACGTACTTCCCCTTCGACGGTCAAGGACGCTAATTTGAATATTCAAATGAGCTGTAGAATGTCAGCGCATTATTGCTACCGACATTGCGCCGCCTGTACGGGCCATCGACGAAGCTTTATAGAGTGCAATAGAGACGGCTAGAAGCGGAAAGCGGATATTACCGAGTGACTGGAAATCACCCGAATGAGATTCAATGTATCTGGCATTAATGGAGGCATAAATAACTATTTAGTAAACATAGCGGTCAAACGGGCGCGTTCTGTGATTGATAATAACTACTATATTGCATATCGATTCTCTAGCATTGTATGACACATATCCATTCGATCTAACCTTTCGAACCCAAACTATTGATTAAAACTTAGGGTGAACTTCATTTACCGACTATTTGCGAACTAAATGAAACTCAATGTCAGTTAGTTGGGAATAGCGAACGGGATTGAGCACGGCCGCTGTAGCAGTGTGTGTAGTACGGACCTTATAGTTCCGAGATGGCCAACGATGTTAAATGCGTATAAAACCGAACTTTAGCGCATTTGGTTATTAGTTCCGACCACAAGTGGACTAACTACGAAAATTAACGTTCACTAATGTGTATCATGCGAATCGTCTCGCTCTGCGCAAGGAGGGAATTTCGACGTTCAACCATTGCGTATGTCATATTCGGTGACTCCAGGCTCCGTGAAGAACCTTCGATTCGATGAAAGATGGCCGCCTACTAAACCCCCTTTTTCCTAACAATCACCTAGTCCTGGAAGTGGTTTGGTAACCACTGTGCTCCACGACACGTAACGATCCCAGTGTACCCAACTGCGATAATATCAGAAACTAAGGTTATTGGTGAAGTCTACGAATCATCAGATCTTTACACCGCCATTCTGGGAGAGTCTAAGCTCGATGTCGGTGATTTCCGGCCATTTTCTATCACTGATAGTGAATTCGATGTTTCGTCTGAATTCGACGATGACAGAAAATGCTGCCGTTAAATTCTAAGCTAATTTTCGTTAGTCGTCAATCGAGTTTTTGCATCAGACGAAAGCTGTTTTCACCTAATCATTTGTTCGTTCGATGTCGCAAAACTGCCGGCTATACCCGGCAGCACTGCTGACTGCTATATAATCAATTACGCATCTCCGCCGTGAACGAGAACGGAGAACGCGAGCTGCATAAATATTTCGGGGGTTGTTCAATATCGATTCGCCGTAGGCAACTGGGTACATACATTTTCAGTGAAATCCGTAGATATGTGGGGCGATGTATTTCATATCCCATTTGACGTCGTCAGATTTCCTACTACATGTATTCTTTGGAACATAAAATTCACATTTGGGGATGTAAAACATCCGGGATTTGTCATGTAAATCACTACTTTCTGCTTCATCAACTTGGATTCGCTTACAATGGATCACATGCCATAGCTCATGTCGGATGGATACGACTATATCGTGGGCTAAATTCGATCGTGCAAAAATTTATTAAAACATCCGTTTGTTTATTTTTCAGGCATGGGTATCTATTTCTTTTACGGTTTGCGACACAGCACCGAAGCCGGCAACGAGATCGTCGACGAAGAACGAGTCTTGCTCAGCCCGTTACCGAACGAAACTTCCGATAGTCCACTCATAATCAGCGACCATCAGCAACAGCAGCGCGACCTGCCGGCCTCCAGCGCAGACACAGAACGTCTGCTTATGCCATAAACAGTTAGAATAAAAACACAACGAAGACAAGTGCTTCGAGTGTATTTTTAATTAGTTTTCCTGTATGCAAAACGATATAATATACATTAAATAGTTTTAAATATTTTCACGTTAAAAATTCAAATTTTAAATTATCAGTGTTCGTATCATAATCAATATAGATAATATGATTTCCGTTGATAATCAAAGTATATAGTTTAATTGAAATCAAAGAGTATACACAGAAAAAAGACGGAGAGGATATACGACGAACTTATGTTTTTGTTGTTATGATTGGTTGTGGTTTCTGGTGGTTTGTCTCTTCGGTATTCTTTCCAGATTCCGACGATATCGCGAAAACCCTGAAGATCAATTCAAAAAAGGATATGTCATTATTTATTTCACCCTGATTAATTTATGTTATATTTATGATATTATAGCAGTTTTCTACCTGTCATTTTTCACTTTTCTCATACAGACAATTGCCAACAAATCGACGATTTCTACTATAGTAAGTACACTGCCGCCGAGCAATAGCCCCAACAAGCCCCCGAAATCGCCTGAAAAATATGATTCGAAATAGTATTTGTAATAGGTATTCAGCATTTACGGCTTTACGAAAAAATGTCCTTTATATTATTAGTTCTAATTCAAAGAAAGTGAGAAGTGAAAAGACTAGATTACGGTCATGGTACGGATTTTGCTAACCGGCATATGCGCCAGGCATTAGGCGTTCCCCACTCGATTGGACCCAATTTCGCTCGTCAAAAATCAACTTTCGCTAACCCGTCGATTTTCAAAACCGTAAAACAAATCGGTATCATGATGATGAGGTATACTTACTGAAAAGCATCCCCAATGAATAAGCCCTGCGTATCGTAGATATGAAGACGGACATCTTGCCGAATTTAACTTTGACTCGTAGGTGAGACGTACTACGTAAATCGAGAAAGTGGAAAGTGAAAGAAAACATTTGAACGTCGAGAATTATAAGTAACACAATAATGCAATGGCGAGCGAAGAACAAGGGTACATCACAGATTTATAGCAAAAAAATGGCCCTGTGATAACATATCGTTTCCCAAACCGGTGTCATAAAATAAGATACCTCCTCTTATTCATAGCCCCTTGTAATAGATATCAGGATTAAGGGTTAGGCTCAGCCCTATTATGATTCTTCACATAATCCGTTGTTGGGGGGGCATCTGACATCGGGGCATCCGATGACACCGAACTAGCAAGCTCATGATACAGGGACAATAGAATCTGTATAAATCCGTACAGGTTTTAGCTTACGAAACTGTTCGTTCCTAAACGAACTGAGGAGATTATTTCAATTATTTACCCTGTGATAAATGCCACCTGTTTTTCTGAAGTGTCAAATCGTTCGCGTTGGAACCATTTCGATTGGCTCACAACGCGTTCCATTGCCATCAACTCTCGAACATTAGCGTCGATGAAGACCGGGTCGAACTCTTTCGTCTTATCCTCTGCTAGCGTCAGATTCCACAACTCCTCGACGTCGCGCAGGAAGCTGTTGAATTCCGCCAGCGGACAATGAGAATTATTCGGTTCGGTTATGAGTACGAAAACCCACAGGGCGATGTCGTACTGTTCGTCCATAGATCTATTCGGTTTTCGGCCAGAATTCGCTTCGAATGTACAGTTCACGAATAAACCATCTCGCAGTCGTCTCGCCAGCGCGGACACAGACGCGTTCGATCGATTTGCGGCGGATAAAATCGTCAACGATTTAGAAAGATCGCTCAAATTCGAGCTCGTGTTTCCGATTCTGTTCATCAGGTCGCTATCGCTCTTGAGGTGATACAGAAGACCCAGATTCTGAAAGTACCTGCCCTGTCTGTGGATGGCTGTTATATATGTAAGAAAGTTCTTCATCCTGACCTTATCGAACTGTATGATAAGGCTGGTGTGCTTCAGTGCGTCGATATTCAGATCTGAGATTTGATGGTAATATTTGTATTTTGTGGTCATCGACGATACGCAACAGTTGTGTTGACCTACTTCTTCGTCTGAAACATTTAGATATTGGACATGTTTCGTACATCAGCGGAGATCAGGCGTTTGCAAAAGAAACGTGTCTAGACAAAAAGAGGAACTAAAGCCCAACGCACATGACGCAGGAAACAGGAGACAGAAACATGTTTCCAAGCGGTTCCATGTGTTGTTTCATGTATTTGTTGGTATTTCTGCGCATCCCTATTTCCCTGCGTCTTGTGTGTTAGGGCTTAAGAAATACCTTTCGCACTATTTACACATTCTAATTCGTCGATTATGGTACAAATACGAGTCGTTCTTTTTCCTGTGAAAGTCAAGTACAACAAATATTTTAATTGCAGCAATAGATTTCGAGATTGGACATAATTACGAAGAAATGATATAATGACAGAAATAAAACCGGGTCATAACTAGCAGGATACGATGACTGCATATACACGTTTTTTAATTTTGATGATTTGCCACAGTAAAACCTCATCCAACTCGGCCGACGACAAACTTGAACCAGTAAAATTGATCCCAGCAAAATTGAAGTCTTTACCGGCTGATTTGGACCGCACGCATATTCATTTCAAATATGACCAGCAGAACGCGCAAAAACAGATTTTTAGCACGCACTAAATTTCCTTTGTCCATCAGGATTTTTGCTTTTGCGCAGTAAAATTTGGTTTGGCGAATTCCCGCGGGGTATATGATGAAAAAATACAAGAAGGTGGCCTAAAAAGCCCATACATACGTACGAAGGATCTGGCATGCAAGGGAATCCGTAAAACGATTTTGTTTCGATCGTAACGAGACTTACCCGTTTTCCCGAGCTCGATCTTGTCGAATATCGGGTACGTGCAGTTGCAGCGTTTTTTGATGTGAAGATATTTCATCAGAGGGCGACACATGTTCTGCGGGTAGTTGTTCGGCGAGTCGGGAAACTGATCGACGAGCTCGGATACGCGGATGCAGGTATCTACGTTGGGAATCGCGTCCTCCCGAATTTTGATCTAGAATCAATTCGACATACGATTTAAAATCTCAGTCTAATTCATTAGATATATTATATTCCATGATTAAAAAGATCGCTTAAAGCACCGATCTGAATGTGCACCAGGCCCCCTGGTTTAATTATTTAATTACCCGCTGACATTTTATATAATGATATAATTAAACAACGACGTGATGATTTAAAAGACAGAAATGCAAGAATTCATTTGGCTTAAAATCATACAGCGTTTTACAATGCGCTGGAGACTAATGCGTTAACATGTAATGCAGTTGGCGATATAAAAAATTGTTCATCGCAGCATTACGATACTATTACAATTCATTAGGATGTGTTTTATCTGAATTGTGTGTATTCCGATGGGATTGAATAGATGGATATTATCAAAAACGAATTATTGCGCAACACCGTTTTGACACAAACGCATTTCAAACATAAAAAAGAAAAACGATGAAAGCTTAATGCTGTGCCTGCACCACCCAGGCTTGAAGTCAAGGTTCGGCTGGGGATCGAACCTGATGGCACCGTAACCAGAATTTCGAATATTCAAGCTCTTAAAGTCTTACTTGAATTATTTTCATTACCTGTTTCTCATTCAAGATGATTTTGTTGTCGGTACCAGGGCGCAGACGGATGTATTCGGCATTACCGAAAGGGATACTACCAGGAGGATGGATTAATAATTTCACCGCCGAGCTTTCAGTACGAGCGGTCGATAGAGTGGGGAAACCGCTTATATCGAACTGCAATGACGAGTCTGAAATATGAATAACACTCACATACTTACATTACTAGTTCTAACAGATGTTCTGATTACGAAAAGAATATTTCAATTGTGGATTAAGATTCGATTTGAAAAAAAAAATGATGAAGCGAAACACAAATATCGTAGTTTTTTACCTGTTGACTTGATCTCTTCAGTTGGCGTGTACGTCACGCAAACTCCATCTTGCGTTAATCGGAATTCTGAATCTACTTTACGGCTCATCGTCTGCCCGTTCCAGACGTGTCTTTGGGAAATAAATGAAACAAAGATAACTATTTTTGAACAAAACAACAGCGCCTTTCTATTTCAATTGAATTTGCGAAAACCTGCAATGATAGTTGGTAGTTGTATATGGTAGGAAATATCAAAAAGCAATGCTCAAAACATTTCAACTTTCTCTGGATTAAGATTATGAAATAATCAGAATTCAGGTTTAACATTTGCTCGGGTTTGTACAAACTGCGTATAAAGGCTTTTCCTATATATCCCCATCGTTTGTGAGATCTTCGTGATGCATTTGTATGATTAAAAGCAAATAGAAACCTATTGTCACGATACAAGCGTATTGTTTACGATAATGAAACAAACACAAGATGCATTAATGATAACGCAATATCCGAACGATCATAAAATTTTTAACGGTTCTGGTTCTGGTTTCCCTGGGCTACTGAATCTGGTTTGCTATCAAATATATCATTTGTTCAACGCGTGCGGTTTAAACGTTCTCCTGCGATTCACATTACGAGTATCAAACAAATGTCCTGCTGCGGCGGCTCCGAGATTGCCACCAAAATCAAACATTTACAACCGTTTGATATGGTGAAACATGCAGAAAAAAGGGAACACGCTTCATTCGCAGTATGAAACATCCTGACCGTACTGTAACGATAACACAACAACAACTTGTGAAAGTATCAGTAAAGGTTATTTTGAATTTGATCGAACATATCGACAATTGAATTAGATTTACCGGTTACCAGTCTAGCCCCAATGTATCGATGCCGTTGTGTGAAACCGCTCAAATGTTCATTATCAAAATTAAATGAATATTCATCATATAGAAAATAAGACTCATACAATTTGATTAATTACAAAATAAGCGCCAATACTTTATTTGTTGTAACGCCATTATTGATGACGTAGTGCACATCGAATCGTACACAGACCTCCTAAATAACGCACGTCAGTAGTTTCCGATATATAGATAGTTTTTTCGTAACGTCTCAACGGCGTTAAAAACAACATTCAGAAATATTCACTACGATTCAAATTCTCGTTACCTCGTGACGAGCTTGTGTTGATGGTAAGAAGCGTATTTGTAGACATCTTCGTAGTCAGTGTTAACTGTATCTCCAAACAGTCGGGTCAATTCACCGCATGATTTCTGAGAGAAGTAATTCATCGCGTCCAGGCTTAACTGCGCGGCCACGTGCAGAAAGTAAAGGTTTTTCGACCACGGCTGCCTGTTCGATGTGACGTTATACAAACCGATATTTCTATTTTAAAAAAAAACATCAGATCTGCCGCGTGTTTCGTAACGTTTTAACGATTTTAAAATCGTTGACTGACATACAACCGGGGACTATATTGAAGGAAAAGACGTGACCTCAGTCCAAGTAGTCTCAAATCTTTATAATGGTATCAATTTTTTAGATTAGCTATCGAACCAAGATAAGCTTAGACTGGCCTCAAATCTGAGTCTTATCCATTTAAGACTGGACTGGACTGGACTGGACTGGACTGGACTGGACTGGACTGGACTGGACTGGACTGGACTGGACTGGACTGGACTGGACTGGACTGGACTGGACTGGACTGGATGAATTCCAATATGATAGTTGGTCACGCGGACGAAGTATTTGTGTGACTAAAATTCTTAATCAGTTTTTCATTATCATTTTTGAAATTTTTGTAACATACGTGAACGCGTTTTCTTGGCAGATCGTTAACGACGGGAATTTCACGCTGGCTCTTTCTATGATCAGCTGATTAGAAGTATTCTCTCCGAGCGTGTATGAATCGATGCGGTCTTTTATCAGGATGATGAAACCAATTAGCGCTGCTACTAATGTGACGCACCATAACAGCCTGAAAATTCAAATGACTGAGCCGTTTTGTCCCAGGTTGTTCGCAGAAATTGAAATCTAACATTAGTGAGTTATTCGTACCTTCGAAGAACTGTTTTTCCAGGTCCGCAGATGTGTGTAACGCCTGATATTGATATGTGATCGCTAACTTCTATCCGTTCTTTCATTTTGCTTTCATCAACCAGAATCATCTTCGAAAACACGTGATCACTTTTGAGAGTACGATTTATTTTTCGGAAGTCGAAACTAGTTCATTCTCGAATAACGTTCACCCGATTCAAACGCACCCTTGTTTAACTGGCGAACTGTATTTCTGTTTTGTCTTATTACAATGAAGTATCCTTATTACGAACCTGTATCTAAATCCGAGTTATGTTAACTGTGTAAGAAATGTGATCATTTTCATATCGAATATAACAACTGAGTTCGTGGTATCGAGGTTTTACTTATTTGGTTGATACCTCGATCATCCCGTTTATCACTGCCATGCATCACATGTCGTACGTATTTGAACGATGGTTATCAACACTGTCACTTCATTCACCGAAATATTAATAACAACGAGATTGATGTTTGGCGGAGGTAATCGACTGCTGTTGATTTTGTATTGGCATTTACCTTTACTTTGCGTGCCGTGCAACTCTAATTTACCGTCATGCGTGAGAACATGGGTGTATTAACTTTTTATTTAAAGTTTATACATCCATAGTCAGAATTACTTAAAACAAGTAAGGCCACAAGTTCAGTGAAGCAGCAATCTGTTTAAAATGAGTCGAGAGAATCTTATGGAAGTTTTCACCTTGTTGGAATGGAAATTGAACCACGAAGGCGAGAGCACTTTTCATGCGACAGAGCCGTCGAAAGGAATTTTTCAGTGGCGAGGCTTATTTCTGAAGGGTGATCTGGGGGCCCTCCCCTAGAAAAATTTTGAAAATTCAATCGCCGGAGATATGTTTTGGGGCCATTTCACGGTCTCATTCACAGAAGCATGAGAAGTCGTGAGCCATCCACCTAGTACAGAGAACGACGAGCTGCTACGCGGTACAGCGTGCTTTAAAAAGAAATTTTGTTAATCAAAAAAGTGTTCGGACAGCCCTGTGCGATCCCAATGTTAGGGTCTGGCCGGTGGCCACACGGTCTCTCTCGGGTAGATCCAAACCTACCTAAACGAGCAATCTTGCGAGGAGAAAAAAGAGTTAGAATTTCATAGCGTGTGCATCCATAAGTCATTTTTCTTAAATCCGATCCTTTTTGTAGTAAATTTCGCACGGTTAAAAAGAACTTCGCCGTTCGTGCCGTAATAACGTTGATCGCGTAAGAACGATCAAATTCGTCCTTGAAAAACCGAAATGAAAGGAAATGAAAATGTAGCTAGTTAGGGCTTCAGGCGTGAGGCGTGATCGCTCTTTTGACGATTTGAGTGAACTTTATTTTTTCAACCTTGTCGTGATATTTCTCGTTGGATGATAACAACGCTAATTTGAACGATGTTTACCCCGCGCGGCGAGTTTAACAGAATAGAAACGACTGCAGGATGTCGCTAGCCTTCATACATCGACTATCGGCCTTATACCTTGGTGTATTGGAAAACAGCGCATAACCCATAGCAAATAAACCGACTGTTTCTTTTGCGGGTGCAGTCAACCAGCGATATACCAGCCACATAGGTAAAGAAAGATTTTGGCGGTATAGAGAGTATGGCGGTATATTAGGGGTGTTTTACTGTGTATTTGTATCGAGATGTACGTACAATGAGAAAACTTGGCGGCAGCGGTAAATCGGGGGTCGACTGTATTTCAAGAACCGGTTTTTTAAATCGCACGCGCCGCGTGGGACATACTGGTGAAACGTCCGTATCATGCATGACGCCAAATAACCACTATACAACCATCGGATCTATAGGAATTTGAGGGCTTGGCTAGTTTTCAACGTCAAGGAAGGGAAGCCAATTTTTGAAGCGAGATCGTGATACTGGACCTCTAGCAAGCGAGGATAGGGCTGCAAACGTTTTTGTGAGCCGATTAGATTGCACGCTGGGCTGAATCAAAACCTTCGCATTCCATGGTAAGACTTAGCAAAACCCTCGCATACCAGGGTCCAGTCTCACAAATAGGTATTAACTAATGGAAGATTGTTTTTTTTTTGTGTGGAGCCAAACCAAAGGCAAGAATAAATGAAACCCTCACATACCAGGTTACAGTTTCAATTATTTGAAGAAGACAAGAGAATTATGTTTGCCAAACCGATCATGGGGTTGCTATCTTAAATTGATAAGTTAATCGCATATTTCTGAAGCTGGCTGTACCACCGGGTAGGATTTGGTCAATGATGCGAGAGTTTCAATCAGTTTATAGTAGCCTGCAGTTTCATACACATACACCGAGTACAGAGTATTTCATTCTCTGCAGGGTCCAGTTTCACAATAAACTTCTAATAAGTTGATTTAGGATTAAGTTCAACTATGTTAGTGAAACCGGGTCCATAGGATCCGTTTAACAAAAAGGAACCAATGTTTGGATTTTTTGTTCAAAATAAAATGTTTTAACGCAATTGTTGGACCTTCTTAAAAACTTAAAAAATATTCATTGATCAGGCAAATAGAAATTGAATCGAGTTAAGTTTTTGAGAAGGTCCAACAATTGCGTTAAAACATAGAAATTGAATCGAGTTGAGTAAATCATTTAATTATGAAACTGAACCTGTGGGATGTAGGTACATGTATATCACCTACGTTAGTATTATCATGTACGTGACGCAGAGTCTATGAAACTGCTGGCGTCTGTAATCATAAATGGAACAACAGAGAAAATATATATTTATTTCAAATAACAAGATCACAACAGTTCATACAAAATATAAGTCCCATGATAAAAGAAAACCAATGTCAATATTTGTCAACATTCATTGACTGTGGGACTACGTATAAGCCCATTTACAATATAGTCAACCTCGCTTAATTCGTATAACTACCTAATTCGTATAAAAATGAAAGGCAAGATTTTTTCCTTCGCTATTCACTTTAATTTCCGTCGATTAATTCGTAATTCGTAAATCGCAGCCGTATCCACGGTCCCTTTTCTTAAAAACAAAAGAAAGTACGACGCGTAATTCTATCCCATTATTCCGCCTGCTGGCAAGCTTATCAATTACTTGTCAGTCAAGTCTGAACAATGGCCGTGGCAGCAAGTTTGTTCCAATGCCGTTGGAAACAACTTTTAGCTGGTTTTTATTCGTAGTTTATACGAATAGATAAATCGTCAATTTTACGAATTATACATAATTCATACACAATACGAATTAACAATAATCCGTATAATGTCTAATTCGTAGAAAAGAGATACGAATTAAGCTGGTTTATTGCATTATACAAGTTAATACAAACATGTCCAGAACAGTGGAACTGAATTCTGAGGTAGAAACTATTACAAATTAATGCAATTACATGGAATGTGTATAATATCACTTGCCCTTGATCCATCTCAGAAAGCTCATTGTTAAGTCTTCAATTTCAATTTTCAGTCAAAATCAAAATAAGATGAAAACCCACTGTACAAATTCAAAAGAATTATAAGACACAACGTCACAACGTTTTGGAGTCTCCCTAGATACCATTGTCAGATGTGAAGAAATAACTAAAACAGGGGAACAGGAAGAAAAAGTGAATTGAAAAGTAGAGCGGGGATGTTAAGTGCTTAGGTTGAGAGGTTTTGTTATTTTGTGCATAGGTTGTCCTAGTTATTTCTTCATTTACTCAAGTTTAATTTGATTCTGATTCTTGACGAATAAATTACGTGTCTATTAATCTTTTAAATTTGTATATAGCTGGTTTTAATCATCTATATCTACGCCTGAGTTAGTGAACAGGCTATTCTACTGCAAAAATGACGTCACAGCATTGTGAGACGGATCAGGGGATGACTCCATTGTTTTTATGGATACATGATTCGCTATCAATAAAACCATTACAAACAGAACCACAGTGTCTGTACTGGTCAGCACAATATAAGAATTTTCATTTGGATTTAAAATTTAAAATTGCAGGCACTATATAAAAATTTTCATGTGTCATAAAACTTTAAAATTGCAGAAGTCCAAAGTAAGTGGCAGTATATCAATGTCAAGGTAGATGGCGTATTGGTCCGTGTCCCTGTCAAATGGCATATTGGTCCCCACTTCGTCCTAGAATAGAAAAAACTTGCGTCTGCAAATATTACATCGAAAATGTTGGATTGAATTAACAGTCAAGTGGGAATTTCATAAGAGTTTCATAGTTACCGTATAGAACTTCACATTAATAAACCATTATTCAATCTTTGATCAACTTTCAAACTGTTTATTGAAAAAATTTCATGCTGCAAAAAATCATACCATGAGAACAATTAGCATCAAATTTACAAAAACTCAGTCAGAAAAAGCAGTGAGAAATTGGGGCTAAATACTATTAGAAAACCAACCATTTTCAAACTTGTGTTTATTTGATGGCAGTCTTCTAAATGTTGTACCATTTTGACCATGCAGACCATTTCCATTTCTAGCAGAATTTCACTTCCAAGAGCCATAATGTCATAAACTTTAGAGCACTGGGGATTTACTGGAAGAAAATGAATTTACAAGTAATTGAAATTGTTTTATAACAAGCGAGAACCAGGTTGAATCATGAAGAGAAAATTACTTGGTTTCTTATAGAAATAATAGCATCTTCAGCAACGAGCTTCTTCAATATTTGAAGGTGAATATTCTCAATTTCTCAAGCTGCAATTCGTGTCTTGTGCATTGCATTCTGGAAAGAGAGAAGTTATGCCAGAAAATAATTGGTGAAATAAATAGAAACTGCAGCGTGTTTGTGTTCGATTAAAAGAAAACCCACCAGGCTTTTGAGGTGTTCATCACAATCCGTTGAGTGTACGCGGATTTTTGACCGACCATTTTGCTGACTTGAAGATCTTTTGAAACCGGACGAAAAATGATAAACATATTTTATAACTGATAAATCCCCACAAATTACTGCAATAAATCGATATAAAACTCACTGCTTCTAACTAGTGTTTGATTTGTAGGATGTGATGTTTACTGTTTGCAGCAGTTCAGCTTCATTTTGGCCCCTAAAATAAAAAAGTTGTATAATTTTGACTTGATAATTGTAACTTTGAGCAAGAAAAAAGTGATCGAAAATTCACCTTATCTGTAATTCCATGGTGTTTAATTCGAGTGCAATGATTTCAAATTCTTGACTGTTTCAAGCTCAGAAGTTATTCATCATTATAGTGTTGAACTGGATGGTTATAAAACACAAAGCTCTTTAACAGGAAATGACTTTATACATTCATTCACAGTCAATCAGCAGCAAGTCTTTAGATACTGGAATCTGCAGAGATATTCACCGGTGCTTGTTTCGAGGATCAAAAGCAATGTACACCATTAACAAATCTTCAGTGAACTCCTAGCATTTAGTATTCACAGATTCTGTCAGGGGTCCGCTTATTTCGGCTCCTAAAATACAAATGTATTAATGTTAGATATTGTCAGTTAAGTTGTTATGAAATAAGAGCTGTTTCAGATTGAAGCTCACAGCTTTCGTCTCGCTTGTTTGCAGAATTGTTAGGCTACGTGTGAGGAGAATCTAGCGATATGTTCGAAGTGAACATTGAACCAGGTCTTGCTGTAAATTTCAGGAGCTGTAAATTCTAGTGATGAACTTTATTCTGTCAAGAGAAAGAATTGATTAGTGAAATAAAGAAACATCACATGTATGTCTGCAACCGGTATTCTGAAAATTTCTATTTTTCTTACCTGTTTTGATTATTGTAGCAAATTGCCCACGATATTTCCCGAGGAAGAGATTTTGATAGGGGATCCAGCAGCAGCACTTCTTACAAAGCTTTTGAGAGAATGACACATAAAAATTCAGTATAGAATAATATATTGCTAGGTTATCATCAAATTAGAGAAAAACTCACCATTTCCAGACTTGTATCGGATTAGTTTAGTGCCTTATGACCATCCATTTCCAGCAAGATTTCACTTCCCAAGAGCCATAATGTCATAAAGATGAGAGCACTGACGATTTCCTGAAATAAAGAATACATGAATGATTGAACCGTACAGTTATATAGTCTACTAGGTTGAATTGGGTAGCGAAAATCACTTAGTTTCTCATGAAATAGCAGCTTCAGCAACAATAACAAGCTTCCTCATTATTTGATGGTGAATATTTTCCATTTTTCCAGCACAATTTGTGATGGGCGCACCGCATTCTGGAAAGAGAAAAATCATACCAGAAAATAATAAGTGAAATGAATAGAAAATGCAGCTTGTTTGTGTTCAATGGACCGAAACCCACCGCATGTTGAGTGTATGCAGATTTCTGAGGAGTCTGATGGTATCTATAGAATATACTCTAAAATAAAATGTACAAATTCGATTCATCATTTATGGAACTGGATGGTCATAAAAGAAAAACTTTTTATCAGGAAATTACTTCATACATTTAGTCAAACAGTAGCAAGTTTTATAGAGACTGGAATCTGCAGAGATATTTACCGGTGCTTTTTGAAATGAGAGGATCTAAATCAAAGTCAATCATTTACAAATCTTCAGTGAATCCCTAGCGTTAGTGTTCCCTGATTCTGTCAAATGTTCTGCTTATGTTGGCTCCTAAAATACAAATGCATAATTGCTATAAATTGTCAGTTAAGTTGTTATGAAATAAGATCTGTTTCAGATTGAAGCTCACAGCTTTCATCTCACTTGTTTGCGGAACTATTGGGATGCATGTGAAGAGGATCTAGCAATCAATATGTTTGAGGTGAACTTTGAACTTGGATCTTTTGAGCTGTAAATTCTGGTGCTGTATGGGTTTCATTCTGTAAAGAGAAATTGATTAGTGTATTAAGAAACATTACATATGCGTCTGCTTTTCTGGAATTAACTATTTTTCTTACCTGTTTTGATTATTGTCGCAAATTGTCCACAATATTTCCCGAGGAGATTTTGATAGGGGATGCAGCAGCAGCAGCAGCAGCAGCACTTCTTACAAAGCTTTTGAGAGAATGACACATAAAAATACTGTATAGAATAGTTTATTTCCAGGTGTTTATCAAATTAGAGCACGGTGGAGTGAAAAACTCACTTGACTATCGGATTAAGTTTAGTACCATTTTGACCATGCAGACTATTTCCATTTCTAGCAGGATTTCACTTCCACGAGCCATAATGTCATAAGTTAAGAGCACTGATGATTTCCTGAAGAAACTAAAACATAGATAATTGAAGCACACAGTTGTAAAACAAGCAAGAACCAGGTTGAATTATGTAGAGAAAATTACTTACTTATAACACCACAAATTACTGCAATAAATCCATATAAAACTCACCACTTCTGACTTTGATTTGTAGAACGCAATGTTCCAGATTTTGTTCACCTTCATTTTGTCCCCTAAAATACGAATGTTTTAGAGTAGCATACAAGTTGTTATGAAATAAGAGCAGTTTTAAACCGTATCTCACCATTTTCTCAACGTTTTTAAGCTAACAGTATTTGAGGTCGGCTGTTGGTTGCTAAAACCTCAAACGCTCTGTCCGCTGAAAATATGTATGAAAAGCATAACACGTCGATAATTTCAACTTCGATCAGGATTTAAAATGATTGAAAACTCACCTCAAACTGCTGTGATATGAAAAATAAACAGATAGATGATGAATACTGATGATAAATTACCAAACTGGGTTTTACCTGCTGCTGGTCCTGTGTGTTTCTGAAATGAGAGTAAAACAGCAGATGAGATTAAAACAGCAGTTTTTAGTTCGTAAATAATTCAAATCGTCGACAGAGACTCCTGAGAATTCTGTAGAGAAATTCATCTCTAGCTTTGAACTTAACTTTCAGATAGTAGATTCTATTGGCTTTATTTGATGCTGAAAAGAAAAAGAAACAATAATCAGTGATCACAGAGCAGCAAGCGACATCTCAAAGCTTTCAATCAATCAGAAACTGGTGTCAATAACAGTTAACAACAACTGTCAACAACTGTGATCAATTATTTTCCTTCGCCACAATCAAATGTGTTCACAATTTTGCTGTAGATCTCAGACTGATTGAACAGTTACAGATACATGTAACATCGTGTACAGTTATAGAGTACAGATTACTGCATTAGTTCATCCTGTGATTGAACAGTGAATTGTTCTCTCATCTTCACAATTCCCATCCGTCTAACTAAAACATCGTAACACTTCAACTCATCTAACCTCCCGTCCCGACCCTCCCAGACCCCATCCCTCCCGCCCTCCCAGACCCCTTCCCTCCCGCCCTCCCAGACCCCTCCCCTCCCCCCTCCCAGACCCCTTCCCTCCCCCCTCCCAGACCCCTTCCCTCCCGACCCTCCCGGACCCCATCCCTCCCGCCCTCCCAGACCCCATCCCTCCCTCCCTCCCAGACCCCATCCCTCCCTCCCTCCCAGACCCCAACCCTCCTGCCTCCCTCCCAGACCCCAACCCTCCTGCCTCCCTCCCAGACCCTAACCCTCCCGCCTCCCTCCCAGACCCCATCCCTCCCTCAATGCCCACCCACCAAGCCCTCCCACAATGCCCACCCACCAAGCCCTCCCCCAATGCCCACCCACCAAGCCCTCCCCCAATGCCCACCCACCAAGCCCTCCCTCAATGCCCACTTATCAGGTCTCCTCAACTCTTTCGTCTCTTCATCACTCATCTGTACAATACCTCAAAAAAGGACTTGCCATTTTTCACGATCATATCAATTGAATTAACAAATATAAATACTTAATCGATTGCATCATTCACAAGGCTCAGAGATGAAGGGATTCAAATGATCAAATACCAAGTTCACAAACTAATCAGTGTCGAAAATCACAAGGCCTCATTTCTATCATGTTTCTATAGATGATTCCTTTATCAATAGGTCAACCAGGGCCGTGATAGATTTCATTTATCAAATGGAGTGAGTTTCAGTTGTAGAGGTGTTTATCTCTAAATTATCGAACCAAACCTAAGAAACTAAACTAACATTGCTGTAAAGGAGGAAGGTATGGAGGGTTCACGAGAACCAGGCCGAATCTCTACACTCACAATGCTGTGTGGAGGGCAAACACAAACCAAGGACAAGAATGATGGCTGATTCGGATACTAGATCAAAAACTAACAAGGCTATTCATGTTGCTTCACGAATTCAACAAGTCATCATTCTCATTATGAAACCATTGTGGACTAATGACAGTTGGTAGTCAGATTAGACATTTCTATCCCTCTATCACTACTACTGCTAGAGGCTTTACATGAGCAAGTTGTTTTATGGAATTCTTTTCATAAGATTAATTAATCAATGTTTATGAACTGCCTATGTCTATATGCTACAAAATAGATAATAAACGATCTGTCTTTTCAAGTTACACATGAACCCAGTGGAACGAATAAAACTACAGCCATATCTCATCGTTTGCCATTTTTTCCTATTTTCTTTTTCGGTCTTTTTTGTTTCAGCACACATAATTCTTTTTTTGAGTCGAGGCAGGAATAGACCCCTGCCCGCCCTCTGAGCGTGCAGGACACTAAACCTTCGAATTGCTCTCGGACCACACTCTTTATATTCTTCTTTGTGCTTTTGAGTCGAGGTAGGAATAGACCCCTGCCCGCCATCTAGGCCAGCAAGACACTAGACCTTCGAATTGCTCTCGAACCTCACTCTTTATATCAGCATTTTATGCTGTTTTACATTCGCTTCATATCTTTCTTTACATATGGCTTTTTCTTATTGGCTTTTCCCATTTATCTTCTCACTGGCACTCACCAGTTCCAACTGGGTTCATATTTATACGTCAAATTTCTTGTAGAGATAAACAGCAATAAATCAATGACAGTAACATGTTTTTGTTGATTTAGAGAATCCCTCACAGCTGCCAATAAAACCAGTAGTAGCAGTAGCACTGATATACAATATTGTATACAGATGATTCTTACATTAACAACGTCATTAGTTCCACGTAAATCATTTCATCCTCAAATAGATTTGTGAAGACAACAGAAATAAATCATGTTTTTATGGACTTTTATAGCTTAAGATATTTCATTCATAGCCCTGGTTTGGTGACCAAAGAGTCAAAGTTTGGTTCACAGCCCTGCTTTGGTGACCAAAGAGTCAAGGTTTGGTTCACAGCACTGGTTTGGTGACCGAAGAGTCAAAGTTTGGTTCACAGCCCTGGTTTGGTGACCAAAGAGTCAACATTTGGTTAACAGCCCTGGTTTTGTGACCAAAGAGTCAGAGTTTGGTTAACAGCCCTGGTTTGGTGACCGAAGAATCAACATTTGGTTAACAGCCCTGGTTTGGCGACCAAAGAGTCAAAGTTTGGTTCACAGCACTGGTTTGGCGACCAAAGAGTCAACATTTGGTTTACAGCCCTGATGTGGTGACCAAAGACTCAACATTTAGTTAACAGTCCTGGTTTGGTGACCAAAGAGTCAAAGTTTGGTTCACAGCCCTGGTGTGGTGACCAAAGAGTCAAAGTTTGGTTCACAGCCCTGGTTTGGTGACCAAAGAGTCAACATTTGGTTAACAGTCCAGGTTTGGTGACCCAAGGGTCAACATTTGGTTCACAGCCCTGGTTTGGTGACCAAAGATTGGAACTTTGGTTAACAGTCCAGGTTTGGTGACCCAAGGGTCAAAGTTTGGTTCACTGCCCTGGTTTGGTGATCAAAGATTGGAACTTTGGTTAACAGTCCAGGTTTGGTGACCTAAGAGTCAAAAATTGGTTCACGGCCCTGGTTTGGTGACCAAACAGTCAATGTTTGGTTCACAGCCCTGGTTTGGTGACCAAAGCTTTAAAGTTTGGTTCACTGCCCTGGTTTGGCGACCAAAGTATCAACATTTTTCACGGCCCTGGTTCAATAACTATACTAAGTTGGCATTAAACTAAGAATAACTCAGATATTTGATAAATTACATGCGGAGCAGTTTTTAGCCATTAAATGGTCACCGCTGAAAAAATGCACATAACATGAAATTGAGCTTTGCATGTTTTAAAAACTGGCCATAATGGATAGATCAGACACAGTCACCCACATGATCACATGTATAAAGCTTAATCTAGCACACTAGCATCAAAGCCACCACAATAAGTACACCGGCGTCAAAATAACCTAGTGTGAGGGGGCAATTTCTAGGCATTTTTTGCTTGATATTTTTTGACGCAACGCGCCAAGTTCGCCTGAGTGTGCGCCTAATTCTGTATCAGTGCCGCAGGATTTAGTTTCAATGCGCATGCGTGACCTACTTGCCACTTGACCTACAATAGTGACAGATGCAGCGGTTGAAGCTGCATGGTTGTTGCTAGTGTGCGGGAAAAGTTTTCGGTGTCAATGTCACTGATAAATTGTCGCGGCGTTGTTGTTGCCGCAGCTTTGAGGCTAGTGTGCTTTTAGATTGAACCCTAAATGGGTTCACAATCTGTACTAATTAATGTCAAAAATTGAACTAATTAGAGTCTGGAATAATGCATCGATCAAACATCTAAGAGCTACGTCATATAAACTTGACAAATTGAAGCACTGATAAAATTTCAAATACTTAAACTGCAGAGGATGAAAATAACTTTCAAATAAACTGATATGATCGTGGAAAATGGCTAAATAATCTAACTGTCACAAAGAGAAATAAAGCTAACCATTGACAAAACACTAGAGTATCCCGCAATGAAACCAAAAATATATTAAGTTTGAAAATGTTTCTTTGGATTTGCGCAGTTCATTCTATGTTTCGACTACATTCTAATATTCATCAGGAATGAGAAATATAGCTGCAAAGCAGCGATAACGGATTTTCTGCTTTAATGATTTCGCGATCGCGATCAACTAGCGATAACGGGTTTTCTGCTTTAATGATTCCGCGATATTGAACAACTCGGAAGTGATAAAGTCCGTATTGAATTAATTCATCCAAATCTTATTCCGCATAATTCAATAGGTGCTGCCGATTCACTGCGAAGGGACATACCAGAAGCTAGTTGCTTATTGTCATGTGCTCTAGTTATTGCTAATTTGCTTATTCATAATTGCTTGTTCGTCTGCTAGCGCCACCTTGGTGTATATTTCTGTTATTAACTGCATGATTATCAAAAGATGATACCCAGTATAAAACCATCGTCCCGCGGATGGCATCAAGATTGCCAAGGTACAAAACCCTGCCATGGTCCTGAGGATGACAACAAGCAATTGGCAATTTGCAACTACGATAAATGTTTACGACTCTACAGCGCTTTCATGACGGTGATTCATCAAAATACAGCTGCCGCATTTGTAGATCTTAAGGATCCTTATGATTTTATCGGAATCATATTTTTGGTAAGGAACATATTTCACACGTAAGTCTAATGGGTTCGAAAGCCCGCTCGTAAACTTGGAAGTGATGAATATTTATGGGATTGCATTGTTATCAATGAATACGAATACTAATTACATTCCAACCATTTCTATGGTACATATATAGAGGAAAAAACAATATTTACAATTAATAACAACATACGCAATTACATCAAAATGAAGAAAATTGACGCATTTCAATCATACACATAAATCACTAAGATCTTAAATAATTCTCATCACAGAAATAATCTTAAATCCATAATTAAGATGTATAAATGTGCTTTCAGTATGTGAGTGAACCCCTAGGTGGCGCTCCTTAAAAGAGCCGTTCGTTCTTATGAACGGATATTGACGAAACCTAAGTACGAAATTCAATCCAGCAAGGCAGAAACCCGTTATCAGCTTAACAGCTATATTCTTAGATCCGTAACTAGGATGGATAAACGCGCTTTATCAAAGTGAACTACTCGCTCAAAGTAGTGGGAAGGGTCTGTGAGAACTCAAGGTAAAACTGGATCAGGTTCAAAAATATTTCCTGATATAAGTATAATCAGGGCCTTTTGTTCTGTTGAAAAAAACTAGAAGTCTCAGCTTGAAATACACTGATATCAAAAGAATCTACTCAGAAATATGAAAGTTGAGGATGTATGATAGAACAATAGTCACTCTGTCTTTGTCAATCCGTGTCTTCATTGTTCCCCCTATATATCGTATGTCCTATAAATCATACAGTTTATTTCAGAAAATGTGTCCCCTCTATGCGAAAAAACTAGGATAACTAACTACTATGGATATTTATCTATCTTCAAAAAGTGATATCTATGCCGTGTACTGCTAAAGGCAAATAAAGAGAATCTGAAAATTGATTAAGATGATTACTACCGGAAGCGTGCTGGGCACATCATTTACGAGAAATAAAAATTCTATTTTCAGTTGAGATATATCTCAACATATCATTTCGAGTTATTCACCATTAATTCATTTACGGTTAAAAAAAAGTTTAGCTGAATTTATGTCGAGTTATTATCTCAACATAGATTTATTTACGATTGATAAAAGGTTTTGCCATTGTTTTGCTGATTTTATGACGACTTATATCTCGGCATAAAATTATTTACGATTAATAAAAAGTTTTTGGTGAGCATTCACACGGCGTTTTGACACGCGTCGATAAAATGGCTTGTCACCCGGCCCACAAGATGGCACCTTCTGCTAAATGATTTACTGGACCTGGATGAAGTCTTGCTTGCAGATTCGAAGTAGAGCAAGACATTCTTCATTTGACCAATTCGATCCTCTGTCGGGTTTAGACATTTTTGCGAATTCGATTTTATTCTATCTCTGAAACTCTAAGCGTCGTTTAAACGCGATTCAAAACACGGAAGTAAAACGGTTGATGATCGCGACACACGTATACAAATATTCGTTACACTCCAAACATTTCCACAGTATAGGGAGGAAAAAACCCATCCTCCCCCGGCAGGGATTCGAACCTGATGGCATCGAGATTGCCACGGCACGAAACCCTGCCATAATCGACCGTGTGCGCAGATACATGCGCAGTTCAGATGATGTGATTTTTAGCCAATCAGAAATCCCGTTTTATTTTAGCCCGGGTTTTCCCATTTATAGTTCTTCCTTGAAATTTGCCTCAACGATTATACAACGAGCAATCTGATTGGTGCCGCCAGTTTTCGTTCGGAAAGCTGCGCATGTACCTGCGCACCCGGTCTACTGATGCAGGGGTTCGTGCCGTGGCTGAGTGTAGCGATGCCATCAGGTTCGAGTCCCTGCAGAGGGAGGATGGAAAAAACCGTACTTAAATTGATTACATAAACGGTAATATAAGCATTTAAAACTTAATAAACTTGAGTCGCACTCTACCGCAGAGGTCACGACATCTACCGCAGAGATTCAGAATCACGATTTAGACCGGACCATATATTGAGACCGATCCAAAATTTGGACCTAAATTTCGTCGCGTGAACGCGCCTATTATCTCGACATAAAATAATTTAGGAAAAGACGGGAAAAAATTGAATTTATGTCGCGATAATTATGAAATCGGGAAAACTTTTTATTAATCGTAATTGTAATTAAACGTTTAAAATTGTTGACATAATAACTCGACATGAAATCAAATTTCTTTTCATAAATGATGTCGCCAGGACGGCAGCGGACCTCGATGGAAAATCGAATTGTGAATAAAAGACAAAGATTTCAGAATTTATGTCGAGATAACTCGATATAAAATTTGAAAAACTTAATCGTTAAATGATGTTGATGTTGAGATATATCGCAACTGAAAATAAAATTTTCATTTCTCATAAATGACGTCCCCAGGACGCTTCCGTATAGATTTTAATACAAATCACTTTTTTAATATATTCCATGCTCTCTTTTTAAAATAAACAGTACGTTTGTCTTCGAATCTGCAGCCAAAGAGGAAGCAGCATTGAATGACGCATGGAATATTCGGTCACTATTTCACACGCATTCGTGGCATGTAATGGCGGCTTAGCCATCGTCAGCGAGCGCCGCAGGTGCAAATCTCCAAAAGGGGATCCGGGCATCCCCCTTACGAAGTATTGAAAGATTAGATGAATGTCGTTGCATTCTAAGCGCTTTCCTGGTTGAAATTAGGAATGTAATACGCTCACAATTTCACTATTTTGTAAGCAAGTCTTGGGGAGAAAATTCTAAGATCATTCGGTAAAAAAACAAGGGAACACGCACCGCTGCGACCACTCCTGGATCCACCACTGAATGTGGACTGCCTCTCGACAACAATCTTCTAAGTCCTCGAGACTGCAGTCTTCCTACTAAAGTGCTTTAACCGCAGTCAGTATTTCGAATGATATTTAAAGGAGCTTATAAGTAGAATACAACTTTTTGATGGCATCGTATTCAAAAAGAAGCAGTACGCCACCAGCTTTCAACAGTAATTATTACGTAAATAATTGTCGATTAATTGAATTGCTCATTAAGCCATATTTCGATCAGGGAGCAGTTTCTAAAATCATTCACGTAAATTAGTCATTCGTGGCCGACTTGAATAACGGCCCTAAAAAATTAAAAAGTACCCATTCAAAAATCAGGGGCAATTATCTCTTAACGGTTTTAAGAGAAGTGACAGTGAAATTACGCGCACTAACCGGAGATCAAACCCGGGTCTCATAGAAGGCAATCGCACTATAAACCAGTAAAACTAATAGAACTAGTCCATTAAACCAGCTTGTCGTATGCATAACGACTGTAGAATTACATGTTCAAGTCTCGTGTGATGCCTAACAGTAAAGGTGTTTTATACTAATCCTATTGGTTATTAGAATACTATAAAAAATGGGACACATTTTCTGAAATATCCTGAAGTTCGAGACTAATAACTACTACGACTGTACCTGACCCTAAATCCCCACCCGCCTAAACCCTAAACCCTACACTTCCACCCACCTAGACCCTTTACCCCTCCCTCCAAAGTCCTACCAACACCCATCCTCCCCTGCCCAACCCTACATCCTACCCTCCCTCACTCCATCCCTCTTAGACCCCATCCCTCCTGCCCTCCCAGACCCCCATCCCTCCCGCCCTCCCAGACCCCATCCCTCCCCACCCTCCCAGACCCCATCCCTCCCCCCTCCTGCCCTCCCAGACCCCATCCCTCCCGCCCTCCCGGACCCCTTCCCTCCCACCCTCCCAGACCCCATCCCTCCCCCAGCCCTACCCACCCTCCCCGAACCCCACGGTTAGATGAGTTGAAGTGTTACGATGTTTTAGTTAGACGGATGGGAATTGTGAAGATGAGAGAACAATTCACTGTTCAATCACAGGATGAACTAATGTAGTAATCTGTACTCTTGTATCTGCACACAATGTTACATGTATCTGTAACTGTTCAAACAGTCCGAGATCTACAGCAGTATAATCTAGAGAAATTGTAAACACATCTGATTGTGGCGAAGGAACATGATTGATAACAGTTAACGTTGTGTTATTGACATCGGGGACCAGTTTCATATTGAGTTGATCAATTTAGAAAACCTGTAAACCCGCTTTATTCTTTTATGTATCGCTGAAATAACAATCCCAACTATGAACTAATCCTTACCAAATATATACACCACCGATATAAAGACAATTGAATGGATTCAATAAACAAATGTAAAAGCCAAGATTTCATTTCAAAACATGGTTTATAACGAACACTATAAAACTGGTCCCTTAAAATCAAATCAACAACCGATAAATAAGAGATAAATGTAACTTATCTTGAATTTCCATTCAATGAATCCTGATGTCCTTTGCAGAATCCAAGAGTCTTAAAGTAAAACAGTGATTCCTGATGTCCCTGCACAGAATCCGAGAGTCTTATTGTAAAACAGTGATTCCTGATGTCCCTGCGCAGAATCCGAGAGTCTTATTGTAAAACAGTGATTCCTGATGTCCCTGTGCAGAATCTAAAAAAGTCTGATAGTAAAGCACTGTTTCCTTGTCCTGTATTGAATCCAACAAAGTCATGTAAAGTACTGATTCCTTGTACTGTACTTAATCCAACGAAGTATTACTGTAAAGCACTGATTCCTGGTTGTCCTGCGCTGATTCCAAGGTCCCATTGTAGTGATACCTATGATAGACAAATCAAAGATTGGTTTCTTTCCTTAGATAACTGCAGAATTATCAAATTCAAAATTCAAACTTACAAATTAAATTGTTCGCTCCAATCTGTAGTTCATTTATCCAGGGTTTTCTATCTACGGTTTAGGTTTTGCCTCCAGACTTCAACATCAAACATAAAAGAAAGTAATGAAGATATGAATAGATGAATATTATCTGTTTCTGAAACCGATGAAAACAAAAAGACAAAAAGATGAAATAAAATTACACTGTTTTCACTGTTTCTGATGTCAATTCTTTATAAAATGGTTTAGCACATCTACAAATGAAAACAGAGTATTAAAATTGATACTGGATAAAAACAGAATAAATTCATAAAAACGAGGAAAAATTCACTGAAGAATCATTTAAGAACAGATTAGGCCCACAGCACAGCAAGACCTAAGCCCGCGGTCTAGAAATAT
Organism: Tubulanus polymorphus; assembly: GCF_964204645.1. Classification (NCBI taxonomy): domain Eukaryota; kingdom Metazoa; phylum Nemertea; class Palaeonemertea; order Tubulaniformes; family Tubulanidae; genus Tubulanus; species Tubulanus polymorphus. The sequence continues at coordinate 3,106,897 of NC_134031.1, forward strand.
CAGTCAGATGACCGTCAGCTTGTTTTGCAGTATTGTTGGAACCGTAAAGCCGCGGCAATAATTTACTGAATGACATTTTTTTTTCTTCCTCTCCTAAGTTTTTTGACGAAACTCAAGTAAATTTGCCGCGGCAATATCAGAACCGGTCAAAAATCGGCAATTGGCCGAGGCATTCAAAAATTACTTCAAACACGCGTGTTTTGAGCCCCATATTCTAAATTCCTGGATCAGCCCTGGTCAGTAAATTCATCACTGGCCCTTTTTAGTCTTTCAACTTGTCTTGCTTGACTGATTTTCACCATGTGCGTCTAGATTCACCTCTGAAATATCATTTACCCGCAAAATCTAAGATGAAATATATTGCTCCATTCCAACTAATGTTACGAACACCTACCGAATATTGAAATACTGATTTCTGGGGTCTTAAAGGGGGCTGCCTTTGTTTGAAATTAGGCGAGGTTTTTGCTTTTCGCGTTAGCTGAGCTGCACGCCATTTTGATATTGATATTGATAATGATATTTTGGTAGTGTCTCAGATAACCGCGCATGTCAAAATGTACAATGTCGGTATCGAGTTTCAATCGAGGTCGAATCCCGCCAGGGGAGATTCTCGTGCAGGTCTCAGAAATCACCGGTCCCCAGAATTACGAGCTCAGCGGAGTTACCTGTTATGCCAAACCAACATTCGTTATTCCAGATTTAACAGTCGGTTCTCCGTTATAGTTAAACGCTCCAAAGGCCCCTGCGCTAAAACCACAGATAAACCTGGCCAAAACTACTGAAATTCATTTTTTGTGTCTTAATTGCCGTTGAATAGCTACAGAATTCTGGTTTTTAGCTAGTTGGTGGAAAGCTTTTTTATAATCGGATGGCCTTACGTATGTCAGTTGTGGTTTGTGAAAATATCCGATCCTGAAACTGACCACAGACAGGTACTGACTAGTTTTAAGCATACGATGCTCGCTTTCCTGGGATACGGGGCATGCAAAAGTGCCCTTTTTATGATTTAAGAATGCCTTTTTCGAAATCCTGGCTACGGACTTGGGGCAATTCACAACATGGGCGAGAAAGAAGCACAATTTTGCTCAAAGAGGCCGGGTTTCCAACGGTCCTTTTGAAAGAAGTTAAACATTAGTTTGTTTCAATGGGAAGTTGAGCTGCAATATGTCTTTTTCTAGGTGAACGTATTTGGAAAATGCTTCTTCTATAGGTCCTCGTTTTACTGGAAAGTACTTCTTTCTCGGTCAAAAAGTCCTTCCTTAAATTGCCGAAAAAGTCCGTGTTTTTTCAAAAGGTAAGTGAGTGATTTGCTATGCAGTACCGGACAGAGTTCGGGTGACGAAATTGACCACAAATTATATCCGATCCTACATGACTGACAATCAGATGCTAAATAAAAACAAATTCCATTACACGGCTTGTGTTGTCTATTTTCAACCTCCGAAAAATGAACGATTAAACTACGGCTTGAATCGTACGCGCGTTGTGCTGTGTCTGGATAAGTGACTGGTTGCCTGTCCTGAAGACAGGCCGATAACCAGTCTACGATACCAAAATCATAAAGGGGAGTTCGTTCGAACGGACGAGCCCCTCGGGCTACGGGCTTTGTCTCATCTGTGAAAACGTGTGCCATCTAGGGCTCAGTTGCTCAAAGTAGCCAGTAGCCAGTAGACTGCATCTTAACCTTTGAACAAGCAATTCGCTTCATTTGGCCCCAATTGATATTATAACATTTCATATTCTGAATGTACATCCACTGTATAACTTATTATAATTTCTTCGTAAATGAAGATCTGATATATATTGAATAACCGGATTCGGTTCCACAGCTTGAAATTAGTTCATTTTCGATGTTAAACTCGGATTCAAATCTTAACTCGGAACTAGGATTGGATCCTAGGCCCTCTGGTATCTGACTTTTGAGACTCATAAATTTCAGAATATGCTAGATTTACAATCACTAACTATCAAACAAAACACATATCAATTGAAATATTATTGCAGTCAGTTATTACATAGCATGTCATTAGTTAAACTAATGATATGCTATGTAATAACTGACTGTGTTGCTAACGTTTGCATAAACAGTTTCAAACACCATCGATTTAATAGATCGGCGATGATGAAATACCATCAGGAATGAATGTTGATTTCAATCTTCACTGTTCTTTAAAAATTGGCTGCGTATGTTTTTGTGATAAAACAGTTTAGGGCATATTGTAATCGGCGGTTCGCAAAGATTACAAGGAAGCTTCGGTGGTTCGAAATGGACTTCCTGTTTTCACGGCGATTCACGAATAACCGAAAGTATCATTAGAATATCAGCGTCGATTATAGCCAGTTCAGTTATTACCAATTTAAGCATCTACCCGCAAGCAATCGACTTAATTCTATTACCGAATTCAACACTACAGAAAGTAATAATGATTCATATTTGAAACTCCTACGCGTGTAACTGCCAACTCTAAGAGTCCTATTGACTACAGTAATTTCTCATCTAACGACAACCCGTCCGCAATCAGCCAATTAGTCGAGCTACACACGAGATTGAGAGGCGCGAAGGCGTTCTGATTTTGCGCTGACTTGTCATTCGGCGAACTCTTCGTCTCAGTATTCAGTATCAGAATTCACCAGCTGCGGGATAGTTCACCGAGTCGTTGGTCCATAATCGAATTGCGCTCGAGTTACAAAGGTGAGACTTGTTCTTCTTTTTTAAACGTTGAATTATCTTCGGTTGATCTCCATTTCATTTAAGGGTCTGTCAACAATAATCTCTTTTCACGGATCAATCTTTTTTCTCATGGAAATCACGGCAAAAATCTTTTCTAGCTTTTAGTTTTAAGTTAGAATAGTTAGAATAGGTCAAATCAACCGGGCAAATCAACTATTATGGTTTAAGTTAACCCCTTATGGTTATAGTTAATATCATCCTCTTGGTAGTCCTGACAGGCTGGTCATTATTCCAACAAGAATGAAGGTCACTAAAAACGGAGCAAATTTTAAGGGGAACTTTCCAAATCAAAATTAACCAAAATTGTAAATATCGCAATTAAACCAATGGTTGAGAAATGACATAAGAATGAATTGTGAAATGTTTCCTTTTTAATACGCAAGAAATATTTCAAGAAAAATGAAAGGTAAGATCAAAATATGAGCGACTTCAAAAGTCTGTAATTTCAGAATTCTGCGGCTATTCTGTAGTATGGTGGCAGATTTGGGCAAACGCAAACGTAAACTTCCTGTTATTCAAATGAATATTCAATGAATCGAATAAAAGCGAACTTTCTCTAAAAATTTATTTTCGTCGGCTGAAACAATGCCTTTCTAGTTAGAATCTCAGAAATCCGTTGGGCGATTGCGCAGCCAGGAAAAAGACTAAATTTTGTATTAAAAGATAATCGGTTTTAGCGTGCTAATTCAAAGATTTTCCTTTCGATTGCGGCGTTCCTTAATATCATGAATTTTACGTCATGGCCTCTAATCATACGGCGGCTATATAATTTCATATATTGATATTTGATATTTAAGTGACGCACGTTCCATCAAAATGTGCACTCAATAATATTCAAATCAATTGAAACCTTTTGATAACCGCGGTGTCAGTTAACAAATCAAACGAAACCGTCTATTCAACTCAGCGGTGATGGCATTCCTTTGAGGTCGTGAATTTTGCAGCAGTGTAATTTTACAGCACTTTACACTTTCCACGTGCGCCAGACAAACTGTTTAATCGTTTGACTGTAAATCGGTAGATATTTAAGTGATTTATCAAGTAAATACTGCATACGACGATTTGCACTTCTATTAAAAGCGTCGTCTCCCGATTGAGGTTAACTCTCGGGCACATTACAACCGCTATTGGTTCGAATCCCATTAATTTTTCAAATTCTTTCGCTAATCTATAAGTGCGCGCAAATGACGAGATATCGACAAATCTGAATTGGCTCCTTACACCCAACCCCGATGCGATAAGATTCACTTAAGAATGAATTTCCTGGTCATTCTACGAAGTGACACATGTGCATATAGATTGTGTTGTTGATGGTTAGAGCGGCTGCTACTGAGGTAGACTTGGTTTTCAAAATGCCAATTAAGTTGTTCTCCAGTACCATTCGAAATGTCAAAAAACGCTCCTAAAAGTTAGTTATCTGTTCATATATATCATTCTATTAGAAACATCGAAATATTCTAATCTACACTGAAAATGTTTGGACAAATTTGAAACACTAATGAACATGTTTCGGGCACATGATTAAGCCCTATTTCGTTCATTTTAAGGGTGCAGATAGGCTCGACGAGATATATCTATAAATTACTTACTCCCAACAAAAAAGTAAACCATGTATCAATGGGACAGGACACTATCTCAAGCGTCTAAAATGTTTACCGGTTTAGTATGATAAATGAAGGCTTAAAAGAATTCGGTCAGCTGGTATAAAACTAAAATGCATCCTCTGTCGTATTTGTGTCTACTTCAATCATCGAAAGGTTATGAGGCGTGTTGTTGTTGCCAGGAAATTGCGTGAAAAATTTAATTAGAGTTGACCCGTAGTTCGGCATTTGCGGCATTCTTAGTTTTTGTTGTCGGGACAGGAAATTGAGAGTTAATTATCTTCGGCTCAAGACTCCTGTAAACCGAAGTTTGTCCTAGAAATCTCCTAATCTTACGAGACGTCGATTCTCCGCGCAATTCGGAAAAGCGCCGTAGAAAGAACACGAAACCTTTTATCGACGCTTTGTAAAAATTACGTATTACATCGTTGAATATCTTGTCGACGGCGAAAAACCCAACGACAATAATGAAATAATTGGGTAAGAAAATAAACGAACATGATATCAGGATTCGACGCCACTCTCGGTGAAAAGTGCCAATCGAAAACAGAGACCAGAAACCCGTTTAGCACCAATAGTGATGACGTAGTTCTCATTCATAACACACAACCATTAGAATTCATTATCATAAAGACATCGAAATGCAATCAATAGAAAATAGAGAAAAAATCATGGCATTTTAATCAATCAAAAGCTAGACACCAATAATACTCAATTTCTATTGTAGTTTGAAACGCCAATACTTATGACGTAGTGCACATCGATGCACACGTGCCCTTTAAATAACGCGTAGTAGTTACGTAGCAGTGTATAAAAACATTGTTGAAACAGTTTTTTCACGGAGTGAAAAAAGAATCGAGGTTCGTTTTAGTACATTACGTAGTAGGAAGTTGAGGACTTTAAGTCCGCGTTATGGAAATTCATAATTGCCAATAATGCTTCTTAGCTCCTGCAGCAACCGAGAGAAATGACACTTTATGGTTGAAACGTCATTAGACGACGATAAATCAACGAAAACCCGATAAGCCATACAACCATATTCAATAAGAGAAATGTCAGCTAGTTTCCTGATCTTCAGAGATTTATAACCGCTGACTCGGTGGGTGAAGAAAGTTTTTCTAAAGCAAAACCCGACGGCTCCGAAATGAAATCTCGCGAAATCAGCTACAGCGTAATCTGACAATTTAAAGTTAATTCTATGTCGTCATTTCCGCTTGATCGGCCCGACGATACGAATTGATGAGTTTTCGTATAGACCGTCGAAGAAATCGAATTCAAATCGCATGACATCCGTTAATGGCGTCAGTTGAGATTGTGCCCGCCGCTGCGCGCCGTAGAGTCGGCCGTAACCGGATTTTACGCTCGAAGAATGATAAAGCACCGAAAGGTCGCGGCTACTGGCACACGCTACTTTCTGTGCCAGCGTCATCGATATATTTTCACGCGACGGCAAATACGAAGAAAAAAAACATGAGAAATAATAATCTGATTTGATAAGAAACGTGCGTCCACTATCTGCGGGTCTCAAGACTCGTCAAATCATATTGTGATAAACGTGCTGAATTAGCTTCATAATGACGTCATAAGTGACTAATGTTCGCTGTAAATAGAAGTCCACTGTCGGATACAGTCGATTTTATCTGCTTATATCATTGTGTTAAGTACGTTGTGAAATCAACGCCATCAAGATTAGGGGGCATCTTCTTCAAGTGAAACAGTAAATTCCGCCCGACTCAGATCCGATCAACTCGGATGTTTTTTGAAATACTTTTTTGTGACATTCGATATGAAATATATACATAACATCCAACTCGGATATTATTCATTCCAATTACGATTAAAATTACAATTTACAGTTCCAATAGATCCGACTAGATCCGAAAGTCTATTGTATTTGAGTTTTATAAGCATTAACTGACTTACATGTCCGATCAATAAATTCCATACCGAGAGTTCAGCTCGGGGTAGAGCAAAATTCTCATCAAGTTTTTGACTTTTTCGCTCAAACCGTTTTGTGCAAATGGTGAATTCATTACGACCATCTATATTTCGTTGTCGTTGGGGTAGGCCTATGGTTGACCGCGCCCATTTGATTTGGATCGCATTAACCTGGGGTTAAGTTCCGAACGTGAAAAGTACTGGGTCCCGTTTCACGAACAAGTTTAAAAGCTAAAATGGTTAGGTCTGAATTGTTGTCGACATTGAAAACACGTAGCAAACAGAGGCATCTAAATTAGAAATTGAATACTTTTTGAAAAATAAAACTTGGCCGTGACTACTGTTTTTGTAAATCTCGATGGATTTGAGCTTGCCGCGGCGCGCGGAGGTAACATCCTCCGCGTCTGGTGAGGTGTCTATTTCTGTTAGTCGTAATTAACTTACGAATGAAAAATAGTTATCATAAAATGTCAAAACGTCTGAGTATAATTGAGTTTTCTCTTCGGGGACTACAATTAGGCGCCGTCGCTGTAAAGCACAGCACTCGTAATTCATCTTCGCACTCAAAAACTAAGGCAAGATGAGCAGAGCGCAATATACGAGTTTGTGCGGATAATGTAATTAGCCCAGGTCGCTCGTGTCCGATTTTATTATGTTTTTTTTTTTTAAGAGAAATGGTTTAATTACAGATGGAGAAAGGTTAGATAGAAGTTTGGTACACGCGGTGTGCTGGGGAATCTAGGTCCGCGTGGTCTGTGATGGAAACTGGGTCCACGTGGTCTGGTATGGAAACTGGGTCCGCGTTCTTGGTTGGTTAGAAACTGGGTCAAGCGGGGTGGTTAGTAGCTGGGTCTTCGCGGGTTGGAAGGGTGGATGGAAACTAGGTCCACGCGTGTGTGCGATAAAAGCTGGGTTTACACTGTGTTGCGACGGGGTCCATGTGGTGTGCGGTCAAAACTGGGTCCATGTAGCCGGGTGGTTGGAAACTAGGTCCACGTGGGTCGAGCATTCTGCGGGATAAGATAGACCAAATGGACCAAATGGACCAGCTGAACCAAATGATCTCTATAATAGTACTGATAGTAAGGCCTTCGTCGTCGTGTAAGAGTAGGAAATTTTGCCATTTCAATTACATGTAGCTGGAAAACGATTGAAAATAGTGCAACAAACAATTCCGATGACGGCGTCATAATACAGGAATGGTTGTTTTTTCTTCAGATGATCTTAACACGTAAGTGCCTTCTACGTGAGATTTCATCACGCCCATGACTGCTGAATTGATAACTGACGCTTATCTAGGCTTTCCACTGCGTTACCTTTCGTTGTGACACAAACCGCCGTAAATGCCTCGCGATAAGTCGATTATGAGAGGTGTTTACGATAAGGAAAAGGCATGAAATGTCCGCGCTCTCGTAAACAGACAGAACTCGCCGGGGATAGTGCGATATTTAGCGACCAGCAGCATTCATAGCGGGATACTTTTCGTTAATGAGTTATCTGAAGACGATGCGTCGTGGCCATTTCGTGGCCCTCGCACGTCCCGCTGTCTCGTCTCGAGAATAATGACGTAATTGGACCATACGTTAAATGTCGTCGGTTGGTTTTTGATCTAGAGATAGGGATTATTCACCTTATTCAAGTATAGGAAGATTGCGTTTGATTTGTTTTGATGTCCCTTACAAACCCACCTGACCTGCCGGTAGCAAACAGAAGGTTTGATTCCGAAATAAGAAAGCGCCCCATGTAATCGGTGAAATTTTTCGTTTAAACTATCATAAGAGGGGGAATGATGACATCCAACGTTGAACCTGGTACTGAATAGTCTAAAGCTGCACGAATTTAGAATACACTGAAGATTGAAAACCCCTTTTAGAAGATAATAAAATACGCTAGTTTTGTCACATGTATATGCATATAAAACAAACTAAACAATTCGGCCCGACTTATGAAAAAGATAGTTTGGCGTATAGCAACCCATCGATGCTTAGGCGGTTAGAAATAATTATGCAACGGGTGTATTTTTGTTCATTATACAAATAATCTACATTTTCTAAGCACGTGCTACCGATCAGCAACATCTGACTATTGACGGCTTTGACGCAATGGAAGGTATCAGATATCTGTGATCTGATTAACAGTTATCGACAAGTTATGCGGTCGTTTCACTGGACGTGAACTTTTTCATCTCAGGTCTAGCCGTTCGGTTACCCATGGACGAATATCGGTTTATACGTAAACTGGAGTTAATAAGTGCACGGGTGAACGAACGGTCGAGAATATATTTCTTATCTTAAAAGCATCGATATTTTAGAAGGCTCGCGATATCAACCATCGACTCGATTTGTCAAAGTTCCCATCAATTCTTGGCGAGATCGTTCAGTTTATCTAAGGGTCCACGTGTACTAGCGGTCGGGCAGTTTACTTTGTGAGTCAGATCGGGAGTATTTCTGGATTGGAAATAAAAAAATCACGACGTATGGAAATGTATTCCTAATCAAACGTGATTTCATTCGTGGAATCGATTCGAAAAAAAAATCTCGAAAACTTTATTTCGTCTTACAATCGATCGAGATGGAAAATTCGTCGTAGATCGTTAATTCCTTTCGAAATAAATTGAAAACGTCAGCTCAAATTCACCAATTAAACATTTTGACAGTCTGGCCATCATCAGCGACCTGACTCGATCTTTATAAATCGGGCAAACCGCCTGTAATCATTTCTGCGAAGGTGCACACCCTGTTTCTCAATTCTCGTGTAGGAAGAAATTGCGCGGCCACGTGAAAATCGTCTTTCACGAAACGTGAAATTCGGTCGTTTGAAGCCGGTTTAATCGTGGACTCCGAGAGTCCATGATTTAATGAATCGTGCGGGGACTGTACATATTTCCAGCGCGTGTGACGTATCTACACCTCGGGCGCGTTTAGAAATTACGATGAAATATGAACAACATGGTACATGCGTGATATACATGAGTTCTTCCAATCATCCTATCTTCAACTTCAGCATTTAGCCGATGGTGTTATGATGAAAGATATATGTAATGTAGTTTTATATGCGAGAACGAATACAGCACGAAGGATTGGCTGAATTATTAAAAAAACAATAATAATTGTCGGCGCCCCCGAGTACAATTCAGTCGCGATATTTTCTTACAGAAAGCCTATAAAAATATCAATGAAACGTCGGCGAACAAACACTTTCAATCATTATGTTACAACCTTCTGAGAAGAGAGCTCTAACATCTCTGTTGTCTAACATAGCTGTTAAGTAGTCTCTCCTCCTCACGAAGACTCTCACGTTTGAATTCGTAAAGCGTAGAAGAATTACTATCGTTGTTTCCTATAGAGATTCGGTTGCAGTTGAAAAAGCAGTTACGTAGTAACAAGGTTATATTATGTATGTAACAAGAAAACTAACTTGAAAGTTTATTGACTCCTTGAAAATAACACATGAATCGCTGAATGTTGTCTGCAATAAATGATATTATAATAGAAATTGTATAATATTAAGGATCAATGAGCTATATATTTTGGATTTGAATATATCGATAATTGAATTGAATTGCCCGGCAACCAGTCTAACCCGGCAATATTGATCATCAAAAATAGAATAAGATTCATGAAACATGTTTAATTAAAGAAATAATACAAATATTTCTGACGTAGTGCACATCGACTCGCACAGAACTCCGACGCAAGTATCATTTTATATAAACATTATTGTATCGGTTCTTATGGCGTCAGAAAATGTATTACGTCCTTTTTTCTATGTCTTTCTCATATAACATTTTTTTCTTACGTTTGCATGCTCGAAGACATGTGTATACCTTCCTTGTGCAGAGAACGTGCCAATTTCAGAAAGAAATAGCATCGAATTAGCCGGGCTAAAGCAAGACACGCGGGGTGTGTTAGTACAGATAAGGCTCGGCTTTATACTCGATTTGACACTGTTACGTTCGTTCGTCTTGCTACTACGTGCCTTTTCACAATATTGTCTTCGTCTCAACCGTCGTCAGATCGAGAAACTTTACGACTGAGATACTTGATCAAGAGGCATAAATCTTACCAGTCGTTTCGACAAGACACGGCGGAGGAAACAAAGAGATGCAATAGCTCCGATTTTCTTCGATTGTAATGTCTCTGATAATGTGAGGGATTCAGACATGAATCGCTAAAGCTAATTAAACTAAAAGGTATATTTGAAATAAACGGGGTGATTCCGAAGTGTATCAGTCGCACCATTATGAACATAAAAGCCGGGCTAATACGACAATCAAGTAATTAGTTTTGAAAATCAATTCGTGCTGTGAATCAGATTTTCGAAAATAGATACGAATCGCGTCCTTCGCTTTAATAGCGATCATCACTGTACGGATTGATTTGTAATATTCTAGGGATTGCGGGATTGTGTACGAACGCTGAGTGGTTTCATCGTGGTTTTATTAGAAAGGCCGTTTCATCGTAGATTGTAGATTTAATTTGAATTTTATCGCGCCCGAAGCGGCTAATTTCTCACTCTCAGTTTTATGAAATGATCACCATTCGACGTACGTTTGCCGTATCCTTTCTAAATTGAACTTAATGAACGTGGTAAAATTTATAACCTGGTGCGATATCGATGAACCCGCGAATCATACTATCCACCAATATTGGACGTATGTCATCCACACATAAATCTTTTGAATCTTCGGGGATGGCTCCAGAATACCCTAGTGGCACTTGTACTACAAGTCCATGAAATGTTTTGGGGGCCCTTTTTAATTTTGTCCAACAAAATTATTGGTGCATTTCATTGTGCCAGTGCGCCTAATATCGCCTTTTTGGATATCGAAGTGCCCTTTTGGGATGTGATAAGTTCTTCAAAATTAGCTCCTTGATCCGCCCACGGTCGTGATCGCAGAAACTGCATCCATTTTCATGTAATGAAAAAGAGACCCTCTGAAAAGTTCTCCGTTATTTAATAACTTTCCGCTTTTTTGCTATTATAAAAATCCTTGCAGCGGTTATCGACCACAGAATTGCAATATGCAATGTTTCACATTCTCAAACCTGAAGTATAGTCTTATCCGTCGACAGTGCGATCAATGACCAAGCCCTTTCTTTTCTTTCGGATTGCAAACATTATGGAAGCAATTAGCCGATTGCATTTTATGGCGTTGCTTATACGAACGTTACTATCGACGGCTTAAAAACAAAGCACGTATACAGAACTGAAAACCGCATTGATCTCGCCTCATCTGGCCGCCGCAATTCTGTAATTAAACGACGTTGCATCGAATGGGAAAAAGATTCGCAGTGACCGCTCACCGCTGCACGCATACCACGTCCATCCTCGTGTCCTAATGACGAATTGAACGCCGTGGGCAAGAAGCCATTATCACAGCGAGCGGTTTTGGTTATCATATCCACGAGTTTTCAGAACGCGTGGTCAAACGTGAGAAAGTGGGATAAAAGGCTTATGTGTTTCATACAATTATCATCCTACGCACGTTAGCTTCTTCGTTTCTTGGTAAGGATGTCATGGGTTCCTCGAAGGGACATGTTTAGCGGTCTCAATAACTCAGCGGGGTGAGGCATGATGCTGTTGCTTTCACTATCGGTGTTGAGTGACAAGCGGCGGGTTTTAGTCCTGCTGCTTACAGTGTGCGGGCAGCTCGTCAAAGGCCGTCGTCCCATCCTAGGGTTAAATCGACAATCTTATAGGGTCAGTCTTGTGAAACCAAGAAGTTGAACGGTTATCCGGATCTGATTCAGGCGGAGTCTACTGTAAAACAAACCAAAATGTTGAACTATGATAATCTTTCCAGCCTTGATGAATATTCACGGAACTTACGATGCTTCTGAATAGTGAAAACACTTTTGAACAGATGGATTTGGATTCATATTCGCAACTCGGAAACCAGTTATATCGACCCATATGGTTTCGCAGAATTCCTCTGCTATAGACTAACGATAATATAAATTCTAAATTAATGCCAGTCGTATGTGAATATTCACATTTATATCGTCTGTCGGAAGCTTCTAAAGATCAAATAACCGTTCAAGTTTGCCGATAAGGTCGGTTTCCTGGCCTACTGCATATTACAACGGAAGTTGATCTTAATGAAACGTAAACAATATGGCGTCAGGTATGTACCGATATCGAGGCCGTCGGACGATTATAATAGAAACGACGAAGTTTTCACTCAACGAAAGTCCGATAAACAGGTCGTTTGTGAAACGGGCTTCTGATGCCAGAATTTGTAAATTTTCATATCATTTTTGCTGGTTTGCCATGTATGGCAAATTTCCAAAACCGACGATAAAACAAACTGACGTCACACGTGCGCCATCCCCAAGCAAGTTATATATTAAGCCGTCAGAAAGACGAAGACGCGATTTTTTTATGAAAACTCATTTTTTGCCAGTTAATACCGAGTTGTTCTGTATTGTTTATCCACTGGGAGTAAAAAGCCCATCAGTTACGGATTTGACCTAAGAGTTAATTGCCACTTAGTTTCTACGAACAACGAGTCTGTCTTAAAAAATGACCAAAACTATATTGCATTATAGTTTACTCGCAATCTACTAGACCGAGTTATATTTGCCGTGATAACGCGTCCCACACGTCTTTTTATGTCGTTAATGCGGTAGCGGGAATTATCAACCGACTGTAACAACAATTTTCGATAATTGCTAATAGAAATGTCTACTACTCGACTGGGGCTCGAGCAGAACCGCAGATCCTTTGGTGCTTACCTACACCGGATACTAGTATCCGTGGGAACACTACTATACCATATAAACTACACAGGCCTTTATGAACTCGCCAGGCGTAGAAATAATTTCCTAACAACCCTCGCGGAATCTGAAAATTCAATCGAGCCGTTCGTAAATGGAATCAATTCCGTTCGTCAGATACGTGAAATAAATGAGTTATTTTCTCGTTCATTTCCCGAGTACCAGCCCTGGAAAACTCAGAATCATGTTCATACATCGATAATGGACCTGTTCCTCATTTATATCAAAGTCTAAGTTGTTAGCTTTGAGAACAACAACGACTAGTCATAAAACACGTGGGGTCAGCAAGGACCACATCAGGTCCGAAAACCAGGTGAAGAAATACTGTTAACCACGGCAAACCTATATTCAAATCACCGAGGACGAAAATACATGTCTCCGAATGTGCGAATCCTTCATTGTAAATAGTCATATATTTGCAATTAGCTATAATTCTGTATTACATGCATTTAGTTTTCGATTTATCATAGAACCTTTTAAGCAGGATAAAGCCTAGATAATTTTTGGCAAGTTTTCTTTTTTCGCGGGTTTTCATCAAGTGCGTCCTCTAATGTAATGTTATGCCGATCGAGCGTCTATACAGAAGATGAAATCATTAATCATCTATATTTCCCAGTAGGCCTACCTGTAGGTGAACGCACCATGTAGGCTCGGGATGAGATTTCAAAAGACCCACTGATTAAAATGACTTTCAAAAGGTATATCTTTATTTGTAGATGAATATATTCGTGATTATCGCCGCGTGTGCTTACGGTTTCGCGCTGAGCGCCGTGTCAGCCGCGGAAAACGACATCGCCAGCCGACACAGGCGCGAAATCGGAGACGCGTGGCCGGGTGACTCGCCGTGCGCCAGTGACAGAAATTCCAAGATAATGTGCAACAAATGCGACGCGCTGCCGATCGAAATCGACGTCGACGACTGTTGTGGCAGCGAAATATCGTTCAACGTTTGCGAGTACTGTCTCCAGGATTTGGACGATTGTCTATTGCTGATGAAGGAATTTTACTCAACGGGCGGTGACCCGCGCAAGAAGCGATACGGTCGGCTATTCTTGTCCGGCAAGCGCGCAGCGGACGTCAACGCCGCGTCGGACATGCGCAAACGATACGGTCGTCTGTTCATCAGCTCGAAACGACCGAATAAAAGATACGGTCGCATTTTCATGGGTTGAATTACCCCAGACCGAACATTTAAGTTTGATATTACGCATTTATGGACTAAATCACCCGTTAAATCTATGTATACCTAAGCCACTCCCATCTCGGCCGGAAACTCCACAGAAACAGTCACCGCTATCGAGAAACGATGGGTTCGTTTAAGATCGGTTGCTAATTGAAAATTCTCGAAATTGTTGTTCAATTTTGAAATGTGCCTTGTTAATTAAATTATGTTCTAATGGTCTAATACAATTAAACTTTACTTCATTGTGATCGGATTGAGGTTTGATCATGTTATAACCCAGAGGCAAACATTCCCATTACAAAAAAACAACCCAATGAACATTCCCATTACAAAAATACAACCCAATGATTCCCACACATTTTCTTCTCATTCACTTCTACGTTTAACGCGAGTTAAAATAATAGGTCAAAGGGTTTGTTTTAACCGTCAAACTTTATCCACTGGTCAAGTAGACTTGTTCTGCTGGTCTACTGGTTATATTAGCATGATTTTTACGTACGAGATCCGGGGTTCGATCCCTGGTGAGTGAGCACTTCACTATAACTCCTTAATCGTTTCGCTGCGATCAACAGACGAGGACAACTCGCTACTTTCTTTAAATGTCTGTTTTATTTATTCATATCATACTCATAACTTCATATATCTTACAATATCCTTTTGTACATACTCGTATTTACAATATATATGTTCGTAAACATGTTGTTCATTCAGTCGAATAAAGATCAACACACCACGACCCGTCAACGTATTCGCCAGGAAAATGACTACTTGAGATTGCTTCATTTTCAAAGTGTTAACTCTTGAGTCAAATCTTAACTCATAACTGTGGAATGGGTCCTGCTTATCTTTTGTTGTTAAGCATGGCAGGTCAGGCAGCACTGACCGGCAAACAAAATCCCGTGCTAAACCCCTATATCTAGAGGTTAACCAGCATCTGTGGAACTATGTCGAGAAGATCGTCTGATTCCAGTTTCGCTATAAGTTAATCAGGGTGAATTTCAATAGCCGAATTCACCGAGAACGTTCTAGGCAAATAATATACATGTAGATCCATGTTTACGCCCCTGTCTACAGTAAACTAAAATACATTTCGACAAAAAAAATCGTATCTATCACCTTTGTTTTAAATAACACAAAAAAACAAAAACGTTTACACAAAAATCAGTGCAAGCATGATAATTAAGTGAAGCCCATCAATGTTATCATGTATTTCATGAACTTCATTTTTGTGGTCTTGGATATGTACCGTAGCATACATGGATGATGTGTACATACACGCAAGGTATGAATTCGTTTTCTTGACGAGATTTTATCTGAAAGAAACAAATTCAGTTTCACAAGCAAATATCAACAGAAATTTCACATTTCGATGTACTATTAAGAATGGGAAACCTACTAAACCATCAATCACACCAGACTGAATGGCTACCAATGGGTTTTACGTATCAAGTTCAATCGTTGACTCTTAAGCGTTTTACACTCCATGGTTTAATCATCTTTCAACTGAATTTTTATGCTCTAGAAATAACATAAGCCTACTTATAAATAAAATATTGACTTTTCATATCAGAGATTCGCCAAGAACCTTAGTGTCTGATGTACCACAGGCGGGTACACAAGGATCGTAGAGCACCGTCGTAGATCATTGTGGAGACGGCCACACTACAGAGAGCGCTTGTAGAGCTTGTTTAAATAGAATGCGGATGACTGCGTGACTACTAGTGAACCTGGCGGATCCTCACTTGCCACAAGTGGAATCCTTGATTGTTCTCTAGAAGGAATCCTAGAGCTACAAATAGATGTATGATTGAATCTGTTAGGAATTTGGCCATTTTGACAGCGAACGAAATGCTGGTATTCAACAAATAAAAGCAATAACTATAAAACGTTAAATACAATTAACATTTACGCATATCTGTAAATACACTGGTAGCTAAGTAGCTACACGAAATACTGTTGTGCATATGATTACTTTTTCCCGTCGTTATAAGCATCGCAAAAAAGACACATTTCATCTGAAAACACGTAGAAAAATAATACCCGATCCAGACTCCAGACTAACGTCTGAGGAAAGTGTTCACAAAATAATTATGTTTCAATATATCATATCCATATATATTATGTATCATCGGTTGCTCACAAAAGCGCCACTTGTAAATACAAATTTACACGAAATATTTTCTTAGAAAAAAAGTTATAAAGCGGAACCTCGCAAAAACCTAGTAGAATTTCGTCCCTTAGAACAATTTGAATATTGGAACAAGTGGTCAAAAAGAACAACAGAATTACTGGTCCTTTGAAGTTCGTTGCTAAGAGGTTCCACTGTATATATCCTTACATCAAATAACGCCATTCTTTCAATGCAAGAACACCAACACAATCATATAACAATACATACATTTAAACCTTTCACATTTTGTCAGGAGTGAACATCCTGAAAATGTTGAGAAGAGAGAAACCTTGACAAAACTTCGACAGGTAAAAATATGAGTTAGATTCATACAAAAGATATATCTTGACTATCATTTTTTTCGAGAAAATGTGGGAAACCAATTACTATGGGGCTTCTCCCAGTTACACATCACAAAAACATACGGATTTATTATGTTTTTTTCAAGTTCAGTCAACTCTCAATTCTCCACCACTGTCGGCAGATCTAGGAAAATTGGAAGCAGGGAGTACAGAAGGAAAGGAAAGGCACTCTTGGGTTAAAGGAGCCACGCCTAAAGGCCTCAAGCAGGGGGGGGGGTACTCAATGATATACATCCGCCAAAGTCAAAAAGATGCAAATCCCAAGAGGATGAATGTCAAATTTACAGGTTTAAACGATTTCTGTCTTGACAAAAAGGGCAATCTCGCTGAGAAAGGGAGGGGTCTAGACCTCTCAACACAATGTCTCTAGCGGATAATTGAGGGTCACAGTTAATGAAAACCATTTTATTTCACCGTGAACTCAATTTGGAGAGTGGAGAGTTGAAAAATATGTTCGTTACTTGTATATGTATTACATCGATGCACGGAATCGGAGAAACTATGAGCACAAATATTTCCAGTAAAGTTTTTCTCCAGATTTCTCTATCGCGTTTATTAATCGTATTCGTGGCTGCTTTCACGTTTCTTCGCGGTCATCGCGTTCTTTTGTCCGTTCGCCGTTCGAACGACTTTCGTTACGGTGTCCAACGCTCCGGATTCAGTCAATCTGGAATAAAATCCGTAAATTAAGATCGGCAACTTTTACATCAGTACCCGTTTACAGCAGGCTCGAGGGTTCACTTTTACAGAATGGAACGCATTAACAAATTTTCTTTTTCATAGGGAAAATGAGGAATTTCTGACAAGTCAGGCGTAGATTTCTGGGGCCACTTGCTCAAAAGTTGGTTATAGTTATCTGGTCCAAGGTGGATATAAGCTATGGTTACAATTCAATTTCAAATTTGACTACGTCAACTGTACAGTGGTAAGCTTTAGCAAACTTAAGAGCAACTGACCCCTCCTGGGCCTTCTTACGAGAATATCTTCACTTCACTCTAAATTACAATGTAGGAAGCGCTATTTCCAAGAAAGGTTGATTCAAATCCCTCAGGTTCGAATCCACGGTGGGCGATGAATACTACCCTGAATGGCTGAAGGGAGAGGTTCCAAGCTACAAATAGAGGCACTCAGATGCCCTACTCCGAGGATACTCACATTTCGTCCATTTCGAAATCCTCCTCTTCCTGCGGAACGATCAGGTACGGATTATCCGAAATCGGGCGGAATTTATACCCGGTCACGACGAAGAAACCGAGCGTCGCCAACTCGCGAAACAGCTCCGTGAGAAATTCGAATTGGAATGGCACAGTTATCTAGAAAAATAGGCAACACCAAATTCAATCATAGTAAGGATGAAATTTCTCAGAACGTTTATGAACATTAATTAATGTTCACCTACACTTGCATTAAATGCATTCTAATGCGGTTAGGAAGTTGATTTTCTAAGTTTTATGTACTAATGTATATTATGGCAATGAAATTTCTTGTAAAAAAAAAAAAACTTCTGAAATATATACATTCAAAGTTTGTTATAACGTTTTAATGCTTACTGCTCACTTAACGGAAATATTTTTCCGAGAAAGGACTTGCTCAAACTCAAATTCAATAAAAATACTATTCTTAATAAGACATAAAATTGGCCTTAAGGCCAACAGTGTCAATGTAATAAACTTTTGATGTAATTCTTTTTCAAGAAAGATTTAAATGTGATCATAGTGAATTCTTTTTTGGTGGTACTTGCCTGCAGCAGATATACTATAATTCTGGTAAAATATATGTAACATACGACCTGAATAAAAGCAAAGGCACAAAATATAATTCACATATCCGAGTGGCTACCCGTGGGGGTGGTGTACTTATAGAGCCAGTTTATCGAAATGCATGGGATGCAAAAGATCTTACCAATATATAAAAGTGTCTAAATAATTTGAGCTTCTGTAAATTAATCGCGGCTTTGCCGTCGACCTTCGACGCTTCTGTCAGGTGACGAATCGACCTGTGTGTGTGTAAAAATGCAGACAATCGATGAATAAAAGCAGACCAATGGTCTTGTAGCTCACCTGGGCCCAGTTGCACGAAAAGTTTAAGCCTAAAACGGTTAAGTTTGAATTGCTGTCCTCATTGAAAACATGAAGTAACCAATGGCAATTACACCAAAAATTTGAGTTCTTTGCGAAACTCAGCCCAGAAAATTTTCTTATACAGTTTAGCCTTAAAAAGTGGATGAAAGGGTAGAGGGGCAAAATGAGCGAGCGAGAAAAGAGCAAAAGAGGAGCCACATAGAACAGCAAGAGGGAGCGGGAGACACAGACAATGTGTCCGATGAAATAAAGTGTCATCAGAATCTCTCAGCCTTTCTAAACGCTTTCTATTTTCATAATTTCAAACTTCAGACATCGGAAATAGGACCTTGAAAGGACTCTCTATACCGTACAATCGACAGTTCTAAACTTACCACACGACCGGGAAGAGAATAGCACCACAGCACAGCAGATCAACTAGAATAAACACTTGCGTCCACAACGTGAACTGTTTCGTCCCTTCTTCGCTTTCCTCGATGATTATTTGAGCGACATTCGCTAAAATCTGAAACAAACGAAGAACGATGGTGGAGAAGATACACAGAGAAGATTCCGTGTAAGATAAATATGAGAGAAACGCCGCGATAATTCAACCAAAGATCAGTAAGCCTGATGATGGCTATTAGTCTTTAGTCGAAACTTTACTTTGCTCAAATACGTAAACCTTTATTTAAAAATAGGGCAGAATTCTACTGTTTAAGAATCTCTTGAATAACGTATTGAAACTGTACCTGCAGAGGAATGACGATCAAAAAGATTTTCTTTTCTCGGTCGGACAACATGTGTTTGATGAAAGCCCATCCGGCGCCTATCAGAACGATAGCCGTGAACAGCAAGGCACCTTTCATTCTGAAATATGAGAAAATACAGCCGTTATTTTCGAAAAAAATCAAATTCCAACCGATTTACCAAACGTCTGCCGAACATGACTCACAAATGTGTAATATAGTAAAGCACAGCCCAGCCTTCTTCCTGGTAGCCCTCCTTACCGATGAAATAGTAATTGACCTGGAAAATATAGTTAAATGCGGATATTCTACATGCCGCACTATAAGATATTCATAACATAACAAACATTATCTATAACAGTCAAAATGTGACGAAATGCAAGTCTGAGGGATGAGAATTGATTACAGAACACCATGTCTAAGTTGGATAAAAGCTCAATATGTTGAGACCATAGTTTTTCTTCTCATTTTCAAATATATTTCTGCCCCTACGTCGGAAACTCACCTAAATCGTAGAATTCTACAGTCCAAATAGTCAAAGGTGTATAAAAAACTAAGTCTATGATATCAGTTGTTGATACACATATGGATCGAGGTCAATAGGTTGAGATTCCAGTAGCCCCCCAGTCAAAAATGTTCTCTTTAAGCTGCAGTTTTCAGTCAAAAGTTTGGAAATCTGAACTACTCAAAATCAGAGTTTGTTTCGGTCTTCCAGTCCCAAAAAATCCGACCTACGCACGGTTTACTGTATAAACAACCTCATCGATACCTACCCCATGGAAAATAAAAGCTATAGACTTGATGTAGCACAGCGCTAACATGATGTAGTGTATTTTGTAGACAACGGTCAACCTACGTAGACAAGAAAACAAACCGTTTTACGATTGTTGGTCGGACATTTCTACATTTCTTAGCAGAACTCAACCAGATGAAATCTTTACTCACTCCGACAAATGACGTAAAACGTAGAACCAAAAACATCCGAGTAGGAAATAAACGATAGCGAATGCGAAATACAGCGGCGGTAAAGGAGCATCGCCGGCCGAGAGATAAGTCTGCGGGTTCTTTTCAGTTATGTTCAACTGCAAAGAGAACACACAATAAAGATTAGTAATTATCAGAATCAATGTCTCCGAAATTCCTCACACCTGACAATGGTCTCTAGAGACTAGAGTCCAAAACGTTGTGTTTCTTAATTTTTGATTAATAAAATTCGTTTTAAATTCTGTATATAGTGGGTTTTAGACTTATTATCGATTCTCCATCTCAGAGTTTGGCTATTCTACTAATACTGTTAAGTTTCCACAATCGACTTTCACAAGCCGTCACAAAAACCATGTGCACCAACCCACTAGAGAGAGATGGCTCCAAATTTGATGAGCCATCACTTCAGCGTACAGGCAGGTGTGCAGTGTTTTGATTTCAAGCATTCTTTAAAAGCTCCTTTTCAAGGACATTTTTGTTAATATTTGTCTTGCGTCTGTGAATATCATTCAGAATGCATTGTGTTGATAAGGTCAATAGCCTGCAGGGCTGGAATATCTTTCCATTTGCCGTGCGAGGGAAAAGTAAATCCAGAACTCCCTGATTTTCTATATAAAAACCCTGAACACATTACCCCAGCACGAACATATGAACTTCATGCAAACTACGTACCGTAAAATTGACGGCGTTGTGCTGTTTTTCGGGTCCATAATTACCGCAATTATGAAAGAACAAGTTGTACAAGCCTTCTTCCTCTTTACGTCGAATCGATACGATGAACTAGAAAAACAAACGAAAAATCTCATGAAATTATGATGCTAATTGTGACTTAGTGAAACATGCTTATGTACAAGTACATTCAAACTTAGTTAACCCTTTCAGTGCGTCTACACCGCAGTGCGGTGTATAAATCAGTGATGGATTTTGCTAGTACACCGCACTGCGGTGTATTGATGTAATTAGTAATTTGTAATTATCGCTATTGAAAAATGGCAGCAAGTGTCAAACATAGTGAAATACTAGTAACTAACGATACACCGCACCGCGGTGTAGACCCACTATAGTGGTATTCCCATTGTTCAACACACTAGGGTGGAATTCTTTAGAATTTTCAAATTTTCTCCAGCACTAGTATAGGGTATTGATTAGTCAGCACTGAAAGGGTTAAGCCATCATTGGATAAGTTGTCACGTCGCTTGAACTGTCAGTATTTTTTAGCCTCAATTTGTATTTCAATTGGATTTACTAAGTGTAATGAATCCCAGCTGAGAGGATGGGTCTACAAGGGAATCAGATTGTCATCTATCAGTCTTGCAATGCCACGTAGTTCCAATTTCTGCTGAAGGGGGATAGGTCTACTAGGGCAGGGTTTCACACTGTGGCAGTGTAGTGATGCCATAAGATTTGAATCACTCCTGGAAGATGACAGGGGTTTGTATTGCATCGATCTAGCGATACACTCCGAGGCAACCGGATGCGAGGAACGAGTTCCTCGACGTTAACACTCACGTGAACGGTGACCATCCCGTGTACGTATTGTATCGGAAATGACTTGTTGATGAGACCGCCGAATTCCGAATCGCTCGCGTTCACGGCCGGTTTCACGGCGGCAACAGCAACTGCGCCGCTGGCTGATTTCGAAGACGACACATTTTTCTGAGGCACCATTACCACCGGGTTTTTTTCCGGGATAATCGAATTCTCATCTCGATCGGAGGCGGATTTTTTGTCATTCTTGTCGTCGGGTATCGAGCGTTTCTGCGGCATGTGAACGTTCAGCGATTTATTCGCGCGACTCCGACTTTTTTTCAAAGCGATCGTATAATCGGTCTCTTTCCAATTAGTGATTTCGATGTTGCGCAAGTCTTTGCCTTTTCGTTCGACCAACATTCTGAAAACACAAACACATTTCAAACTCTCTGTTCAGATCATCGTCAGGTTGAAGTAATAACTAAAACAGGAATACGATTAAAAGGGAGTAAAACTGGCAAAATTCTTAAGTATAAAAGTTTTATCTAGATCACTAGAGGATTTAAGGCATCATAAATCATCAAATACCAGCCATTGGGAACTGATGTTTTTTACAAAACGCAGCTTTTTGATATAATCAGCTTCAAATCTAAAGAAGGAAGTATGATGAGGGCCCGCGTCAGAATGAGGAATGTCACCAGGTTCAAATCCCTATGAGAGAGGATGGGTCAACTAGGACAGGGGTTTGTTTGTATTTTGAGTGCAGGTCAAAACCCTGCTGAGGGAGGATAATCTACTACTAGGGCGGGGGTTTGTATCATGACAGGGTGCAGGTCAAATCCATGGGAGGGAGGATGGGTCTACTAAGGCATGGTTCTGACTAAGAGTCTCATGATTCTATCAAATAATTCAAATCCCTGCTGAAGGAGGGACGATGAACACTTTTAAACCTTACCGTTTATTTTTCAAATCCATTCTGAATACGATCATTGATAAACTGTTGTCTTTAGTTATAGTGGGGTCATCGAGTACGCACGTATCTTCTTTATTCTTCTAAAATGAAAAAGCCCAGTCAGAATCCTTTGAAAAACTGACTAGAAAATGACATAAATACCGAACAGTTACAGCGACAACTGATGACTTACCAGGTACGAAGAGATGCCGGAACTAAGTGTTTTATCTAATGAAAACCCGAACTAAAATTTGAGAAAAATAGTTTTTTGATTTCACATCAATAATAGATTTCATCTCAGGAATAGGCTCGATATAAAGTCCTCAAAAATATTAAAGTACTAGGGTTTATGTAGGGTAGGTTTAGCGTATAAGAGCCAAGTTAGACACGAAAGGGAAAGGCCAGGGTCTAAGATAGGCTATAATTAGATAGATAAAGCTTAAGACAAGGGGTCAGACTAAGGTCGTTTTTTATTAACCATTGAAATTTTGTGGACATAAAAATTGCAATGGACGACCACAAATTGTACGGGTATATTATTTGCGGCCTCGAAACGAGAAGAAAAACAAAACAATATTATGTAAATATAGCAGTTACACGGCATATTAGATACATAGGTCATTCGGGCTAGGTCTGGGCAGGTGAGGATTAAAGAGAATACAGTATTTCTCTAATGTGAATACCTCACTATAGTGATTAGATTTTTCGGGAATCAAGAGAGTTGATTATAGAGTGGTTTGTTTCACTGTTCTACTTACAGTGTTGGTGCTGGACATCGCTTCGAGTGAAGTCGAACCAAAATGTGACAGCGTCACTGACAAATAACCGCCTGTCAAGAATCCGAACGTACTACAAACAATTTGCTTTCGAGAGTCATTCTGAAAATACGAAACAGACATCGCTTTATCTTACAATATGCCTACCGCTCCGGTATTGACGCAATTGAGGGCTCAAAATAGCAAAATTTCGAAAACTGTGATAGACGGAAACTATGTTTCTATTTCCCCAGGCCTAGACCTTCTTACCGAAGGAGAGGTTGAAATGTAAATAGCCATCTTTATGCTTACCATACTATAGACTATCTGATATCTCTTTATACTGGTTTGTACTAAATAGGAGAGTCACTTGACATGAAAAATACTAGTCTTAATTGAGAATGAACAAGAAATTATTCTGATTTTTTATATTTTCAGTTCACCCAGTCCTGGCAGTGGCTGTCTCCACAGTGTATCTACGTTGCTCTACGATCCTGTGTAACCACCCACCCAGACACGTTCATTCAAATTCGCGTGACTTTTGCCGACAGAACTACTGTCGGCATTTTTGCCTGTGTTCAAACTGCGATATCTCAGCAAATAAACAACCGATTTTGATAAATAAATTATCTCCACTAACCTTATGATGTCTTACGTTTGTTCATTATATCATTTTGACGATAAATCTGATTTTAGTACAATTAAATTTAAGATACAAAAATGATGCGCTGATTAGCAATGAGACACGCATCGCTCAAGTGTCTTGTTGCTAACGAACTACAGTGTTACAATGCCTAGTTTCAAAGTGAAAAAATGGTGTCATTTTTGCTATTTCTGTATTTATATCGCATCAAGCACGGAGTATGATGAAGGAACCTCCAAATGAACATAATAATTATAAAAAACTGAATATGTGAGGTTTGTAATGATAGTTTATTTTTCACAATCGATTTGGTGAAACTGGATTTCTGGTGGTTTAAAGTCACAGTGATTTAAGAGTATTGAGAAAATGTCGTTCGTGTCTTAGTGTCTGTGGTACATCAGACACTAAGGTTCTTGGTGAAATTTTTAGGAGTAATTGAGCTCTTGAAAAAAAATAGAAACTAATAATCGCTGTAGTCACATCTGAATATAGCTATTATTCGTCACTTGAGTCATTTCTGAATCAATACTTGTCAAAAAATATTTGTTGTGATCAAGAAATATAAACCACCACAACACAGTCCCAACAGAAGGCCGGTTTTAGATTGAATTTTAAGAAATATCAGCAGTTATTAATGTTTGTGAATGAATGTCTCAACTGACCTCTAACTCTAATTTATGTCGACGGGCGTCCGTAGACGGAAAATGCATTAAATGAAGCGAAATCGTGAACAAAATCGGCGAAATCCACATCATCATTACGTTCGCCATTTTCTATTTTTATTTCCTGCTCCACGCGACCTTCAAAGCGAGGGATGATTTCACCACCACCATGCTTTTGGAGTCGTCCTATTTATCGAAGTGGCTATTCGCCCCGGACCCGTACGGATAACTCCGAAGCTATTCGTACGAGCCGGCGTATTTCGCGGGCCTGCGTTTTTCAAAGTGGTATTAAGTTATCCCTGTGATAAGGCTATCCCGGTGTTAAATTTCTCTATCCCGGTGATTGTTATCATAGGGAGAAATTTCTTTTTTTTCAAAAGCATTTTTTTCAAGAGCCGTATCCCGGCGATAGCAAAAAGAAAATGGCTGATGATTTCGATCTTATTTCTCACTTCAAGAACTAACTTAGGATTTCTTGACATAATAGATTCCAATGCAAATAGAAATAATAATCGCAGTTCAGATCACAAGGCCTAGATGCAGATTGGTGTTTTTATACATTTAATACATTTTAACACAGGGGCCTACTATAATTGGCGTAGTGTCGAAATTTTTGTCACGGAACTCTTCCATTACGGCATTTTACATCATAGCAATTGCGCTAATGTATATTTTGTCTTAGGACTGGTCCATGCGAAGCCACTGTGTTAATTTATTCACTATGTTTCATTCGGATGTAAAAGAACTAAGAGTTAAACTAGAAAGTGTTAATTAAATAAACAGAAAAAGAAGCCACGATTTGGTTGTCGTTTCCGTTTAAGGTCGATTCTTTCCATTGTCAATGGATTGTCGCCACGGGCACTAACTATATTAGCTTGGATTCCGTAAACATTTCTGTTCAACTCGTACCAAGGAATTATAAATATTTCTACGGATTGTTTTCATTTTCCTTTTTTTCTCTTAAACTTCGACCCTATGGGGGCTAAACCAACTACCGTTCAATAATCTGATCGACGGACAGAATTGCTTACATAGAGTATGTATAGGTCTCACGTAATGTATATTTTTGTATATCACTGACAACTAACGGCTGGTGCGCTTTACCGAAAGATGTCGAACAGACGATCGTACAAACGTTCGACTATAGCGTTCCGTTTTTAGAGATCAATCGAAAACTGGGTTTGAACATACTTCCTCTCTAACTAACACTGGATAGACGATTACGTCACTCTTTTCAGGATGCTGACTGCTTTAATCATCACGCGAAATATTTCCAGGCTGTTTGCTAAAATCTTTGCAATTTAATGTCCATTACTTATCAGAGTCTAATCCCGCAGCGAAATGTTAAAATCGTGCTAACTAAGCGATCACACGATTAGTGGACTTAGATTAAAGTCAAAATACTGATATTTGAAATTAAAACCGATTATAATGACACTGGTCACTTGTCACTGTGTCGCCTATGGTTTGCAACAAAGGATAACACTTAACTCATGGGTGTTAACGGACGTATATCACAGTTACCTACTAATTGCTGTAAGTGTGATTAATATGCAGCAATTAGCAGATAGGTGGGAACATTTTGCTGCACATTAAGTTCAGTAAAAGACGGTCAAATGGACCGATTAACGAAGGGTCAATTTTCACTTCCCTTACCGTTTAATGAAGGCAGTTTATAAGTTCGCCAAATTCTCCAAGATGTTCACAACGATATTTGGCACCGAGAGAAGCACCACATGTGAGAGTTCACTTCATCATAAGTGTATTGGACGGCAACAACAATTATTCGAACTTTCAAGAAGTGCACCTTCGTGATATAGCTTTTTCGAAGGAGTTACGAACCGCTACGAATTAAGGTTATTCATACTGTGACGTTTTTTAAGAAGTTCTAGAAGAAATTCCACCAAGGCATTCAATGGATTTCCCATCAACTACAACCGTGCCAGCAACAATTACCGCGATGGAACTCAACATTTCGACTTCTGATTTTGCTGCTATCAACTCAACTGAAATCCCTCTGAAATTGAACGGCACGGCGATGGTTCCCCCTACAAGGGAGCTACGGATGATGTGGACGTACATATATGTACATATATTGCCGTACGTCTTCGTGGCTTCTGGATGGAAAGCGTGGTTATTCATGGGCTTACTTTCTGTCGTTGTTCCGTTGGGTATTTTCGGTAATATAGCCACAGTATTGATTATGCTATTCAGCCCGATGAGGCGACATCCATACAGCGTCTACCTGGCAGCCTTAGGAATCTGCGACTTTCTGAACACTTGTTTAAGACTGATATTTTTCGTTAATTTGTGCGGGGCGATGCTCTCCTACCCGAAACCGATCATAACAATCGCCTACAACGCTTTAACCTGCCGCATATTCGCTTACGTATATACGTGGCTGCTTTGTAGCAGTAAATGGATGATCGCCATCGTAACCGCAGATAGATTCTTTGCCGTCGTTTACCCGCTGGTTTACCGGCGCTTGTCGAGTAAGTCAGCCGTTGTAAAAATAACCACGATCGTCTTCTTCATATCGGTGATCGTCTGGGTGTATTGTTTGATACCCGGGGTGTTTGACACGTATATCCCGGGGGTCGGGTGTTTGAGCGACGCATTACCCGCGACTATTCATTTTCTCATCACGTCCGTTCTCTTCAGTCACGTGCCGATGATCGTCATCACTGCCGTTAATATAACAATCGTTGTCAGCCTTAAACGCAAGACGCAAATGGGCAACAACGTGGATAGAAAGTTACAAGCGCTGAGTCGTATCACGAAACTTTTGTTGGTCGTATCGAGTCTGTTTCTGTTAATGGCGGCACCTGGTGCGTTCACGTCGGCGCTCCGAGCGTTGAGATCGGATCTTTGGTGGATCAACACAGCCTGGGAGATGAGTATGATTACCTGGGACATGCATTACTCTCTGAATCCGCTCGTCTATCTGATCTCATCGGCGGAATATCGACAGATTTTCTGCGTCTTCGTGCTGCGTGTCAGGAATCACAAGGAAAGCACCAAAATACAGTCTTAGATGCACCAGTCCTACGTAGAGCTGAAGATTTTCGGCGGTATCCAGTTTCGGTTTCAACTATAAGTTTATACGTGTAGAACTTGTGATTAACTATACAACCACTCCGTATTGATAAACGCTTATTTTAAAGAAAGATTTGAGCTTAATGTCTAATTGTTCAGTTACTTCTCTAGAAAGTTGGTGACAACCTCCCGAAGTAAATAAATTGACTGATATGGTTTAGTATGTGTAAGTAACAACGCCTGGTCTGTAAGAACGCCATCAGATTTACTGCTCACTTTATCGCTAACATTTTTTCAGAGAACATAATTTGCTCAATCTTACTCGATTTCAATGGAAATACCATTCTTTATATAACGCTAAATTCGTTATAACGCCATGTTTTTACTGGTCGCAGCAGTACTTTGTTTATACCTGCCCGGGAGGTCAGTTTTATAGATCCGTTTCATCCTCGACCAACTGAAAATGCGTTGAATAACGTACCGGTATACTTCATAACTAGGTTAGCACTTTTCATTTGAAATTGCGCCGAGCGCAGTTTTTTAGTTGATTTGGGAAATCACTCATTTTTATCTCATCTGGGGATGAGTTTTGGCGGCCCACATTAGACACATGCACGTACATTGTACTTCTTCATTTGACGTATAACTATATTCCTATTCGCATTCCTAATATATCGTTTATGTATTACTCATTGATTATTTGATATATCGTTACAAATAGATACATTTTTTGTGATTGCACAATTTATACTCAGTGACGTTGCATGTCGTTGAGTGATCAGAACCACTAATTGGATTGTACATGCAGCTCATTTTCAAGTTGCTTTTTGAATGATGACGAGTAATCCGGCATCGGTTGTATCAGTTTGAAATGAAATGTAATGAAATGTTTATTTGATTAAAACCTATAATGATCTATGTTGTAAAGTTGTTGCTCACCTGAGAATAAAAGCTGCACGCTATGCATTGGAAAGAAATTTGATTTTCATTTTCTGCATTGGAACGGAATTCTATTTTCATTTTCTGGGATTCGAACCTTTCGAAGGACAAATGTTAATCCAGCTCAATCTCATCAACATCTCGAAATATCAAGATAAAACTCTTATTCATTGAAGGGATTCGTGGACACTTCCCGCATGCGAGACTAGGCTCGTATAAGCCTCTTAACTATATTTGAATCATAAATATATCCACAAATGTGACATGGGTTTTCTATCACCTCATAAGCATATAAGACCACAGAATGCTACTTTTGGTTGAATTCTAAATGTATGCACTAACTGATAGTACCGTGTATACGTCGTCATATTATCACTGTCTGATATCGATTCAAGCTGGGCCAACAAGAAATTGTTGAAACGCATTATTTTCCAATGTTTAAATTCTCTATTTAGAAATGGTTTCAAATTCTCTTAATTCTTTGTCTCGAGTGAAAAGTTTGACGACCAGAATATTTACAATGTAATATCCAGTTACCCAGCTACGATCGGGGGGTTATATCACACTGCACCATCAGTAACACGCGGAACAACGACAAGATTCGTAGCTCTGACTCAGTCGCGTTCTACCAGACACGTAAGTACAACTTAGTGGTGATGTATTGTCTTGATTATCAATATAAATCAGAGCTTATCGCAAAAGAGGCTACGAAGATGTGGGTCTCGCCATTAAACACATTTTGTTCCGATGTAAAATGCCTATTAACAAATATACTTTTTCTTTTTCCGCAGGTTTTTTTTCAAGCGCTTTATCTACGATGATTAGTAAGTGGCTTTTAATTCTATTAACAGCCGTGTTTCCTAAATTTGTAAAAGGTTTTACGAATGACAAATTTTGAACACTGGCAAACAGGCTTTGACGTCACACGCACAGGGGCTATGATAATGAAAAAATTTATTGCGATAATTCCAAAAGATGATTTGATCAAGTTTCCTACGTACCCGTGATTTAGCAATTTTACAGTTATTTCGGAAAATACCATCGTGTATATAAAATCGATAGTTAAGACTGGTTTTCGAGAGCGGTTTCTAACTAAAAAGCTTTTCCTGCTACGAAACGGCCGGAGCGATTTCCGCAGTTTGAGAGTTTTTAATAGCGTGTTTGGGTGGGGAGGGGCATCGCAGGAAACCGCTGCGGCAAGCGTTTTCGCGGCTGTTGGTTTTCGCAATAGATTTTTCCTTCTCGGACAATTTTCACGAGCGGTTCCTTTAGCAGCAGGAAAAAGTTAGTTTAAGACAGTTGTTTGCAGATTTGTCTGGTTATCGGGAAGGCAAACTTGATCTATGTTGTTGACCAAATCGGAAATCATGCTGCAAAATCTTTCGAATAATCTGTTTGAATGGATGATATATTTAGTTTCAATCGGTTTTGTTTAATATTCATGCATACACGATCAATAAATATTTAATATAATGATTTATACTCTTATAAAACTCATAATGCATATCAGCTATAAATACTACGTTTATAGATATTTGATACTTGTGCATTTTCAGGTGAGATGCATAAATTCATCGCTCCACTTTGTGGGATTTTCTTGTCCATCTTGGGCATAGCTGCGGCTTATAAAGAAAAAGAAAAACAACTGACGGCTGATGATATACTGCAGAGGTTGATTCGAGGTGGAGGCGGTTATTGCGCCACTGGACGCTGTAAGTCACCGTCTTAGATTAAAGTGTTCATTTCTGGAGAGAGCCATCGGGCACTGGGTTTGGAAACTAGTGATTGTTATCGCCCGATCTTTCGGCTTCTCAAGTGACTATCGCGTGTTCTCTCGATCTTTTCTGCTTGATTTGAAGACTAATTTTACCGAATGTAATTCGACTAACTAATGATCTAAAAATAAATGAAATTTTCCTTCATTCGGGTGTTCATTGTTTCTTCGCATGTGTTCTATATAAGGTGATCTCACCGAAGTTATCGCTAGTACCAATCTAATGATTGTTTCATTATTTCAATTCCACCTCGCGTCGCATCAGTTCACGCAGACACCAATCAGAGGGAAATCACCGACGGAAAGTAATTCATTTTCTGAACGTGTTAAGATGCTAACAGCCAGATTCAGAAGGGTACCAACTGACCCCAAAAATGTTGTTACAAATTCGCAACCCGGGTTAACATAGGGTTATGTAACTTCCATTCTAGTAGAACGCCTGAGTTGAATAATTTTGTTCCCATCTATATGAAAATATATTGAGCTTTATTTGGTCGCTGCGGATATAAGGCCCTGAGGCCGGTTGCATAGTCATGACTTAGACTTAAGACCAGTTTAAGACCAACTTAGTTCTATGGCCAATCTAACACCAGTCCTAAGACTTAAGATCACTTTTGGACTTTAGCCACGACTGTACAACTGGCCCCTGATTACATATATCTGTTTTTTTTTCTTCTCAACATTAGGCAATTGTCTCTTTAGAGTATCATAAATAAAGCTCTTACGTAGTGTAAACGTTTCATGATAGCAAGATCCAGCCAGGTGGACATGAGACGTTCGGGTGCACGTAGAAACCAGATACGTCCTGAATTCCCGTTGCATCAACAGTAAGCATCTCACGACTCGAATCTTCAGCCATGCAGCTTATAACAGCCTACACGAGGTTGAAAAGTGAATACGACTTTAAAGGAACATCGATTCTTTTTCATTAGTTTCAAGCGGCGGATCGAGTGGTAAGAGCGTTCGACCCTAGGGAAGCTATGGTCGTGACTTCGAACCCCATACACATTGTCGTCGGGCAAGACACTCATCCCCATTGCCTCTCTCCGCCCAGGAGTAAACGGGCTCCTGGTCTGATGGATGACTTCTGAGCGCAAAATAGTTTCACTTCTCCTTAAGGAGAGATGGTATAAATACAAGGTTAGATTGGGGTGATACAAAATACCACTTTAATAGAAAGCGCCGTTGAACCATGGCTGAGCGTTGCGCTCCTGTGAGAGTATGCTGGTTTAGTAATTCTGATATCTCAGATTTCTCTATCTATTTCCTCTCACGGGGTTTGTGCTCTTACTTTCGCGACAGAGGGCGACACAAGTATCGTCCAGTAATATATAAAAACGAAGATACAACGCAACTCGAAAACAGGAAATACGATAGAATACCTTTTCGACTTTTTCAAGATTTGTTTTCAACATACTACATCAGAAATAACTACCACATAAAATCTCGGATGATGTATTTTTGAAAATATTAGATTCCAGGCCAAGGATCAAATCGGCACAAAATATATGTTTTTTATGTTAATTTAGAAAACCTTTCAGACAGACGAAGTTCAACATTGCCCCCTTAAGCGAAATAATCTTGTAACGATCATACCAATTCCAAATCCATATCTTATCGGCATTTCGAAGTACCAAAATAAAATGTATTCATAATAAACCGTTTTACAGAAGTTGGCTAGCCGCCATTTTGTTTGGGCTCTTTTTTCCTGCATTGTCGGGTCATTTTTTCACTTTTCAAAAAACTATTTGTGGTGCGCGTGTTATCATACTTCATTGGTCCATTGATGAATTTTGACAGTTTTAGCAACATTCAAACCGTGTGAATGTCTACCTTTCAAAAAATGTAAAATTCATTTGTCAAATTGGCAACAATGCGACGTGAGAGCGATATAAAAACCCGTGGCCAGTTTTTGCCACACGCGTACAAATTCAGTGCACTCAACTTTGAAGCTCGTTATTTTGAGAAAAACATTTCGCAATAATTCAACCATTTCAGGACCTCTGTGCATGAACGCCCTCCTTTCAAGGTAAATTTAGAATTCAAAGATATCTTCGATTTCTACATTGTTAAGGTGTAAATGTGAAAGCGTATAAGACCGCAAAAGCGTTCTAACTTGTGGTTGAAATATAACTATCACATGCTAATCCATTGTCATATATCTGTCGCTGTCTAATATCGATTTAAGCAGACATTTAACAAGAAAATTGAGCAATAATTCTATAAAACAGTTGATTACACATTTTCCATTAGCTGTTTGTATTCACTAATTAGAAGTGGATTCAAATTCTCTTAATTCTATCTATTGACTCAAATTTGACGGAGCAGAATATTTACCATGTAATATCCAGTTGCCCATCTGTTTTCGAATCGTGCAGGCATCCGGGCTTCATATACGGCACCGTCAGTAACACTGGGAACAACGACAAGATTCGAAGCTGTGACTCAGTCAAGTAAGTTCTACCGTTTTTTAATTTATACAGTGCCTTTAAAAGTATCATTCAAAGATCTTTAAAGTGATGTATTTTACTGTTGGATGAAATCTCCCAGGTAATCGTAATAAGAGACTACAAAGATTTGGGTCTCACCAGAAATACGTTTTACTCCTAAAAATACATAACAACAACAATTCGTTTTCTATTTTCCCAGGTTTTTGTTCGGACGCTTTGTCTTCAATGATTAGTAAGTAACAGCCATGTTCCCTGAATTTGTATATGACCATATTATCTTCTGTTTTAACACAAATTTCGAACACTGTCAAACAGACTATGACGTCACGCATACGGCTGCTATAAATAGGCCTACTTCAAAATACTTCATGGCTGCTATGACAAACTAGTGATTTAATCATTTCAAAGCAATCAGAAGATATTATTGTATAGATAGAATCGGTGATCAAGGCCGGTTTTCACGAGTGATTCCTACTAGATTTTCCTACGGCTTTTCCTACTATCAAAAAAGGATGTATGCAGAAGCAGGAAACCGTCGCGCAGTTAGAGCGCATCAATATTGCGGGGAGGTAGGGGGCAGAGCTGGAAACTGCTGCGGCAAGCGTTTTCATGGCTGTTAATTGCAATAGCTTAGAAAAAAAGCTTAAGCCCGTGAAAACCAGCCCTGTTCGATATTTTCATAGTTATTAAGGAGGCAAAGTTTATCTATGTTTATTGGAATAAATCTGGGATTATGGTAAAAATTCTTGAAATAATGAGCTTAAATTGTTGCCATTTTTTCCAATCGGTTAAATAATCTTACACATTCATTTCAGAATCAATTATTGTATCAAGCACTATAGTACTTAGATTTTAATTATTATAAATTAGGGCATATCATATCAGCTAATATACATTTCAGGTGCGATGCTCTATTATCACTTTGCATTTTTAGTTGAGATGTTTAAAGTCATCGCTCCACTTTGTGGGATTTTCTTGTCCATCTTGGGCATAGCTGCGGCTTATAAAGAAAGAGAAAAACAACTGACGGCTGATGATTTTCTGGAGAGGTTGATTCGAGGTGGAGGCAGTTCGTGCGTCAATGGCTGTGGGCTCAGTTCCTAGACTCAGTTCATTTCTTGAGAAAGCCATCGGGCACTAGGTTCAAAAGTCCTGGTTTTTCATAATTCAACGCGCCCGATTTTTTAGCCTCTCAGGCGACCGCGACACGCAATCTATCATTACTTTCAGTAAATTGAGAAAACTCATCTTACTTTCATTCGACCAAAGATATAAAAATATATGAAATTTCGCTTAGTATGAGATTCTTCTTTTGTTTCTTGACGTGTTTTGTTGAAGGTTATGTGTACTTTTCAAGGAATCTATTGATAACACGGGTGTAATGGTTTTCCAGAATAAGACATGGTTAGAGAGAATGGGAAGGCTGAAGCGGAGTTCTACCGATGGGAACGAAATACATTCGAAAATACGTAACTCGCGAGACGTTGAGTGTCAGGTTTATAGGTATTTACGATAGCTGTCCTAAAAAGGGCAACCTCGACGGGCTGGCAAAAATCCGGACCCCAAAAAACCATCCCGAGATCCGCCCCAACGATGTCTTTTGTAGAATAACGTTTCAGATTCTTCAACACGCCGAGAATTACTTTATAAACATTTCTAGCAATAGAAAATAATCTACTAAAAACTAAAGATTCTAGCATCAGAACAAAGATGGAGGTTTGTTTCTATACCGACCTGACATATCAATGCTGATAGACGCTCCATTCTTGAATATTTTCATCGATCATCAGAAGCAGATCGGAACAACAGCATACAATTGACGAGTACAGTATTATTACGAATAGTTTCATGTCGCTTAGAAATATATCGTCCGAACACAACTTCAAAACTGCGACCCTCCGTAGATATATATTCTTGAAATGTCCGCAGTAACAAAATTGCAACAACCGACCGATACTTTCGATAAAGTAACATTGAAGAAGTGGTTTTATAGTGAAAGTCCAGATCTTTATAACTAACCGAATATCGAGATCCAACCACGAAATACTGAATAATGTATGCTATATACTGTATTCAAATCCATAATTCTGCGTAATATTCCATCGAACTATGATTTATAATCGTGTAGATTCGCCATAATCATTATTCAATTAGAATTATCGAGAAACGACTAAACTTCATAAACAATAATCCGTCGTTTAAACTTGTACAAGCAAATGAAGCCAGGGAATGCTGAATCGGCCATGTTTGTGTGATAAGTGCGATTTAGTCTCATATTAATCCGTTCAATTATCTACTCACTCAGAAACTTACCGATTAATAACTTGTTCTCGTGTGTATATATACCCCTTGTTTCTACTTTATTCCCTTACACCTTTTCACAATCTCAAATTCAAAGTAAAGGCTTCATCTATGACCTTTCAAGAAACAATTACCTACCTGGATATCGTCAGTAGAAAAAAAACAAGATGGGAATCATAGTAAATAGTAACTACCCTAACCGAATCAACCAAAATCGTCGAATGTTTGATGAAAGACGGTGCAAAAAAGAATAGATTCAGAATAGATGACTTTGAATGAATTGATAGAATCTGAATCGCCCGAGACGGAACAAATGAAAACTCGAATCAAGTTGAACGAAATTTATTTTCAGATAGAATTACAGTCAATTACTTTATTCCTAAATCAATCCAACAAGAGAAAGTATGTGTCGGCCTATATTGAGATATAATACGGGATTTTGCGATAGAGACTTCACTCAACACCCGACAGCTTTCACGAGATATAGAATGCTTTTTAGCCGCTACAGCCGGTTCCGCCGCAATCAGGTGGACCTCGAATTAACCTCTCCAATAAAGCATCAGCCGACAGCTCTTTTTCTTTTTCTTCATCGGCTGCAGCCATTGCCCAGATGGACACAAAAATTCCACAGAGCGGAACAACGAATTTAAACATGTCACCTAGAAATGAATACATTGATCGTACAGAGCGTATAGGAAAAAACTTCCGAAGTTTAAATTAGGATATATGTAATTAATGATGATAACCTAAACAATTAACTTATTGTAAACTAAGTAAGCTGTTCCGTGGTGTGAAGAAATCAAATTGCATTTAAAGATTTCTTGTCGCAAATCTCAATGTTCAGTGAAATGGCGGTGCGCAGTGGGAGATCCCTTTTGCGCGTAATCTCAAACTCAAGCGGGTACAGGTCAGTCGTCAGGAAAGATATTCAAAAAAAAATTCAACAGAGGCTTAAACTGCAAATAACCATCTTTAACCTCTGTGAAAATTAAAAATATAGCTTTAAGAGATACTTAGATATTTTAGAATTAATAAATATTGCGATTTCTTTTACGCGCGGTTAAGATGTGCGGTCCTTGGTTTCACATCGTCACTGTTCTCAATAGTTGCGTTCAAAAATTCTAAGAAACGCCAGCAAATATCTGCATTTCATTTCCTTTAAAATGGTGCATAAATTAATTTCGTCGAGCAAGGGACTGCAGAACTATATGATATTCAATCTAAACTTATGTTTTAAAAATGAGCGCAAATTATCGCAACAATGGGGACCTCGAGGGACCGCCACAAAATGACGCCTAGAAACTGGAAACTTCTTTATTAACGCCAACATCAGTGAGCTATGGCCAAAACTGAATGAATGGTCGTGACAGATTTTTAGAAGGATATTTCTTCTAATTTTCAGTAAAATCCAGCATCTCAATAGCTAAACTTTGACCCTTTTCTCTCACTCACCCGCTACTCATTTTTTGAAATTTTAGAATACGCATAGTTTTTACAACAGCCAATATTCTGGAGGAGGCCACATAGGAGCCTTAAGACATAGACATGATGCTATTCCCGTTAAAAAGACTTATTCGACAACTTACCTATCATCGTAGATACGTGCTGGAACTAAACAAAACCTACAAACATCAAGACGTGCATTTTTTTAGGGGCTTAGTGTGGTAAATTGATTCATACACGTCAAAAGATATTGAAAGAGATTATGCTTACGTGCTTTGTAGAATTTACCGATGGATTGTTCCGGAGCTGTGAGACTCGTCTCCTGTTGCTGGTGGCTACTTATATGATATCTACTGACAAACTTGAATTCTAGAAAATCGAATCCACTTTACACTCGTGAACTTTTAGAGTGGCGTCATATTAAATTTCAGTTGGTTCGGTGTATTAAAACCTTAGTAATTTGATTCGATCTTACAGTTAATATGCAATGCATTCTTCAATTCTATAGTAAATAAATATATTATTATATTTTGCATTTCATAAAACACCAGCGGAGATTAAAACCCTTTCAGTGCTGATTAGTTAATTTCAGAAAGTGCTGGATTAATAATTAATAAGTGCTGGATTATAATTTAAAAATTTCCAAAAAAGCGTGCTAACGGGCACCCTGCTTTAGTGTGTCTACACCGCGGCGCAAAGACCATCGCCGATTTATACACCGCACAGAAAGGGTTTTAAAGAAAAGGTTCTTTGAAATGTTAGAGGTGTAATACCTTTTACACCTAATAAAATCATCCGGATAAGCTCATGATAATGATAACTGAGTTTATCCTTTATCAATAAAAATGATAACTGAGTTTATCCTTTATCAATAAAATACTGATGAGAAGCGTAATCATAGGTTTAGAATTGTTCAGGCCTACTACCATTTCTAACTACGCAATGGTCAGATACAGGCATCCAGTTGGATTTTTGCAATAAAATCTGATTACGAATATCCCAAATATCAAAACCTTGTTACATGTGTTCTGCTGTTCTAAGTGGTCTGCTGGTTGATGTCAGTTCTTCATTTGGCAAATTCATGTAAAAGAATCTTTTTGGTGACAAATATTCTCTTCCAGTGGTCTGTAGCTGAAGTCGGCTAGGTTATCTACATCAGCTAGTGTAATCGTTATAGCACTGGACAATGAAATTATCATGAAGTATTTCGCATGTATGATTAATGTGGAAACAGACTCAATCAATCTAATTTGCGATAAATTCATATAAAGTCTTTCATCCATAAAATTCGTTCATAGTGTTCCCCACCAGACGTGCTTCAGACGTGCTTCAGACGTGCTTCGCCGTTCAACATTTGTTCGTATCGATAACAATTGATGTAAAATTACCGAAATTTCGTATTCAGATGTTTGCAGCTTAAGCGTGAAAGTGGATTCATATTTCACTCACTTTGCAACGCTGAATGAATTGAAAATAGAATCGATTACATAGATCGAGTTACTGTCTGATGCGATAAAACCGCGTAATACGTGTCGGATTCATGTATGCACCATCGAACACTTTGACAGATATCAGAATTGCAGAATCCAATTCAACCAAAGAAGTAAGAGGTATCTAACAATGATTGTTTCAATTTTCATTTTTCATTTCTAATCAATTAGTGCCAGAATTTACATGGTTTTTATGTGAGTTCATCCGATGTGACGTAGGGTTTTCTATTGTTTTCCTTGAGATATTTACATAGTAACTTTAATAGCTGGTGGTTCTCTACGTCAGTGAAATAATCCTGATCTGTGTGACGAACACACTGATAAGCCAAATCTAAACCAGTCATATCTAATCAGCAATTTTTCAATGACAAAATATATCGTATTCACACTGGATTCTTAAGGAATACTTTGTTAGTGTTCATTGACGATTCCGCCCATAAGACCAGGCTGGTACATGCCTCGAAATATTTGCATCGCATACATTAGTAAGATGCGTCTAATCCTCCCTCGGCAGGGATTCGAACCTGATGGCATCGCTACACGAACTCGATCAGGTTCGAATCCCTGCCGGGGGAGGATGGATGAATCGGTAATGTGTAAGTTTATAAAACTGTAATTGAGGATAAACTTTCGATTGCTAATATATGCCCACTGCTGTACTGCTCGTCGTCATATTTACCGCTGATATCGATTCACGCTGGACGAGCAAGAAATTGCGTGATAATTCCATAAAACAGTTGAATAAACATTTTCCATCAGCTTTGTGCATTCTCCTATTATTAGAAGTGGGTTCGAATTCTCTTAGTTCTTTATGATGAGTTAAACTTCGACGACCACGATATTTACAATGTAATATCCAGTTTCCCATCTGTTTTCGAATCGTGCAGGCAACCGGGCTTCATATACGGCACCATCAGTAATACTGGGAACAACGAGTAGATTGGAAGCTGTGAATCGATCTATCGTCCACTGAACACGTAAGTTATTCATACAGTGCCTTTTTACGTTTGATTCCTTGGTCTTTAAAGTGATGTATTGTTTGTATGAAATCTCACAGGTTATCGTAATTAGGGGCTACTAACATGTGGGTCTCACCAGAAATACGCATTATTCCTAAAATGCATAACAACAATAATGTGTTTTTTTATCATTTTCCTAGGATTTTATTCAAACGCAGTGTCTACAATCATTAGTAAGTGGGACTCCATTTACACTATTAACAATATTGATAATAACGAAAATAATAATAATTGTTATCATCATCATAATTGTTATTATCTTTATTATTGCTATTATTAAAATGGCTTTTGTTTATGTCCTGTAAGTTTATATGCTACGTTACTTTTATTTTCTCGTCATTTCGCCCGATAATGGCTGTTAGTCAACAGCCGAAACGTCGTGGTTTCGTTTTGATAATCTATATCGTATGAAAATTCGAATTGTGGGACCTCTTCGGTTAGAATAGCTAGGTACCAGTGTTTCGCAATACTATCCGTAGTTATTAATTTGTCTAATTCTGGATTTATTTGGCCAATTATCATATTAAAAAAGACATAAAAAGTCAAATCATTCGTTTTTTCTTCACAGGTAAGGTGCTGAAATTCGTTTCTTCACTTATTGGGATATTTGTCTCCATTTGCGCGATGGCTGCCGCCGCCGA
This sequence comes from Tubulanus polymorphus, assembly GCF_964204645.1. Taxonomy (NCBI): domain Eukaryota; kingdom Metazoa; phylum Nemertea; class Palaeonemertea; order Tubulaniformes; family Tubulanidae; genus Tubulanus; species Tubulanus polymorphus. The sequence goes on from NC_134031.1 coordinate 3,147,029, forward strand.
AGAAAAAGCGCAAGATTCCAATACTGCACTCCATAGGCTAATCAGAGGATATTGCAACGCCAGTGGAACAGTTTGTTCCTAAAAACATGAATATTTTGAGTCACTTATTGGCGACGAGTTGCAATTAATGCAGTTAAATCTTTTTCTCCAATTCTCAAACAATATTTCCTTTCACACCATCTTTCTTATATTGTTCATTAAGAAAGCTATCTAATATACTATAATTGGACTACTAAATAAAGTATCGAAATAAATACTCCAATGAACTCTGTTCTTCTTTGGTTGAAATGAGGATTCCTATTTGCATGAAGCGGAAAACATCTGACACAAATATCTTAATGATTTCAACGGGAATGTTTAATGCTAATGAAATATTCACTATTTCAGGGCACATAAAAGAAGTGGCAAAAGAGTAATCTTATAGAAAATCACTGCGAATAAAGTTTCCGTTGTTTCTCAAAATGGCACTGGAAAATTGCCACGAGAACACGCGCTCCTGCGCTCTCGTCTGGATCCACCTCTTGTGAAAACTGGATGACTTCAATGCTCGTCTTAATTCACGTCAAACGCATTTTACTGCACCATCAATAGGGGCATCTCGCGATCCTATCGAATACCCCCATATACTTAAATTCCTACTGCCCACTCTCAGCGTCTCCGTCATAAAATTCCAGCTCTACAAGAGTGCGAGCGACGAATGGAATGTAATCGTGAAGAATAGTACAATATGTCCGTAACATTTTCGTTTTGCCAAGTTCTATGAGACCGGTGTAGAGAAGTACATTTCTTGTTAACGTCACCGTAACGATCAGTGATAACCTTTCTCCACTGGCGGGGTGCTGGTAACATGAATTCCATAAATGACACTCTTATAATGGGGAAGATTTTATCATAGTCTCGTCTTACCCATAGTTAAGTTACATCTTGTCTTGTTTATAACTGTCTAAAACATATTAAGGAATTTTTTCAATCAAATAACATTTTTATGTATTAAACGAAATGGATTTTCTTTTTACTCTGGGTTGTAGGACAATTCCACGGACAATTCCCACGAATAAGAAATATTCACCATCATGTTACCTCCGGAGCTCTGTATCGACTAGTCGGGGAAATGCTATGTGAAAAATGCTAAAAAGGATTTCCTTTACTTTGTTACATGGAATGCAACATTTTTGCTTTTATCTATCATAGGCTTTTATTAAATTCCATTACCACGATACTTTTTAAATGTCCCCCATTCCGTTCCCTCACGTAAGTTATTCCTGAAGTTACTGCTGAATAAAAGAATGAAACCATTAACGATATGGTTTGCATTTTTCAGGACTACAGAAATCGCATCGGCAGTTAAAATGAAAACTCCATATAACCCATCGCAGTGAGAAAGGTAATACATGAATGTCTTTGAATGGTGTCCATGTTCTAACAAGAGAAGTTGTGTAAGACAATTCAAAAATGACAAAATCAAAAATGCGGCAGCTGTGGAAACGACTAAGACAGTTAGCTTTTTGGCAGCTACTTTTTTCTTGCCAGTACCTTGACCATCCATACCCGCAGAAATTTTAGCACCGACAATTATTTTTGCATTGCAAATGACAATAGTTACGAATGGTATGTAGAGAGACAAGGCGCTGTTAGTGTAATAGAAAATACTCACTCCAATTTCACTTATTAATCTGCAATTTGTCCACGTACTCATGAAAGCTGTTGGTTCGTGGAAAGCCGACCAAACTATGTGGAAGAGAATAAAAAGACCACTGGTTATAGCGATGGATTTCTTTGCCCTACCGACGGTACACAGACTTGCCGCTTGAAGAGGCCTCGAAACAGCTACCGCGCGGTCAACTGTCATCAAAACCAGTACCCACACTGCTATATGACTCGGACAGTGCGTGTGAAAAACCTTCACAATGCACATTACTTTGTTGAATTTAACGTGAAAGTAGTCCATCAAATAGGGTACCTCGATAGATATTATTGCGTAAAGATCGGCGATACTTAACGCGAGCAAGTAGAAATGTCCCCCGCTGAATGACGCTTTCTTGTAAGTTCCTAAAGCTACGATTATCAAACCCAGGAGACTTATAACTGGAAATGCAAAAGCCGAATATAAATTCAATTTAACGGTAATCGGTGGTATCCTGTCGAAATATATTTGGCATACATTTATAGCGTGGCTCGAATCGTTCATCGAAATAACGATACCTTCATCACGCTCTTAAAAAACAGCAGAAAAACAGTCGCTACCAGTATTTTCAAGATCGCTAGTGACGTTGGAACATGAAACGTAACCTTAGAAGGGCTATATTCAAATCAGAGCCAACTTAAACTGAACTGCTTTATCGGTAAGTGTATTAAATTCGAACATTGTTAGTTATCAAATGTCTATAAAACATCGATAGAAAATGTCCACACAATGAATTCACTTCGCACTGTTTGTTTGGCGCACGGAATAGGTTTTTATCGAGGCTGTAGTCGTGACGGCATCGGCGACTTCTAATCACATCCTATCTAACAGACCGTTGTCGTAAGTTGTCCCCAAGTCTAGCTGATATGTAAAACGGTTCATAACGATCTTCGATACGGAATTACGAGGAAAATGTTCTGAATTGATTTAAACGTTGTGTCTACCATACATATAATGACAGACATCAAGTAATCATGTATTTATCTAACGACTTCGAATTCATAATACATATTTTCATGTAAATTGAAAAAAAAATTGGCTTTCGGAATGGAACCTGATATGACAAATGGTATCGCATTGGTAAAATGTAACTGTAATTTTGAGTTTATGAGACCGTAGTTAATAAAGGTTCTACTTTCGGTTGAAATGTTAATATACGCCCGTTGTCATATTATTCGCAGTCTTATGTCGATTCAAGCTGGACGAACAAGAAATTGCGCGATAATTATATAAAACAGTTGAATACACATTTTGATTAGCTGTTTGCGTTGTCTCATTGGAAATGGATTTAAATTCTTAAATTTAAAATTTCCACGAGAACATGTTCCCCTTGTGCTCCCGTCTCGATCAGCCGCTTGGAAAAACCGGATTACTTCAAAATCTCTCATCGTCTCAGATCACGCGATAGTTCAAACGCATTGTACTGTATCATCAAAAGGGGCATCTCTCGATCCTATCGAATACCCCCATATACTTAAATTCCTACTGCCCACTCTCAGCGTCTCCGTCATAATTCCAGCTCTACAAGAGTGCGAGTGACGAACGGAATGTAATCGTGAAGAACTGTACAATCTAGAATATCACTGGTCCAAATTCACTCTATGGGGAGTCCGATATTTTGGTTTCCTGACGAATCAAATGCCATCAAATATAGAGTGGAAACGTGCCCAAGCTATTATATGTTATGTGAGCCATACCGAAAAAATCACCGGGAAAATAATCGAGAATGCTGCATTCTTATTCACATGCATATCATTTTAGTCAGAATTTGTGAAACCGCGTGGTTTTCAAACATTAGATATGCATCGACAAAACTCGATCTGTGTAATAGATCTAAATTTACATTTCACTTAGCATTGTCAAGTGAGCGCAATTTGAATCCACTTTCACGTTTAAACCGCAGACATCGAAGTTAGAAATTTCGGTAATTCTGTCCGAATCGCGTGGCAGCTGATTCGGGTCATGTAAAAAATCGCACACGTTGCAATTTTGAAGGAAAACCTCGTTTTATTACGCGAAAAAACGAAACGCCACCAAAAACAGATGTTGCAGTTTTCAGTGAAGCCTAAAAACCGATTCTATTCCTCGATTAAACGAAAGTAGAGATGTCAAAACGAATTTTTCTCGTTTTATTCGCGGCGGTTTTTTCCTTTAAACGAGGTCATTTTCGTTTCATCCAGCAGTGTTGATACGACTTTTAGGCGTTGGTAAAATTAAATTGCAACGTGTGTGATGTATTTGATCAGCCAAGAACTGTAATCGATCTTAAAGAATATTCAGCTGATTACATTAAACATGACAGCCGATAAGCGATAGGAAAGGGTTTTGCGTAGGAGTTCCTGATCAAAATCATTCAGTCACTCTCCCTCTCTAATGGTAGTGATCCGCCCGTAAAGATATCTTATACAACTATATGCTCGGACTAATTAGTCGGGTGGTTTTTGGCCGTATACCGAATTTGCAAGTAATAGCTTTCAAAATGAACGAATTTCGGTTTTTGTAGTCAGGTCGGAACTATATTATGTATAACCTAAACGCATTTTGCAGCATCGGTAACCTTGAAACCAGGTCCGGACTACTACCAGCGACCGTGCTCAATTGCGTGATTGACTATTTTCCGACTATAGTTCCGACTAACTGACAGATTTTAATTAGTTCGCAAATAGTCGAATAACTGTGATAACCGAAGTTTACCCTGGCTGACCGGCGGCCATCTTTGATTTCAAGACATACATTTTCACCTATAACTGTGATTGTATTTCACGTAGAGCATTTAAATTTCACATGAGAATATAAGATGCCAGCATATATCAGTATATTAACACCCGAAAACATGAAATTGAACATATATCTATTATACCACAGGAGCGATTCAAATCAATATCATCGACCAGTTCTAATGTCACTCCCTATTAAATTTCAAGAGTTGTAAATGGGATTGAGTTGTTATCGTTTTACAAATTGAGAAACTAGTTTGTCATATCGAGTTACTCCTGCTCCCAAATTTATGTATGCCAGTTGATATCATTTAAGGCACAGCAGCATCAGGAGATCAAAGACGGGTTTCACAGCTTTGAAAGTTCTACCAAACACGTAAGCAAAATCTCTATCTGTTAATCATTCTAATTTCAGTTTTGGAATGCGTATATGATTTTTCCACTGTAGGTTTCGTTAGTTCCAGAACATATCTATAATTTTTAGTAAGTTTTTCAATACTCTACTTTATGTAAGATGAATTTATCATTTAAACTGTGTTCTACCGCGGATACGTCAAGCATTTTCAGATATCATTCAGTAATTATTGAACTGTGGAACTCTCTCGACGAACTGAATATAACTGAAATCAACAGAGAGTAAAACGTTTGCTTTTCTGCAAAGCTTATGCTCTGTGAATTCAGCACCACTATCATACCATTATTATTATTATTATTATTATTAGTATTATTATTATTATCATTATTATCATTATTATTATTATTATTATTATTCATTTAACCTTTCTCTTCTGCTTTACACGTATAAGTCTAAAACGGCTAGGGATCGGTTGCTCAAATATTGTTTATTTCTAACTAGTCGTTAAGCTTTGCGACTGGTTAGAATCTCTAACGAGTAGTGGGCGATTGGACCGACCGTTGTATCTTTGAGCAACCGGGAAAAAAATGCCTGTTTATAATCTAACGAATCGTCAAGCAATTTAACGACTGTTTATACTTTCAATTTAACATTTAACATTTTAACGAAAAGTATTCTGCCGCTGGTTCGAACTTAGCCACAATCGAGCGACATAGCGAGACGACTTAGAAATAGGCATAAGAATGAATTTCGTCGGTTGTGAAGACGATACGATACGATACGATTTTATACCGTGTGCCTTGGAGTAATCATTTGATTTCTCCAAGCAAGCGCCAAACGATACGATTTTTTATATCTCGCACCTTGGAGTAATCATTTGATTTCTCCAAGCAAGCGCCAAACGTCGCTTTAAGTTCACAAAGTAAATTAAATCCCAGAATAAGTTGAACAGCGACCTGTCGGAGCAATTCATTATCAATCGAGTTAGACCCCGGGTTAAAGATAATACAAGTCTTTAAAACCGGGCCCTAGCGTTTTGTACGCAACAATCGCTTTTAGATCGTGCACCATTCAAAATATACCGAGATAAAATCTCCTATGTCGCAGTAAAAAACATACTAAATGCAGAACGCTAGGACTAACTGAATCTTGATACTTAAATTCATTTTCAGGCAACATGTATAAATTCGTTGTTCCGCTCTGTGGGATATTTGTATCTATCTGGGCAATGGCGACAGCTGATGAAGAAAAAGAAGAACTGTCGGCTGATGCTTTATTGGAGAGGTTAATTCGAGGTGCATGCACGGCTGGAAAATCCTGCAACAATGGCGCCGGATCCGGCTAGATCATCATGGGACTTGTAGAAATTTTCTACAAGTCGTCGGGCGCTGGCTTTAGGAATGTTACTTTTAACGCGTCTCCCGATTTTCCTGCCTCTTAAACGTATAATAACACAACCTTTAGAAACTATATATTTCGTTTATTTAGTTCATTTAGGAAATGAATCTATAATTATTCCATCAAAAATCCGAAAATAAATTTCATTTCACCGTATTCCGTGTGCTTGGTGTTTTTCATGTAATCTCCATCTCCGCCCCATCTTAGTTCTAAAGCCAATCAAACAACTTAAGACGAGTCCTAGGCTTTCTTATGGGCTAAAGAGAGCTTCAAATATTCAGTCGAAGAGGCAACGCGACGAGCACCCAACCGTAATCAATTGCCAGAATGACATTCAATCGATAATGAGGATGTAGAAACCACCGAGATCCATTGTGTAAATCGCTTATCAATTCATTTGATGGCCGATACGACGTCATCGTCACGTGACAAATATACTATGATATTTACCATAGTGTATTTTGGTTTGTAATTAGACGAATCAGAAGAAAATTCGTGAAAAATATTCATAAGGAATCGTTTTATGGACACTGTCTTCCCATCGACCGGGCTGGTACAGGGCTCGAAATATTTGCATCGCGAATATTTCCACATGGGTTACGCAGATACTCTATCCTGTAAGCATGTAAGTGGCCAAGGTTCTACTTTCGGTTGAATTCTTCATATATGCACTTTTTGATCCAACGTCATATTGTTCACTGCCTGATATCGATTCAAGCTGGGCGAACAAGAAATTGAGTGATAATTCTATGAAACAGTTGAATACACATTTTTCAACGACTGTTTGTGTTCTCTAATTAGAAGTGGATTCACTTCTCTGAATTTGACGTTTTTGTGCAAAATATTTACCATGTAATATCAAGTTGCCCATCTGTTTTCATATCGCTCGAACGACCGGGCTGAATATAAGAAAGTTCACCACCTAACACGTAAGCATCATCTCCATCACTCAGCATATTTCGTTTGAGTTTTGTTGTGCTAACTAACCTCTGCAAAATCAACGTCTTGAATTGGTTTTTTTAGTTAAAGTACCAAATCTACAATGATAGGTAAGTTATTGAATAACGTTCTTTTCTACGCAAATAGTATTTATCATGTGGCCTATCGCGGAAACGGGTAGTTATTTATTCAGTTATTTCAATCGTCCCATTTTTCTTCTCGCTGCTTCACCATTACATCATCAAAAGTTTACGAAGTTCAGAATTTACAATCATACCTTTCGCAATAAACGTCCATTGTACAAAATACATTCTAAATTCCCGAATGGAATTAAGACTTATATCGACATATTCTGCTTACTATAGTGTTTTGCATGTGCACGCCGATTCAAGAAATCGCGTTTAGAATTGTACGTCTGTCAAGATATCCTTAGATGCATTTTCCTTTTCTCCATTGAATGAACCAGATATAATACGTAGAAAGTTAAGACAAACGGATACTTAGTATATTGAATCTTTAAAGCAAAAAAGCTAAACCTCATAACCATGCAAAAAAAAACATCGATTGTAGTGTTGATAAAGTTAATAGAATTCCTGATTAAAACATACAGTGAACTCTTTCAGAATATCCCTACATCAATTCTATTCTTTGCTGGTAGTATTCTAGAGTGCTTTGCATGTGGTAATTGGTGAATCGCTTTTAGGAAGGGCGTCATCTTTCAAAATAGATAGAATTGTGCCTTTTTTGCAAATAGTTGTGTGAAGCAATCGCTATATGAAGAACGTTAGGGCAAACAAAATCTTGATATTTAAATTCATTTTCAGGCAACATTTCTGAAGTAGTTGTTCCGCTGTGTGGAATTTTTGTGTCCATCTGGGCAATGGCTGCAGCCGATGAAGAAAAAGAACTAGAGACCAATGATTTGGCGAGGTTAATTCGGAGTTTATGCGGCACTGCAGCCGGATGCCCCAATAATGGCAACTACAGCTAAAGAAAAAATTAGTTCTGCGAGTTATCGAGTTCTGGGTTTAGGAATGTTACTTTTCCCGATTTATTCTGTCTCTCAAACGTATAACTACGCATTCTTCAGAAACTATATATTTCGTTTATTTAGATCATTTAGGAAATAAACATATTATAACTGACAATGATTCGATAATAAATCCGAAAATGAATTTCACTTCACCGTGTATTCCCGTGTTATCGGTGTTTATCACGTTATCCCTCTCTCCCTCTCCCCCTCTCTCCCTCTCTCCCCCTCTCCCCCTCTCCCCTTCGATTCCCTTCTCCTTCAAAATCAGATATGACCCTGGGCCCAGTTTCATGATCATGGCTAAAATTTACGACAATGTTGTGGCCACCGGTTCTAAAGCCGATGAAACAATTTACAAGACTTAAGAGAATTCCTGAACTTGAGAGTGCTTCAAATATTCACGCAAAGAGGCGACGCGACGAGCACCTACCCGTAATGAGGATGTAGAAACTATCACTTATCTACTTGACGGCCAATATGACGTCATCGTTACATTACTACATAGTTGCAAGATGTTTACGCGTATGTTATTATTTAGCAATAAGACATAGACGAGAGTGCTTCACTTATATGATAAGTATTCCATGATAGATAAGACAGCAACCCGCGAGTAATATCTGTTTTTGTCTGAAATCTACGTGAAAAGCACGAAGAATAGACAATGAAACGACGTTTATTCCACATTCATTGATGTATATAATGTATACACAATACAATCATTATTTCATATAAAGACGGACTTCGTATTTCCCATTCTAAAAATCATTATTTTGGTTCGTGAGGATGAGACAAATATATTTCCATTTTCGTGGACACTTCCCGCCCACGAGACCGAGCTGCTACATGTCTGGAAGTTTTGCATCATAAATATCTTATATAAGACCTCAACGACGCTTTATTCATTCCACATTCATTTATAAAAATAAGGCGAATTATCCTGAAAATCGTATTTATCCGGGCATAATCAAATTTGATTTGGTCTAAATGTTGAATTCAACGTGGCATCAAATTCAAATCGATCTATCAAATCGTATCAAATCACTTCCGTAGGTGATTTAGAGATGGCGGACTCACAATTTCTTTTTCACTAGAGAGTTTCTGCCTTTCAATGAGCACGCTCTTACCTGTTTTTGAAAACTCAATGCACGTTGTGTGCCGTCGACAATTCGGATTCTATGCAGATTTTAACGTAAAGATATTTTTTAAAAAGTTTCGACTTCATGCACAGGAACTCGCCGATGGGCTTGGGATACAGTTCCTGGGGTTTTTGATAGTGTATCTGTAATTTGCGTGGTTATTCTGCAATAAATCCGAGAAAAAAACGTCTTGGTACTGATACGTTTAAAAGATAATGGCCGCTGGCTCCACACACGGCGACCTCACAAAATACTGAACAAACTTCGTTTTTCAATCGAAAATCAAAACTTTTATTTTATATGACACTTACTAGTGATATATATGACAGTTATATATGCTATTATTCCATCCGACTGTGAGACACTATCATTTTGTGAAACGTCTTTAGTAGGTCACACGGGCACCTGCTACAAGTATTCCCCTTCTATATTCAAATAAAGCGGGATTTCGTTATGACGTCACTCAGCGGTTGAACGACGCTCGGTGACCACGCCTGTAAAGTTTTTCCTATACGCTCACGTATGGAATACCTCAAGGGCCATACGACTTACAAGTTACGTTTTACCAGTTACGATTTACGTTTTACGAGTTACTTATACATTTCCTTGAATATTCGTTACGACTTCCGTTTTATGAGTTACGAATTACAACTTAAATACGTTTTACGAATTACGAGTTACGATTTACGAGTTAACTGTTGGAGTTTCGGTTCGCAAGAGTTCAAGGACAGTGGCCACGTGGTAGGCATTTCACTGTGTGGGTGTAATTATTGGACGAATAACTGTAACGATGATGGAGCCCAGTGTTTTCAAAAAATAAATACATTTTTTTCTAAATTGATGAATCTTGTTCTAATTATCAAAATCATTTCCAGCTAAGATCTATTGAAATATCGTCTATTAAAATCATCGTGCACGTAACGGGGCAGTCATCAGTCAGTGTGAAATGTATTGTCAGCATTTAATAGATTTTGAGAAGGTTCGCACAGCAGATGGCCAACGCGCAGATTTTCTGCCCTGTAATAGACCACTGCAGTCGAGATTGATTCACTATGTACAATAAATTACTCTTATTATGCTGTTTGAAATGACAATTCGACTTCATTTTGAAACCCGTTCTTTGAATTACGCGCTTCGGATATCCGAAGCCAAGTCAAAAACGTGTAATTCGTAAAACGTAAGTCGTAAATCGTAAGTCGTAACGTATTGTAGGAAATGTATTAGTAACTCGTAAAACGTAACTCGTAATTCGTAAAACGTATTTAAGTTGTAATTCGTAACTCATAAAACGGAAGTCGTAACGAATATTCAAGGAAATGTATTAGTAACTCGTAAAACGTACATCGTAACTCGTAAAACGTAACTCGTAAGTCGTAAAACGTAACTAGTAAGTCGTATGGCCCTTGAGGTATTCCATAGAAAAACGAAGTTTGTTCAGTATTTTGTGAGGTCGCCGTGTGTGGAGCCAGCGGCCATTATCTTTTAAACGTATCAGTACCAAGACGTTTTTTCTCGGATTTATTGCAGAATAACCACTCAAAACACAGATACACTATCAAAAACCCGAGGAACTGTATCCCAAGCCCATCGGCGAGTGCCTGTGCTTCATGATCGAAGGACTCTTAGTTCTAAAGCCAATCTAATAATTTCAAACGAGTCCTAAGATTTGAGACAATTTATGGAGTTACATAGATATACTCTACCCTGTAAGCATGTGGTCAAAGTTCGACTTTCGGTTGAATTCTTCACGTATATGCGCTTATTGATCCATCGTCATATGAAATGTTCACTGTCTGATATCGATTCAAGCTGGACGAACAAAAAATTGCGCGATAATTCTATAAAACAGTTGAATACACATTATTTTCAATTGACGTTTGTATTTTCCTATTAGAACTGGATTCAAATTCTCTTCATTCTACCTTTTGACGGAGCAGAATATTTGCAATGTAATATCAAGTTGCCCATCTGTTTCCAAATCGCTCGAGCGACTGGGCTGCATATAAGGAGCTAAACGCGTAAACATAATCTCTACCACTCAGCATTTTAGTTTGAATTTTGTTTTGCATATACACGTATAACTAACCCCTACAAAATCAACGTCTTGAATTGGTTCTGTTAGTTACAGTACATAATATACAATGATAGGTAAGTTATTGAATAATGATTCTTTCAACGCTAATAGTATTTATCGTCTATGTCCTATCGCGGAAACGGGCAGTTTCTTTCAGTTATTTTCATCGTCACTTTTTTCTGTTTGCTGCTTTACGTTTAACATCGTCAATAGGTCATGAAATTCTGAAGAATGTTCTATATACAAAATACATGGTTAGTTAAATGCCCGAATGGTTGTCAGACTTATATCGACATATTCTGCTAATCTAGTGTTTTGCATGAGCACGCCGATTCAAGAATGGCTTTTAGAATTGTACGTCTTTCAAGATATCCCTCGATTTCCTAACCCCTAAAAAATCAACGTCTTGAATTGGTTCTGTTGGTTACAGTACATAATATACAATGATAGGTAAGTTACTGAATAATGATTCTTTCAACGCTAATAGTATTTATCGTCTATGTCCTATCGCGGAAACGGGCAGTTTCTTTCAGTTATTTTCATCGTCACTTTTTTCTTCTTGCTGCTTTACGTTAACATCGTCAATAGGTCATGAAATTCTGAAGAATGTTCTATATACAAAATACATGGTTAGTTAAATGCCCGAATGGTGGTCAGACTTATATCGACATATTCTTCTAATCTAGTGTTTTGCGTGAGCACGCCGATTCAAGAATCGCTTTTAGAATTGTACGTCTTTCAAGATATCCCTCGATTTCCTATTTGAATCAGATATTGTACGTAGAAAGTGAGGACAAACTGATTCGTAATATATTGTTTCTTATAAGCAAATAAGTATAAGTTCATCACAATGCAAAAAAAACATTGATTGTAGTTAATCAAGTTGATAAAATCGGTACACAGCGAAGTATTCTGTAGTGCTTCATACGTGGTAATTAGAGAATCGCTTTTAGGAAGAGCGTCATCCTTCAAAATAGATTGAATTTTACTTTTTTGCAAATAATTGTGTGAAGCAATCACTTTAATATAGAACGTAAGGGCAATATAAACCTTGATATGTACATTTATTTTCAGGCAACATTTCTGATATAGTTGTTCCGCTGTGTGGAATTGTTGTGTCCTTCTGGGCAATGGCTTCAGCCGATGAAGAAAAAGAACTAGAGACCAATGATTTGGCGAGGTTAATTCGGAGTGTATGCGGCACTGCAGCCGGATGCCCCAGTAGTGGCAGCAACTCCGGCTAAAGAAAAATATTACTTCTGCGAGTTATCGAGTTCTGGCTTTAGGAATCTTTTCCTGATTTGTTCTGTCTCTCAAACGCATAATTACGCATTCTTTAGAAACTATATATTTCGTTTATTTAGTTCATTTAGGAAATGAACATTATAAATGACAATGATTCGATAATAAATCCGAAAATGAATTTCACTTCACCGTGTATTCCCGTGTTATCGGTGTTTATCACGTTATCCCTCTCCCCCTCTCGCCCTCTCTCCCTCTCCCCCTCCACGCACTCCCTCTCTCCCTCTCCCCTCACTTCCTTTCCCCATCTCTCCCTCTGATTCCCTTCTCCTTCAAAATCAGATAAGACCCTGGGGCCAGTTTCATGATCATGGCTCAAATTTAAGACGACGTTGATTTCTGAACTTGAGAGTGCTTCAAATATTCACGCAAAGAGACGACGCGACGAGCACCTTACCGTTATCAATTAACATTCAACTGACAATGAGGATGTAGAAACTATCACTTATCTACTTGACGGCCAATATGACGTCATCGTTACATTACATAACTACATAGTTGCAAGATGTTATTGTTTAGCAATAAGACATAGATGAGAGTGATTCACTTATATAATATATTTATTTCCACTAAATATTACAATATATCATTATACATTATAAAAATGAGTTAAATGAAATATTTGAAATATTTTAATATTAAGCAGGGGAGACTTGAAGAAGCCAGTTAAGACTTATGTCAAACGTACAAGTCCCCCAACACGCAAAGAACCACACTATGATAAGTATTCCATGATAAGACAGCAACCCGCGAGTAATATCTGTTTTGGTCTGAAATCCACGTGAAAAGCACGAAAAATAGACAATGAAACGACGACGCTTTATTCATTCCACATTCATTTATAAATATAAGGCGAATTATCCTGAAAATCGTATTTATCCGGGCATAATCAAATTTGATTTGGTCTAAATTCAACGCAGCATCAAATTCAAATTAATCAACCAAATCGTATCAAATCACTTCCGTAGGTGATTTAGAGATGGCGGACTCACAATTTCTTTTTCACAAGAGAGTTTCTGCCTTTCAATGAGCACGCTCTCACCTATTTTTGAAAACTCGTGGGACTCATAGTTCTAAAGCCAATCTAATAATTTCAGACGAGTCCTAAGATTTGAGACAATTTATGGAGTTATGTAGATACTCTACCCTGTAAGCATGTGGTCAAAGTTCGACTTTCGGTTGAATTCTTCGTGTATATGCGCTTAGTGATCCATCGTCATATGAAATGTTCACTGTCTGATATCGATTCAAGCTGGACGAACAAGAAATTGCGCGATAATTCTATAAAACAGTTGAATACACATTATTTTCAATTGACGTTTGTATTTTCCTATTAGAAGTGGATTCAAATTCTCTTCATTCTACCTATTGACGGAGCAGAATATTTGCAATGTAATATCAAGTTGCCCATCTGTTTTCAAATCGCTCGAGCGACCGGGCTGCATATAAGGAGCTAAACGCGTAAACATAATCTCTACCACTCAGCATTTTAGTTTGAATTTTGTTTTGCATATAAACGTATAACTAACCCCTAAAAAATCAACGTCTTGAATTGGTTCTGTTAGTTACAGTACATAATATACAATGATAGGTAAGTTATTGAATAAAGATTCTTTCAACGCTAATAGTATTTATCGTCTATGTCCTATCGCGGAAACGGGCAGTTTCTTTCAGTTATTTTCATCGTCACTTTTTTCTGTTTGCTGCTTTACGTTTAACATCGTCAATAGGTCATGAAATTCTGAAGAATGTTCTATATACAAAATACATGGTTAGTTAAATGCCCGAATGGTTGTCAGACTTATATCGACATATTCTGCTAATCTAGTGTTTTGCATGAACACGCCGATTTTCAAGAATCGCTTTTAGAATTGTACGTCTTTCAAGATATCCTTCTATTTCCTTTTTAATCAGATATTGTACGTAGAAAGTTAGGACAAACGGATTCTTGATATATTGTTTCTTATACGCAAATAAGTGTAAGTTCATCACAATGCAAAAAAAACATTGATTGTAGTTAATCAAGTTGATAAAATCGGTACACAGCGAAGTATTCTGTAGTGCTTCGTACGTGGTAATTAGATAATTAGAGAATCGCTTTTAGGAAGAGCGTCATCTTTCAAAATAGATTGAATTTTACTTTTTTGCAGATAATTGTGTGAAGCAATCACTATATAGAATGTATGGGCAATATAAACCTTGATATGTACATTTATTTTCAGGCAACATTTCTGATATAGTTGTTCCGCTGTGTGGAATTTTTGTGTCCTTCTGGGCAATGGCTGCAGCCGATGAAGAAAAAGAACTAGAGACCAATGATTTGGCGAGGTTAATTCGGAGTTTATGCGGCACTCGAGCCGGATGTCCCTTAAAATAATATATCTGCGAGTCATCGACTGCTGGATTGTTTAGGGATGTTACATTTCCCGATTTTCCCTGCTTCTCAAACGTATAATTACGCATTATTTAGAAACCATATTTCGCATATTTAGTTCATTTAGGAAATAAATCTATAACTGACAATAATTCGATAAAAATTCCGAAAATAAATTTCATTTCACCGTGTTCCCGTGTTATCGATGTTTTTCATGTTTTCCCACTCTCCCTCTCTCCCTCTCTCCCTCCCTCTCTCCCCCCTCTCCCTCCGTTCCCTCCCTCTATCTCGCTCCCTTTTCCTCTTTCTTCAAAATCAGATATTATCCAGGGGCCAGTTTCATGGCTTAAATTTAAAACGATTTTGTGGCCACCAGTTCTAAAGCCGATAAAACAACTTACGACATGCCTCAAGACTTAAGATAATTCCTGAACTTGAGTGTGCTTCAAACATTCACTCAATGAGACGCGACAAGCACCTACCCGTTATCAATTAACACTCAATTGATAATGAGGATGTAGAAACTATTGCATATTCATTTGACGGACAATAGGACGTCATCTTTACACTACATAGTGGCAAGATGTTTACGCGTATGTTATTGTTTAGCAATAAGACATAGACGAGAGTGCTTCACTTATATGATAAGTATTCCGTGATAAGACAGCAACCCGCGAGTAATATCTGTTTTGGTCTGAAATCCACGTGAAAAGCACGAAAAATAGACAATGAAACGACGACGCTTACTCATTCCACATTCATCTATAAATATAAGGCGAACTATCCTGAAAATCCGGGCATAATAAAATTTGATTTGGTCTAAATGTTAAATTCAACGCGGCATCAAATTCAAATTGATCAACCAAATCGTATCAAATCACCTCCGGAGGTGATTTAGAGATGGCGGACTCACAATTTCTTTTTCAAAAGAGAGTTTCTGCCTTTCAATGAGCACGCTCTTAGCTGTTTTTGAAAACTCAATGCATGTCGTGTGCCATCGACTAATCGTTTTAGAATCCATGATCAGTGTTATCAAATGGAAAACCCTATCAAAGCTGCCCCGAATTTCATCTTCTAGGAACTAGGAAATCGGCACAAACTAAACTCACCGTCGGTTCGACGGCAAATCTTTTATTTCACATATAATGATAAACGTACACAGTCATATACATATGATATAAATATATATAAATAATCGATTAAAATTAATTTCGTCATCGAATGAATTGAGCGTATTGAAATTCAAACTCGTAGCACTATAAAACTTCACTAGTGTAAAGTGGGTTCGAAATGCTATCGTTTGACAAATTGAAAACCTGTCGCATGGAGTAAGTTAACCCTATACTCTCGAATTCAATTATATCAGTCTGGTCATTAGAATTTCTCTCACTTTCACTGAGAGCACTGTGTTTGGGCCTCTGGAAAAGCTTTCTGTGCAACTGTTCGCAAGAATCAGCCATCTTGATTCTGATCGGGCCAGTTTTTGGGCTGCGGATGTGTCTAAAGTGTAGATACATGCATAACCGAGGTACCAAGACGATCCATTGAAGCCTCTTTCAATCTCCCCAAAAAATAGGATTTCAGTCTACGGACGAATGGACGGACGAAAAGTGAACTCGTTTTAAATGGCGCGCGTCGTCACCGTTCCAACACGCGAAGAGAGGATACACAGTCGGATAGCTCGCGCCGAGAGCGTCGAAATTTCTCTTGCTAGGCAACATCAAATGACGGGCGAGGAAGCTAGGCTTCAGCTGTTTTTTGTTGTTGCGAAGCCAATCTAACACTTCAGTAGAATTTTTTAAGATTTGAGACAAATGAACTTGTCGAGAGTGCATCAAACATTCAGTCAAGCGAGCAAAACGACGAGCACCCCACCCGTAATCATTGCCAGAATGACAACGAGGATGTTGAAACTATGAATCGCTTATTCATTAGACGGCCAATATGACGTCAACGTTACACTACATAACTAGATAGTTGCAAGATGTTTAGGCGTAAGCCCCGAACATACTATGCGATTTTATTCGCACAACGTCTGCGATTAGAGATTTCGCAGCGAAATTCGCACAGTGTGTTCGCGGCCGTAGCGATAAAAACAATAAGGCAATAATGCTTCATTTAGTATTTCATAATAACACATCGAACCGCGAGTAATATCTGTTTTGGTCAGAAGTCCACCTGAAAAGCAAGAAAAAAAATAGACAATAAAACGACGTTTATTCCACATTCATTGATGTATATAATGTATACACAATACAATCATTATTTCATATAAAGACGGACCTCGTATTTCCCATTCTACAGGAATTTTATTTACGTTAGGAAATAAAATGTTTTATGAGAGCCAGCGTAGTTCATCTATCACGAGATCAAACACGTGTCTTATCACTTGTTGAACTCCGCCCACTGAGTAACCTCGTGGCGATTCAGTCCGTCTGAGTTTCCTAGACGCATACGTGCTATTAAAACCCACCCTTATGTCCCATCCCCTGTTGGAAATCGATGTGTAAACTGCTTTCCCAGATTATCTCGGAGGATTCTATTAACATTTATTGTGACTTTGTATTAGGCACTTTTTGGGCCAACCTTTTTGCAAAATTCTGTTTTAATCAGGAATATTTGCATTTCCGTCATTTCTGTAAATAAATGACCTTTCATCAATCAATCACACAATCTTCTTAATTTTGCTACACATCTAGTTCGGTGTTTTATTCTCACGGAGCAAGGGGTATCATAAAAACCATTATTTTGGTACGTGAAAACGAGACAAATATACTTCCATTATCGTGGACACTTCCCGCCCACGAGACCGAGCTGCTACACGTCTCGAAGCATTTGCGTCATAAAAATCTTATATAAAACCTCAATGTTCTACTTTCGGTTGAAAAATAAGTATATTCACTTGCCTATTCCATCCATCGTCATAGCTTACACTGTCTGGCTGTTGAACTATATCGATTCAAGCTGGACTAACAAGAAATCGCGCGATAGCTCTCTATGAAACCCCTCGAGTACACATCATTCTGAACATGTTTGTAATTCTATAATCGAAAGTGGATTCAAATTCGCGAATGGCTAAACTTTTAAGATCGGAATATTTGCAATGTAATATCAAGTTGCCCATCTGTTTTCAAATCGCTCGAGCGACCGGGCTTCATATAAGGAGTTCTCCCAAACACGTAAGCATTATCTCTATCACTCGGCGTATTTAGTTTGTAGTTTTGGTGTGCGCATAAGTTGACCACTTACTCCTTCTAACATCGGCGTCTTGAATTGCGTAGGTTGTATAAGTTCCAGTACATAATCTACAATGATAGGTAAGTTATTTAATAATGTTTCTTTCAACGCAAATAGTATTTATCTTCTAAACTGTGTTCAATCAACAGTTCATGTATACTTTTATCTACTTTACCTCGCGCCGCAATAGACGCCCGTTATACAAAACACGTAGTCAGTTAAATACCCGAATATATCAGAGACATATTATATCAACCCACGTATTCTGGTGATCTTAGCATTTTGTGCAGGCTGATTTGATAATTCGCCTTTCAAATTATCCCTAGATGAATTTTCATTTTTGCATTGAATTATGAACCGAATACGATATGTGGAACGTTCAAACGGACTAAATTCTTAATAGGAACAATTATTTTTCAGGCAAAATTTCTGAATTTATTGTTCCGCTTTGTGGAATTTTCGTGTCCATCTGGGCAATGGCTGATGCAGCCGATGACGAAAAAGAAAAAGAGACCGATTTGGTGAGGTTATATCGGGTTATATGCGGCAATCCAACCCCATGCAACACAGCTGGCTACAGATTACCAAGCTAATGAAAATCATCATTTTCGCGAGTCGTCGGGCGCTGGGTTAAAGGAATACTATTACGAAGTTTTCGCGTCCCGATATTTCCTACCTCTCAAACGTATAATCTAACATCCTTTACAAACTATATTTCGTCTATTTAGTGAATTTTAGTGGATTTGAGAAAACCAATCTATGGCTATCAATTATTCGATTAAAAGCCGAAAATAAATTTCATTTCACCTTATTCCCGTGATCTCAGTATTTTTCATGTATTCTCGTGACTATTCGTTCATATGATCCATGATGGGCCAGATTCATAGGCATGGCTTTAATACAAGACGAGTTTATGACCACCAGTTCTAAAGCCGACCAAACAATTGAAGACAAATCTTAAGCTTTGAGACAATTTATGGAATTGAGAGTGCATCAAACATTCAGTCAAGGAGACGAAGCGACGAGCACCAACCCGTAATCAATTAACATTCAACTGACAATGAGGATGTAGAAACTATCGTATAAATCGCTTCTTCATTTGACGGCCAATATGATGTCATCGTTAGATTACATACTACACGGTTGCAAGATATTTAGGTGTTCCTTTTAGTTTAGCAATAAGACATGGGCGAGAATGCTTCACTTGGTATTTCATGATAAGACAGCGAACCGCGCCAGTAATATCTTTTTCAGTCCGAAATCACGTAAAAAGCACGAAAAATAGACAATGAAATGACGACGCTTTATTTATTTCACATTCATTTATAAATGTAATGCAATGTTCACATATAATTATGATTTGATATAAAGACAGCCCTCGTATATTCCATTCTATGTTATAGTGTAGTTTGGCGAACTCGCAGACAAAATGTCAATTCACTAGCCGTAGACATATCATTAAACATACGGAATTATGTTGCGTCTTACGCCACGGAATCGAAACTTTCATTCTGAATTCCCGTACTATTATAAGTGCTTACTTTATAGAACGAATCAGATTTTACGAAGAACGTTCGTGGCAAAGATGCATAGTTTGGTAAAATGCATGCTTTAAAACATCGTATTATACAAACACTGATGGAAAATATTATAATATGTAAAATTTCCAGAAAAAACGACATAGTCTCATTCGCGTGGCTCGTAGAAAGTATCCGCCAGTTAAACCTTTCAGAATAGTAGCAAAATAGTCATATGTCCGTTATTCTTTAAATGATTTTTAAGATTCAGTCGAAATATTTCAGCATCTGTGAATTTTCTGAAAAAGATTCCTACAAATTTGCTCGAGGCCTTTATGATAATATTGTGGAATTGACAAAATGCGGAGCTTCATTTCACGCCGAGGCAGACACACAATATATGTATTCTTTAGTAAACGTCATATTTTTCCATATTCCAAAGTAACCAAACCCATAGAGCGCAATAACATTTCTATCTATCTTCCACACGATATTATCATAAAATTGCCATATAGACATACATGTACATATAATATGTATATTTTAACACGAGGACGCGTACAAAATATATAATGTATTAATTAATATCGTAATATCATAATATAATATAAAGTGGTCATTTTAAATATAATCAAACAAGAAATATTCGTTTTATAGAATATATATATATATATGTATATATGAGTACATCGCTATAACTAATAGTACTTTACCATTTTTCTCAATTTCAATTAAAATAGCTTTGTATATATGTATATGATTTACAGAGAAAAACGTTCTTAACATTGCTGCCGCGAGAAGAACACGCTAAACGCCACGCCGTCTTAGATACGATGATAGAAATATCGTTGTATCGTCCACGACAAAAAATCTATACGACTGATTTTTTTTTTCGAAAAGCATTGTTTTTTTTCCTAGTTTATCTAAAATCCGATCGATAAAAAATACCCCTAAACGGCACACACCTCGAGGTGGACTGCGAATAAAAATTGAAGCTTACTTATGATAAATGAGACACGCTGAATATCCTATGACATATAATGAATAAAATTCGCTTATATTTGCGCATATTTGCAATTCCACGGTCATGATGGCACTGTTGGCCCTACACAGCCGACCAGTCCAATCTCAGTGTACTTGAGTCTGCACCGAGGAATCGCTTTTGTAAATCGTCCGAAAAATTTCTATCATATAAGTACACATATCTATTGAGTGCTATGGTAAAGCTAGACGCTAACTAATATTCATATTGACAAGAAACCGATTATTTATTTCAAAACTTTAATCGAATGCGTCGTAGTCGCGAATCGGCAGATAAACGTTCATCTAAATACGAGTAAATTTTGTAACACACCTAGAAAAGTGAAATACGACAGATTACATAATCCTGAGGGTTTTCATCAAGCAGAATTTAGAAGCTATAGACTTTGAGGCTATTTAACTCTTTATGCTATCCGGCTCCAGTTGCTAAGTCGCGATCCGAGTCCCAGAGTCTAAACTCTTAAACCAAATGGGAATCAAATGCGTTACATCGATTCTTCAAAACACATTGAATTCCAAAGTCAAAACTTTAACCGATGAATATATGGAACATCCCCCTGTATTGTCCGCGTATAATTTCAGACAAGGCTCGTAAAATTAGTCAATACACATTTTCTTGTACGATTGCGGATCTTAGTTTATTGAATTCCTTCATTGTGACCATTTCACGTTATAATCTGCCTATTCTTCATTGTTGTTACGACGAAATTCCTTTTACATCTCCCAGTTCTTCTGTTCTCATTTGCTTTACGCTTGAGCCTCTTCGTCGGTTTTCAGTTTCATTTCTTCAGCTTCTCCGGCATCGTTTTCATCGGCCTTAATGAAATGTAAAGTTGATCAAAAGGTAGAATATGTACAAATTTTATCGGCAAAGTAAGGGTTTATTACACTACTAAAAGAGCGTTGTTGTATGGCACAGAATGGTCCTGAAAGTATTCGTTGTTAGATTGGTTATTACAAATGATATTCTGCTCTAAATGCGTTTAGACAGTATAGACCTGACTGTGCAACTCGTCTATGTTTTAAACCCCAAAGCTAAGTTGCACTGTCTTGTTGACTACGCAATTCCGTCGTAAGACTGGTCTGGCAACACTAGCCCAGGTTAATTTCGGATTCTTGACTTACTAAACGGAATAAGTCACTGGTCGTACTAGTTCTTACCTTTCCTTTATTCGAGTTTTTCTTCTTATGAATGCAAATCTCGATTATGAAGGCGATCAACGAGATGATGATACCGATGATGAGTACGAGCAAGGCGCCGCCGAACTCGTCCAAACCGACCGACGTGTCGCCGTACATCTTACCACCACTAGCCGGTATATACTGCTCGTCGTTGACGCGGAATCGCTTGCAACTTTCACCGGAAACGAACCACTTGCGGTTGAGCGCGTGCAGCTTGCCTTCACCTTGCATTCTCAGCAAGGCGATGTCCAGACGACTTCTCAGTTGCGAGTTCTTCGCCACGGCGAACCCGTAACCTCTGCTGTTCACCGGGCGTCCGACGATAACCAAATCGCATTCGGGATTTCGACGAGTTGTATATTCGATCATTGGTTCTTCGCCGATGAAGGCATACGACTCGTTGAGCGCTCGGTTCATGCCTCCGGTTACCGTCTTGGCTACTTGCAGATTCTTGAACATCTTCTTGTAGGTTTCGGTGGTGGAGTTTCGGAAGAACGAGTACGTCGAGCCTTTATCAACGGTACCGAAGTTGATGCCGGAACTCGCCAGTTCTTCGACGCTGCTCACGCGTGGTTTAGTGTTGAGGGTCGCGGCGCTTCGCACCATGCCGGAAATGTAGGTGACGAGGAAGACAAGACTGAAAAACCACCAGAAGGCGACCAGAATTCTGACTGAAATTGCTGCTGGACGGATTGTACTACCTGCCATAGAGAAAATAACATACGTTTATTTCCTTGAAAGTTATATGATTGCGTGAAGGAAAAACAGAAAGATTTAAAGTTAAACATAAAACGATAGCAAGTAACACATATTTCCTTAAAATGGAAATATACAAAATTACCATAATTACATGACTACATGACAAAGTTTTGCTCTAAAGAAGTGAAAAACGAGAAGTTGGAAATTTAGCTGGAAATTTGCGTTCATTTGAAGCATTATAAATCTTGTGAGTGTTGGTGTTGCCATGAAAATCTCGGGATGCCCAATGGAACAAGCCTGTAGTGAGTAAATTAACCAATTATTGAACACGCAACGCTAGAAATGTGGAATTGAAGTCCAAACATAGCTGCAGGCATAGGAACTCGGGACTTTGCGGGTAATGCATACAAGGTATCATAGATTTAAATGGCTAATGATCGTATATATCTTTTCTAACTTGCACCTTGTAAGAAAAGACTGCTCAACATCAGCCACAAGCTTTTATTGATGGCGAATCTATCGTATTTCGTCGCTTCTTGCTTCGTTTCGTACGGGTTGAAATGCATGTACAATGCCAGAATAACGCCGACCTGAATTGAGAGGGAAAAATGGGGAACTTTTATTAACATCATTCGAGCGTTCTGAATATTGCTACATCGCGCGCGCGTACAAAGCATTATAGGTCTTCTATCAACCCGTTAGAAAAATAATGGATTGTAACATGTTTGAAGATGAAGGAAATACCGAACATAAAAACATGAAAGGCATTTAGTCATCTTAGATGCTTTCACTGGAGATTAGAGATGTATCAGCCGTGTATGATGTGAGCCGTGACATCAATGTAATAATGATATCTCCGCATAAAAATCACGCGCTTAAGAAGCGATGTCATTTGTCACTTGATGGCGACGGCGTCTTCCCGAACTAGAGATGCACGAGCACCATTGGTAAATCGATAGCAGTTTTATAGACAAGTCTTCGCCTGAACATAAGTGCTAGTTCAACTATCGTTCGAGGGCTGGTATATTTCTCCTAAGAATTTTGGCAGTACGTTGCAGTGGTTTTACTGGTAAATTTTCCATCGGACGACCTTCTCAATTGGAACTCAAAATGCGACCTTATTCCCCCCTTCCTCACTCGCTCCCCCTACCTTCCACCCTCCCTCCCTCACTCTCGCCTTTCTTTGTCCGCAACTTGTTTTTGATATACGTACCACAACAAAGGCGATTATAACGGCAATCCATACACCGTACTTCAACGGCGACAGGAAGAAAGCCATCGTAGCCTTAGAGCCAGTCTCCGAACCGAAGTTCGTCTTTTTGCTCATGCCGACGACGATTCCTGTTTGCATGTAAGGTGTCGTGAAGTCGATGACTTTTTCGCGTTCGTGCGTGATTGTCAGCGCTGCAGCGGCAATGTTCGCTTCCTGAAAAATCGAATCAATCTGTGTCTATTAAAACGACGACATCCACTTAGGCCTCTAGCTTCTATACCCATGTCAATTCCGTATGGCATGGGGATTATGACATTAATGATTCTCCGTTTTGAAAGCCCTAACCCATAAGTCGATTCGGAAAACTGATCGCAACGCGTCACACTAGAAGGATATGGTCCCCAGGCTCTGCCGAAATTTAGCTCATTCCAAGCACCGTTTTGATCATCCCGCATATAAAAATTGTACCCATTACTGCCTATCACTAAATGAAACATGGAATGAGAACTTTAGCCAACAAGGAGATTGTTCTAATGTGCGGATCTCCTCCCCTGGATCTAGTTCTAAAACTATTTGTATGTATAGAGGCGATAAAATAAATAGAATTTGGATTTCTTTAGCATTTTTTAGACTCGCGCAGAGGATAGATATCTGTTTCGAACTTACGTCACGAGTAATTTCGCCGACCATTCCGACCCATTGACCGTTTTCTTGAGAGCCGTATTTTCCATCCTTAACCAATATTATCTCGTAAGTTATCGTCATATCCTTGGCAATAGCGTCCAGTAGGTCTTTGATATAACCGAAGTATCGGTCATTACCTTTGGCGCCTGCATTTGTACTCTCAACCAAGTACGGCTTTTCCTGAAAAAAAGTTTTAGAATATTTACAGTTTTCCTCAGAACTTCGCACGAATATTTTCTGGTTTAGTTTCTATATTCAATTGGCTTTATTTACATGTATTTTTTATTTTTTAAGGATTCGAATCTTGGGCGAAACTTTGCAAACTTAAGTGCAACCGAATGTGACATAAGGAATAATGCTAAATTTTTATTTTTGTTTTGAAAGGAAATAGATACATTTCAAATTTGTGAATTCTCGCGTCAGGGAATGTGACTAGTTGTTGTAA